>NW_024070207.1:14541894-14644921 GCF_014754425.2 Oryx dammah
TTTACTTTGGTGGGCTTTTTTTTCCTGCCTGTTCGGAAAAAAAAATCCCCAAAGGGTGTGGGGGTGGGAAAAAAAAAAAAAAAAAAAAGAAAAAGAAAAAGAAGCACTCAAGAGATATATCACAGTCTCAATGTACTCTTGTACTCAAATCCTTCTTGAAAATGCCCCCACCCAAAATGTGCATCAGCTAGTGTTAACAATGGTTAGTATTTATTTAGTGCTTATAATGGTGCCAAGAGCTTTAGAAACGTTATTTAATCCTCATGACAACCATATGAAGTAGGCTGTATTATGCCCATTTTATAGATGAAATAACTAAGAATTAAGAAACTCGCTAAATGTCACACATCAGAAGACATTCAAGCCCATGCAATCTGGCTCAAGATCTCACACTTACTAATATTATACCCTGTGGTCAATGATTAGACAAGCCCGTCAGGAAGCATAACATGTGATGCCACCCTACCAGTCGCCTCTTGCTTTCTGTTAATATTCCAATGGTGGGCCGTACCAAAGAGGGAGGCAAAATATCCATGGCAGGACTTCCCTGGTGGTCCAGTGGTTAAGTATCCACAATGCAGGAGACACGGGTTTGATCCCTGGTTTGGGAACTAAGATCCTGCATGTTGCAGAGCAACCAAGCCCCTATGCCAGGACTACTGAAGCCCATGCACCCTAGAGCCCATGCTCCACAACAAAAGAAGCCACCACAATGAGAAGCCTGTATACTGCAACTAGAGAGTAGCCCTCATTCACCACAACTAGAGAAAAGCCTGCACACAGCAATGACCCAGCACAGCCAATAAATAAAAAATAATTAATTAAAAATATATCTATGGCAATGCTCCTAATCAGACTTCTTTGCTTCTTTATCTCCCTAGCACTGACCCAGCAAGATAAACAGGGACCACAAGGGGATATGTACCAAATTTCTTTATGAGTAGCAGCATTTTTTTTTTAACAAATTGTCCTTATTTACTTCTCTCTGGGTTTAGCTATGATCTCTGAAGGCTCAAGGACAACCATCATTCCCTCTTGGCTCTACCACTATAGAGGCTACTCACTTACCTTCTGCCTCCGGAAATCACTGCAAGTAATCTGTCTTCCAGTCTTCCATGAAGTATGGAAAAAGAGATCAGGACTCTGCCTGTTGCTCTGGCTAAGACACGTTAGCCCTTAGAATCAAAAGAGATTAGATGGAGCCTTACTGAATGGTATAGCCAGACAGCCGTATCAACCAGCTGTGGAAGTTAGGCTGCAGATTTTTTTTTTTTAAGTGTTAAAAAGAGAACCATGCTAAGGAAAAGGAAGAGGCTTTCAGAGACCAGAGTCATGGAGACCTCTGTCTAGAAGGTTCATATTAGGTGAACACATTGCCAGTGCATGTTGGCCAGAAACCCCGAGGAGGAGAGTTTGTCAGATGGTACCTTCTGCCTTTAGTATGCCAGAAGCCATAGCTGGCAGTGCAAGTGTATCAGAAGCCAGAGACACAGGGTTGCCATGGAGACTCACACCTGAAAAAATCTTGCAGGCTGTATCAAAGATACCAGCTCACATCTCTTTAGGCTAGCTCTGAGCAGCTCAGATGAAAATTCTACCCAGACCAGATTGGGCAGGATGGAGCAGAGCCATGATTTGAGGGCAACCAAAAACTCTACAAAGGCAGTCAGGTAAGGGCTAGCCTGAACCCGTTAACATCTAAGTGAAGCTCAGAGTCAGTAAAAACCATGTTGACAGATTTCAGACAATTATAATCCTCCCATTCTTCAAAGAACCATGGTATATTGAGGTTCGAGGTTACTCTGGTTCAACTAACATGGAATGTTTAGTTTAAAGATCTAATATTTTTATTAATTTTTAGTATTTTTATTAAAAATGGAGAGATTGGTATGTCTGTTTCAGGGATGGGAGAATTTGTGTCTATGTATTTCAATAGAGGAAATTCATCCATCCTTCACCCCCAAACAGGTCCAAATGGAAGAGTAGATGGTGATGACTGTGAAGGAGGCAAATTCCAGGGGCATAAGAGAGAAGAGAAAAGGAGTAGGCCATAAGGATTCCTCCTCAATGAGAAAAGAACCATGGGCCTTTACCTAGCCACATACGTATGGGGTCATGGAATTTAGCTTGCCAAAAAACAGAGAGGGTTAGAATTTTCCATGTGACCTTGGGCAAATCATTTCAGTTCTCTGGGTCACTGGTTTCTCATCTATGAAATGCTGCTAAGTCACTTCAGTCGTGTCTGACTCTGTGTGACCCCATAGATGGCAGCCCACCAGGCTCCCCTGTCCCTGGGATTCTCCAGGCAGGACTAGTGGAGTGGGGTGTCATGAGAGCAGTTATATATGCCCTAGCTACCTGTGAAAAATTGCATTATTGACCCCTAATTCTTTGCCCCTGCCATCTCCCATCCATTGACTCTGGGTTTGATCATGGAACTTGCTTTGGCAAATTGGACAGTGTGGAAATAACAGTAAGACAATTATGAGGCCAGGCATTAAGAGGCATTATTGTTTCTACCCATTCTTGCTTTTCTGCTTCACCACGAAAATAACAAGCTCAAGTTAGCCTGTGGTTTTAGGAGGAGGATGAGGAACACGTGAAACACGGCCACTCCCAGCCTAAACCAGGTAACTCCTGGGCTTGCCACAGAGTCATGACTGAGCCCAACTAATATTGGCCTATGCCCAAGAAACCTGCAGCCTGGTGAGAAATGTTTTAAGCCACTGGGTTTTGGGGTGGTTTGTTACATAGTGACAGTTATTTAATATGTTAACTTGTAGAGGTGATATGAGTCTCAAATATGATAATATATGAGAGTACAAAATCTCCAAGGTGTACACATATTCAAGGGACGATTTTAGAGTGGTAGTAGCTTGAAGGGCTGGAATGCTAGGATAAAGTGGAATTTGGTCATGTTCTGTTACTGCAGTTCTTAAATGAAAGCGTCCCCTTTGCCATTAGTAAACGAGGCAGAGCTAAGTCCCAAGGTTCCACCCCAGCGACCTCATCCTGAAGTCGTTGCTGCCCATGAGTCCCTGGTCAGGCAGTTGAGGAAGAACAACAAAGCCTAGAGTAAAAGGAGATAGAAAAAGGATGGCTTAATGAGAAGCCTTGCAGACTTCTTCAGATAGCAGAACAGGATGCCAACAGCTCTTCCATGTGCCTCTTCAAATACTTTGTTCACTGAATTGGCCATAAAATTCATCGATGTTGGTGGAGTCTTGTGGGCTGTGGCTGGCAGGCTTGCTGGGCAATAATTCTGTCAGCTCTCTCTTCCAAGCAACTGTCTCTGAGACTTCCAAAAGTTAAACACAGGAAAACCACACTAGCCACAGGCCTCATTAACCAATAAACCCTTGATGGAAAGCAGGATCTCACACGGTTGTTTCTGGTAAAAAAAAAAAAAAAAAAACCTCCCCCAAGGGAGGGGGACAGTTGTACTTAAAAATCCCACTGGGCTGACTAAAGATGCTCCCATCCTTCACAATTTACTTCAGAGTTTGGGTCAGGCCAGTATTTCTACCCATAAAATAAATATCAGAAGGGATATTTAGAAGACCTTGGCAAGAAAAGTATAAGTAAATATAAGAGCACAGGCAGGGGTATTTTGAGAAGTAATATTAACTGGGATCAGTGGACTAGAGAGTAAATTATTTACACTCCTAAAGATTCAGGGCAGATTGAGCCATTTAAGGGAAGGAGGAACGACCATCTGCTGCTCCAGCCACAAGTGACTAGCTTACATGTCACAGGCCAAACCTCGAGCCAGAGCCAGAAATATAAATTACAACCAGACACAGCCTTAGAAAGTGCCACCTTGGGGGTCTGTAAAGGGGAAAAAAATTGTGTGCTCTCTGTATTGGCAGCTGGGATTGCTGGTTCTCACTTTATGCAACTGTCCAAAGGGAGCTCTCTCCTTTATAGAGAATGTGAAAATGTGAATTTTGTCAAAGCACTTCATTTCTGCCATGTTTCCCTTGTGAAATCGGTCTGTCACCCATTCACTCTGATCCAGCGTAAGCCTACAGTGGATGAATTCCCTTAGTATCCAGCCGCCTTCAGGGATACAGCAGAACACTTGAAATCTAATTAATCAGTTTGAAAATGAAAGTGAAAGTCACTTAGTCGTGTCTGATTTTGTGACCCCATGGACTATACAGTCCATGGAATTCTCCAGGCCAGAATACTAGAGTGGGTAGCCGTTCCCTTCTCCAGGGGATCTTCTCAACCCAGGGATCAAACCCAGGTCTCCTGCATTGCAGGCAGATTCTTTACCAGCTGAACCAATTTACCCTGCCCTTAACCACAATGCCAAAATAGATACGCTTTGACCAAATTCCTTATTACCGTCTTGCCAAGCCCAAAGCTTGGCAACCTGCATCCAACAGATCTTTCCAATTTGCCTTTTATTCTGTTTCATCTCTGGATTTGTCCTGCTTCTCTCCCCTTCCATTGCTCTGCCCTATAAAAGGCTCCATTTCCCATGCTTTGCTTACTGTAACAGCCTGTGAGACCCCTGGCTTTTAAGTTTTCTCTGACTTTTCTTCATGTTGCACTCTGGTCATCTTCCCCAGGCATCATTTTGAAAAATCAGTTCATTCTCCTTTTTTTCACAGAATGAGAATGACTCCCAGTTTCTTACATCATCAGAGCCTCTGTGCGACAACCCTGTTGCTCTAACTTCCCTCATTGCATCAACCACCAACTTCAGGCTCATACCTGGAACCCTAAATCCCCTCCTTTGAAACTGCTTATAACATTTCCTTTGGTTGGAATGCTCCTTGAGACCTCCTCAACATTCCTGCCACACCATGTATGCATAAGCAGCCTCCAGTTTCTATTTTCCCATGACAACTGTCCTAATAACACTGTTCAGTTCAGTTCAGTCACTCGGTCATGTCCAACTCTGCGACCCCATGGACTGCAGCACGCCAAGCTTCCCTGTCCATCATTCCCTGTTCATCGATTCCTGACCCAGGGATAGAACCCATGTCCCTTACATCTCCTGCATTGGCAAGTGGGTTCTTTACCACCAGCACCACCTGGGAAGCTTTCTAATGGAATATCTATATATCTATTTCTATTTATCTATATATATGCTATATTAAATGAAACAACACAGGTTAGAGAAGAATATAGTATGTTTAAATCTCAATTTTATGTGTATCTTAGTTTTTATCATTGTATAACAAATTTCCACAAACTTAGCAGTTTAAAACAAAACAAATTTATTAAGTCACAATTTCCATCAGCCAGGCCTCTGAGCATGGTTTAACTGCTGCTAAGAGTCTCTCTTGGGGCTTCCCAGGTGGCACGAGTGGTAAAGAACCTGCCTGATAATGCAGGAGACACAAGAGACGGAAGTTCAATCCCTAGGTCGGGAAGATCCCCTGAAGGAGGGCATGGCAACCCACTCCAGTATTCTTGCCTGGAGAATCCCATGGAGAGATGAGCCTGGCAGGCTATAGTCCATGGGGTCACAAAGAGTGGGACACGACTGATCTAGCATGCACACATGCACATGGGTCTTTCTTTTAAAATGTAGTTTTTTATCATCAGTCAAGGATAGTGAGTGCAACAGATCAGGAGATGACTGCCATTGAAAAGATTATTTGTTACTATAGCTCCCAAGAGGAGGGGCATAGCACACCACAGAGGGCCACATGAGAAGTGCCAGGATTGGCTGGTGGCAGAAGAAATGCAGTAAAAGCATGGGCAAGGGCCTTTATTGTAGTTTCTATGAGAACAGCAAGGTAAGGTAGTGTAATCAAGTTTAGGACAGTTAGTTTGAAGAATTTTAGTGGTCTCTGGGCTATTGGAGCTATCACTAGTTGTCTGGTACCGGGCCCTGGGATGATTAGGGCAGAGGAATATTGGCTCTTAGAGGGTAGGCCAAATAGGGAAGTGGTTCAGATACCTACCATCTCTGGATTGGTTGGTTTGCATATGAAAGGCACCCTTCTGGGCCAGTCATTTGCTATCTTTAAGACCTGGGTAGTCCTGATAGGGCCAGTCTCTCCCTAGATAGCAGGCCCCAGAGGCCAGAGCATCAAGAAAACAGACAAGAAGCAAATATAGTTAGTACACTCACCAGGTTTAAATCACAGCATCAGCAGGGCTCTGACCCAGGGTCACTGCTTATTGGCAGAATTCAGTGCCTTCTGATCTCAAGACTAAGGTCCCCGATTTCTTACTGGCTGACTGTTGGGGAATCACTCTTATCCCCTAGAAGCTGCTCTCAGGTCCCAGCCACATGGCCCTTTCACAACGCAAATATTCTTCTTCCAAGTCAGCTGGAAATTCTTATATAATGTAATGGAATTACAGATGTGACTATCCCAACACCTTTGCCATAAAATATGACTTGATTAAGGGAGTGATAGCACATCATACTCACAGATCTGCCCACACTTAAGAAAAGGAGATTATATACAGCATATAGGCAGGGAACAGCCATTTTAGCATTTTGCCTTCACAATATGGAATTATGCATATGTATATATTTGGATGCAATAAAAGTCTGGAAAGATATATCTACATACATGGAGAGAGGGGGGGAGTATATTAACATGAATAATCTCTGCTGAGGTCCTTTCAGGTGGAATTCCTTTTTCTTTTTTAGGTATCAACTGTTAGCATATATAGCACTTGGGAATTATGGCTGCCCAGTGCTGGAGTGAGATACCCCACGTCCAAGGGCAGAGAAGCACCAGCAAGATGGTAGGCACTGGAAGGGTGGCTGTGCAGTGCTGGAGTGACTTTGAGGAGATACCCCATGTCCAAGGGGAAAAGAGAAGCCCCAGCAAGATGGTAGGAGGGGCAAAATCTCATTTAGAAACGAACGCCATACCCACCAGAGATGCTCAGAGGGCTCAAACAAACCTTGTGCACACCAGGATCCAAAGACCCCACAGAGACTGAGACAGAACTGTGTTTGAGTATCTCCTGTGGACGTACGGGTCAGCAGTGGCCTGCCGCAGGGGCAGGGGCTCTGGGTGCAGTAGACTTGGGTATGGCATAAGCCCTCTTGGAGGACGTCACCATTAACCCCACCATAGAGCCGCCAGAACTCACACAGGACTGGGAAACAGACTCCTGGAGGACACAAACAGAACCCTGTAAGCACCAGGACCCAGGAGAAGGGAGCAGTGATCCCACAAGAGACTGACCCAGATTTGCCTGGGAGTGTCCAGGGGTCTCTGGTGGAGGCGTGGGTCAGTGGTGGCCTGCTGCAGGGCTGGGGGCACTGAGTGTAGCAGGGCATGCATGGGACCTTTCTTCATTACCTCCACCACAGTTTGGCCCCAGGTAAATAAGAGGGAGGGAATACAGCCCCACCCATCAACAGAAAATTGGATTAAATATTTACTGAGCATGGCCCTGCCCATCAGAACAAGACCCAGATTCCCCCTCAGTCAGTCTCTCCCATCAGGAAGCTTCCATAAGCCTCTAATCCTCCATCAGAGGTCAGACAGACTGAAATTCACAGTCACAGGAAACTAACCAATCTGATCACATGGACCACAGCCTTGTCTCACTCAATTAAACTATGAGCCATGCTGTGTAGGGCCACCTAAGACAGATGGGTCATGGTGGAGAGGTCTGACAAAACGTGGTCCACTGGAGAAGGGAATGGAAAACCACTTTAGTATACTTGCCTTGAGAACCCCATGAACAGTATGAAAAGGCAAAAAGATAGGACCCTGAAAGATGAACTCCCCAGGTTGGTAGATGCCCAATATGCTACTGGAGATCAGTGGAGAAATAACTCCCAAAAGAATGAAGAGACAGAGCCAAAGCAAAAACAATGCCCAGTTGTGGACATCACTCATGACGGAAGTAAACTCCAATGCTGTGAAGAGCAATGTTGCATAGGAACCTGGAATGTTAGGTCCATGAATCAAGATAAATTGGAAGTAGTCAAACAGGAGATGGCAAGAATGCACATCAACATTTCAGGAATCAGCGAACTAAAATGGACTGGAATGGATGAATTTAATTCAGATGACCATTATATCTACTACTGTGGGCAAGAATCCCTTAGAAGAAATGGAGTAGCCATCATAGTCAACTAAAGAGTCCAAAATGCAGTACTCGGATGCAATCTCAAAAACGACAGAATGATCTTTGTTCGTTTCCAAGGCAAACCACGCAATATCACAGTAATACAAATCTACGCCCTAACCAGTAATGCTGAAGAAGCTGAAGTTGAACTGTTCTATGAAGACCTACAAAATCTTCTAGAACTAACACCCAAAAAAGATGTCCTCTTCATTATAGGGGACTGGAATGCAAAGGTAGGAAGTCAAGAAACACCTGGAGTAACAGGCAAATTTGGCCTTGTAGTACAGAATGAAGCAGGACAAAGGTTAGTAGAGTTTTGCCTAGAGAACACACTGGTGATAAAAAACACTCTCTTCCAACAATAACAAGAGAAGAATCTATACATGGACATCACCAGATGGTCAATACCAAAATTAGATTGATTATATTCTTTGCAGCCAAAGATGGAGAAGCTCTCTACAGTCAGGCAAAACAAGACTGGGAGCTGACTGTGGCTCAGATCATGAACTCCTTATTGCCAAATTCAGACTTAAATTGAACAAAGTAGGGAAAACCACTAGACCATTACAATGGAATTGAGAAATAGATTCAAGGGATTAGATCTGAGAGAGTACCTGAAGAACTATGGATGGAAGTTTGTGACATTGTACGGGAGGCAGTGATCAGGACCATCCCCAAGAAAAAGAAATGCAAAAAGGCAAAATGGTTGTCTGAGGAAGCCTTCCAAATAGCTGAGAAAAGAAGAGATGTGAAACACAAGGGAGAAAAGGAAAGGTATATCCATTTGAATGCAGAGTTCCAAAGAATAGCAAGGAGAGATAAGAAAGCTTTCCTCGGCAATCACTGCAAAGAAAGAAAAACAATAGAATGGGAAAGTCTAGAGATCTCTTCAAGAAAATGAGAGATACCAAGGGAACATTTCATGCAAAGATGGGCTCAATAAAGGACTGGAATGGTCTGGACCTAACAGAAGCAGAAGACATTAAGAAGAGGTGGCAAGAATACACAGAAGAACTGTACAAAAAAGATATTCATGACTCAGATAATCATGATGGTGTAATCACTCACCTAAGCCAGACATCCTGGAATGTGAAGTCAAGTAGGTCTTAGGAAGCATCTCTACGAACAAAGCTAGTGGAGGTGATGGAATTCAGTTGAGCTATTTCAGATCCTAAAAGATGATGCTGTGAATGGGCTGCCCTCAATATGCCAGCAAATTTGGACAACTCAGCAGTGGTCTCAGGACTGGAAAAGGTCAGTTTCCATGCCAATTACAAAGAAGGGGAATGCCGAAGAATGCTAAAACTACCACACAACTGCATTCATCTCACATGCTAGTAAAGTAATGCTCAAAATTCTCCAAGCCAGACTTCAACAGTACATGAACCGTGAACTTCCAGATGTTCAAGCTGGATTTAGAAAGGGAAGAGGAACCAGAGATCAAATTGCCAACATCTGTTGGATCATTGAAAAAGCAAGAGAGTTCCAGAAAAACATCTATTTCTGCTTTATTGACTATGCCAACCCTTTGACTGTGTAGATCACAATAAACTGTGGAAAATTCTGAGAGACATGGGAATACCAGACCACCTGACCTGCCTCTTGAGAAACCTGTATGCAGGTCAGGAAGCAACAGTTAGAACTGGACATGGAACAGCAAACTGGTTCCAAATAGGAAAAGGAATATGTCAAGGCTGTATATTGTCACCCTGCTTTTTTAACTTATATGCAGAGTCCATCATGAGAAATGCTGGACTGGAAGAAACACAAGCTGGAATCAAGATTGCCGGGAGAAATATCAATAACCTCAGATATGCAGATGACACCACCTTTATGGCAGAAAGTGAAGAGGAGCTAAAAAGCCTCTTGATGAAAGTGAAAGAGGAGAGTGAAAAAGTTGGCTTAAAGCTCAACATTTAGAAAACAAACATCATGGCATCCGGTCCCATCAATTCATGGGAAATAGATGGGGAAACAGTGGAAACAGTGTCAGACTTTATTTTGGGGGGCTCCAAAATCACTGCAGATGGTGATTGCAGCCATGAAATTAAAAGATGCTTACTCCTTGGAAGAAAAGTTATGACCAACCTGGATAGCATATTCAAAAGCAGAGACATTACTTTGCCGACTAAGGTCCGTCTAGTCAAGGCTATGGTTTTTCCTGTGGTCATGTATGGATGTGAGAGTTGGACTGTGAAGAAAGCTGAGCGCCGAAGAATTGATGCTTTTGAACTGTGATGTTGGAGAAGACTCTTGAGAGTCCCTTGGACAGCAAGGAGATCCAACCAGTCCATTCTGAAGGAGATCAGCCCTGCGATTTCTTTGGAAGGACTGATGCTAAAGCTGAAACTCCAGTACTTTGGCCACCTCATGTGAAGAGTTGACTCATTGGAAAAGACTCTGATGCTGGGAGGGATTGGGGGCAGGAGGAGAAGAGGACGACAGAGGATGAGATGGCTGGATGGCATCACTGACTCGATGAATATGAATCTGAGTGAACGCCGGGAGTTGGTAATGGACAGGGAGGCCTGGTGTGCTGCGATTCATGGGGTCGCAAAGAGTCGGACACGACTGAGCAACTGAACTGAACTAATGAAAATGAAAGAGGAGAGTGAAAAAGTTGGCTTAAAACTCAACATTCAGAAGACTAAGATCATGGCATCCTGTCTCATCACTTCATGGGAAAAAGATGGGCAAGCAATGGAAACAGTGACAGACTATTTTGGGGGGCTCTAAAATCACTGCAGATGGTGACTACAGCCCTGAAATTAAAAGATGCTTGTTCCTATGAAGAAAAGTTGTGACCAAACTAGACAGCATATTAAAAAGCAGAGACATTACTTTGCAACAAAGGTCTGTCTAGTCAAGGCTATGTTTTTTCTACTAGTCATATATAGTTGTGAGAGTTGGAGTATTAAGAAAGCTGAGCACTGAAGAACTGATGCTTCTGAACAGTGGTGTTGGAGAAGACTAGTGAGAGTCCCTTGGACTACAGTCAATCCCAGTCAAACCAGTCAATCCCAAAGGAAATCAGTCCTGAATATTCACTGGAAGGACTGATGCTGAAGCTGAAACTCCAATACTTTGGCCATCTGATGCAAAGAACTGACTCATTGGAAAAGACTCTGATGCTGGGAAAGATTGAAGGCAGGAGGACAAGGGGATGACAGAGGATGAGATGGTTAGATGGCACCACCGAATCAATGGGCGTGAGTTTGAGTAAGCTCTGGGAGTTGGTGATGGACAAGAAGGCCTGGCATGCTTCAGTCCATTTGCTCGCAGAGAGTTGGACACGACTGAGCGACTGAACTGAACTGAACTGTAAGTTGATAGTACTTTGGAAGCAAGGAAGGAAAAGAGGAAGAAGGAAATAACCCTCAGTTGCTTACTGAAATAAGCATAAATTTATCCTGTCAAAACAGGTTCCCCATAACATAATCCCAATTCTGCTTAAGGAATCATCTTCCAATTCCCCCATCAAAGACTCCATATTTTAGCCAAACTACCCTACCCTGGCCTATATTTTACCATGTGCTTTTCTACCTGTGTGGTACACTGATATTATTTCACTGCTTTGTTTCTGTTAAAATCTATCCCTCAAGGCCCATGGCTGTTTGCTCTGCAAACTCACCCTTGACTCTACCAGGCATGAGGTGCTTCCTCTTGATTTTGGAATCCCTGAGCAATAGACTGTAGGGGTTAAGCTCCTAAATTCTAAGGTCATATTGCCTAGATTCTACTCCTGGCTCTTGCTACTTTCTATCCAAGAAGTCTGGGGTAAATTGCTTAATCTTTGAAAAGTTAGGACCACTGCTCAGAAGAGATAAGGCAAGTAGGAGAAGAGGGGCTTTTATCCACAATCCAAGGAGAACTAGCAGAGTGGGAACACTGGAATTGAAATATCAAAGTCAGCAACTCAAAGGAAACCACATACGTCTTCAGAAGGAAATCAACTCGGGGGGTTCAAATGAGTGGAGCTTTGAAGTTCAAGACCAAAATGTAACCTTCACCTTGGAAAATTCCCCAGCCAAAGTCCCAGAAACTAAACAGGAAGCAAATGCTCCAGGAAACCACAGGCAATGCCATCAATGATGCTTCCCAGGCTATGTCTCCAAAACAGAGGGTTTTTCCCATTTAGATCTCTTTGCAGTAATGCATGAGTATGTTAACTGCAAGTAAGGAAATCTCTTCATTGTGAATTTTTTTTTTTTTGAGAATTGATTTCATCCAAGAAAAACAACCATCCTTTTTGACAATTTTCTTCTCTATTTATGCCAGTCCAATTATGAGATGCAAAGTAACGAATACTATTTTCCAGACCTGTGCTTTAAAGAAACCTAGTACCACACCCTCTATTTAGCTCTCTGTCCTGGCACAGTTGGGCATACTAGGATTGCCAATCTCTGCCAGGTTCCCTGAGAAGGGAAGGATGTGCCTTGACTCCAATAAATAATATATGAAATTGGCATCCATCTAGGAAACCAATTTAACTCAGCATGGACTTGGATTCTGGTTCACAAATCCTCATTTTCTTTGCCTATATAATAATTGGGAGCTGCATCACTGAAAGATATCACTTTAATTTTTTTAACCATTAAAAAATTATTTATTTTTATTGAAGGATAATTGCTTTATAGAATTTTGCTGTTTTCTGTCAAACCTCAACATGAATCAGCCATAGGTATACATATATCCCCTCCGTCTTGATACTCCCTCCCATCTCCCTCCCCATCCCACCCCTCTAGGTTGATTCAGAGCCCCTGTTTGAGTTTCCTGAGCCATACAGCAAATTCCTGTTGGCTATCTATTTTACATATGGTAATGTAAGTTTCCATGTTACTCTTTCCATACATCTCACCCTCTACTCCCCTCTCCCCATGTCCATAAGTCTATTCTCTATGTCTGTTTCTCCATTGCTGCCCTGTAAATAAATTCTTCAGTACCATTTTTCTAAATTCTGTATGTATGTGTATATATATATATATATATATAGTATTTGTCTTTCTTTTTCTGACTCACTTCACTCTGTATAATAGGTTCTAGGTTCATCCACCTCATTAGAACTGACTCAAATGCATTCCTTTTTATGACTGAGTAATATTTCTTTGTGTATATGTACCACAACTTCTTTATCCATTCATCTGTTGATGGACATCTAGTTTGCTTCCATGTTCTAGCTATTGTAAATAGTGCTGCAATGAACAATGGGATCCATGTGTCTCTTTCAATTTTGGTTCTCTCAGGGTATATGCCTAGGAGTGGGATTGCTGGGTCATATGGTGGTTTTATTCCTAGTTTTTTAAGGAATCTCCATACCATCTTCCATAGTGGCTGTATCAATTTACATTCCCACCAACAGTGCCAGAGGGTTCCCTTTTCTGCACACCCTCTCCAGAGTTTATTGTTTGTAGATTTTTTGATGAGGGCCATTTTGACCAGTGTGAGGTGATATCTCATTATGGTTTTGATTTGCATTTCTCTAATAATGAGCAATGTCAAGCATCTTTTCATGTGTTTGTTAGCCATCTGTATATCTTCTTTGGAGAAATGTCTGTCTAGTACACAGACTAGGTGTTCAGTAACACCTGGCTATGTACCTGTTGGTTCAAAGAGAATGTTTGCACTGGGGTGTCTTTACCTTAAGATGAACAATCTCTTTTGTCCATAGGGTAGCTCTCTGAAGTTTTGGGGGAAAGTGAGCCTCAAATGAGGCTCTCTTTTGAGGGTGTAAGTCTTTCATTCTTATTCTCTTCAGTAGCTGTAACTGACAATTCTTGGATCTGACATCCTTGATTACAGGTAATGGCAGGACACAGTGCTTTATAACTGGAGCACTTTAAAAAGCCTTTAAAATCTGCCATGATAAGGGCATAAAATTGACAAGAATCTATTAGATATGGGCTCTCAAGAAAAAAGAGGGGAGGAAGGTAGAGCCTCTTTAATAGAGGGTGCTGGGGAAGATTGTTGGGTACTAATTTACTGTTTGAAAAGATATTCTGGTTATATAAGACAACCTCTGAAGAAGGGCCACACTTGAGAAATGTGAACAAGATGAAGAAGCCCAAAATACAGACAAAATTGTAACACATTCAGTAGATTTAGTGTTATATTTATTGATTTGCTAATACTACTCTATTGCCCTGCCTGAATGGTAGAGGAGAGAGCTCTTGTGCTTTAGGTTTAATCCACTGAAAAGAAACATACAAAGACCTAAAGCTGAATTGTCTTTTTGTATATTATTGGGTGAAACTCTCAACAAGTTTCTTTTTTTCAAAGACCACAAAAAACCTCTTTGATTTGCCTCATTTGTGGCAATTCACTATTTGGATCCAAAGCACTTCACAGATCTGGAGCTAACCTGTTCAAAGAATGTTTTCCAAATCAATAAAACAGAGGGGTCAGAAAAACAGGTACTCAGCTAGCAAATGTTTGCAATTTATACAGTGCTAATAATCATTAGCAACAGTTCAAGTATTCACCCCAATATTTTGATAGTACAGTCAATGAGGGCTTCGTTAGAATAAGTGGAACAAAGTTCTAGTTTTTAGAGCTCATAAAACATCAAGCTTCAAATACACCTCCAAGCCTAACAAAGGTTTCCTTTTCGCCTTCACCTGGAAAACAACTTAACCTGTTAGTATCCATTTCTTATGGGGTGAAAACACACACCCAGTCTCATGAGTTATCCCCTTTACATTAACTCTCCATCTCTACCCTTCATTTTATTCAAATATGAAGATCTTACTGAAAACAAAATTGTACCTGAGAAAAAAACATTTTGTTAAGTCAGAAACCATCAGCTCTTTCCCAGGTGACCCAAATGATATGCTCTGGGTCTAGTGGATGCCCAATGGGAAACCAAGTTAGATAGGATGCAGCAGGACTGTATTTACTGAATATACTCCATTGTGACCTCTTGCAGACAGGTTCACAGTGAGACAGTCCAGGAGTAGCCAAAGTGGTTGTTGCCCCATTCTCTCAAAGATTTGGGGAAGATTGAAACAGGAGTGGAGATTTCAACCAAGTTTCCCTAAAGCTGAGTTCCTCTGCTGAGTTTATAATTAATGTCTCTGTCCAAAATTGTATTCTCTTTCTTGTCCCAAACTTGTTCTCCTCAAGATTCAGGAATATCAAAGAAAAGGGGGGGGGGTATTGAAACATATACAAGCCCCAGTATCTCTGTCCTTTGAAGTAAAAGGCTTTTGCTTTAGTCTCCCAGGCCTCCCTTGAGTCTCAAAAGGCTGGCTCAAGAGTTAATGATTAGGAAATGTGAAGATGTATAAACAAAGAATAGTTGTTGAGCCAGGAAACTGGTAACAATTTAGACTATAAATCCGCCACATAGAAGAATCACTGAACTCTCAGTTCCCTGAAAGATATAGATAAAGGTCAGACACACATTCCTAAGTTGTTTTACAGGAAGCAGATCCCCACCAGAAGAAAACTGCTGACCACAAGCACATAGACTGCACACTGGTTGAAACCAGATTGATGATGCTCAAAATTTCACTTTGATGCCAACCTACCTGAGAATCGCACACAAGCTGATCACATACCCTGCAGCCCCCTCACTCACACTGCCTTTTACAACCCTTTCCTGAAAGCCCTCGGGGAATTTGGGTCTTTTAAGCATGAGCTGCCCATTCTTCTTGCTTGATGCCCTGCAATAAATGCTGTACTTCCTGTCACCACAATGTGGTAACAGTAGATTAGGCTTTACTGCACACAGGAGAGTGGACCCAAATTTGGTTCTGTAACAAGGAAACAGTCTTCCCCTGAGGGTCACAATGTGGAGTCCAAATCAGCACTGTAAGTTCCATCTCAACCCCTTCCACCAAAGCATTTCTTTGGGCTGTTAGTTTGCTATATGCAAACCCTATGCATGTTATACTTCAAAAATCACTATTGTTTAGTGTAAATAATAATGATGCTAATGATAGAGCAGTGGTGTGATTATAAGAGGAGAGAGCTCACATGGGGAGAAAGTGGAAATATTACACTGCAATGTCTGAGTAGAAGGTTTTAAACATTCAGTTCAGTCCAGCTCAGTTCAGTTGCTCAGTCGTGTCCGACTCTTTGCGACCCCATGAATCGCAACTCCCAGAGTTCACTCAGACTCACGTCCATCAAGTTCGTGATGCCATCCAGTCATCTCATCCTCTGTCGACCCCTTCTCCTCCTGCCCCCAATTCCTCTCAGCATCAGAGTCTTTTCCAATGAGTCAACTCTTCACATGAGGTGGCCAAAGTACTGGAGTTTCAGCTTTAGCATCAGTCCTTCCAAAGAAATCCCAGGGTTGATCTCCTTCAGAATGGACTGGTTGGATCTCCTTGCAGTCCAAGGGACTCTCAAGAGTCTTCTCCAACACCACAGTTCAAAAGCATCAATTCTTCGGCGCTCAGCCTTCTTCACAGTCCAACTCTCACATCCATACATGACCACAGGAAAAACCATAGCCTGGACTAGACGGACCTTAGTCGGCAAAGTAATGTCTCTGCTTTTCAACATACTATCTAGGTTAGTCATGCCTTTTCTTCCAAGGAGTAAGCGTCTTTTAATTTCATGGCTGCAGTCACCATCTGCAGTGATTTTAGAGCCCCCCAAAATAAAGTCTGACACTGTTTCTACTGTTTCCCCATCTATTTCCCACGAAGTGATTGGACCAGATGCCATGATGTTCGTTTTTTGAATGTTGAGCTTTAAGCCGACTTTCTCACTCTCCTCTTTTACTTTCATCAAGAGGCTTTTTAGCTCCTCTTCACTTTTTGCCATAAGCGTGGTGTCATCTGTATATCTGAGGTTATTGATATTTCTCCCAGCAATCTTGATTCCAGCTTGTGTTTCTCCACTCCAGCGTTTCTCATGATGTACTCTGCATATAAGTTAAATAAGCAGCGTGACAATATACAGCCTTGATGCATTCCTTTTCCTATTTGGAACCAGTCTGTTGTTCTATGTCCAGTTCTAAGTGTTGCTTCCTGACCTGCATACAGATTTCTCAAGAGGCAGGTCAGGTGGTCTGGTATTCCCATCTCTTTCAGAATTTTCCACAGTTTATTGTGATCCACACAGTCATAGGCTTTGGCATAGTCAATAAAGCAGAAATAGATGTTTTTCTGGAACTCTCTTGCTTTTCCCATGATCCAGCGGATGTTGGCAATTTGATCTCTGGCTCCTCTGCCTTTTCTAAAACCAGCTTGAACATCGGGGAGCTCGCGGTTCACGTATTGCTGAAGCCTGGCTTGGAGAATTTTGAGCATTACTTTACTAGCATGTGAGATGAGTGCAATTGCGCGGTAGTTTGAGCATTCTTTGGCATTGCCTTTCTTTGGAATTGGAATGAAAACTGACCTTTTCCAGTCCTGTGGCCACTGCTGAGTTTTCCAAATTTGCTGGCATATTGAGTGCAGCACTTTCACAGCATCATCTTTCAGGATTTGAAACAGTTCAACTGGAATTCCATCACCTCCACTAGCTTTGTTCATATTAATGCCTTCTAAGGCCCACTTGACTTCACATTCCAAGATGTCTGGCTCTAGATTAGTGATCACATCATCATGATTATCTTGGTTGTGAAGATCTTTTTTGTACAGTTCTTCTGTGTATTCTTGCCACCTCTTCTTAATATCTTCTGCTTCTGTTAGGTCCAGACCATTTCTGTCCTTTATCGAGCCCATCTTTGCATGAAATGTTCCCTTGGTACCTCTAATTTTCTTGAAGAGATCTCTAGTCTGGATAGCACACATCCTGACATCTTGGAGATTTTTTCATCTGTGTTGCTCAAGAAAGCACACAGAGCTAGTGCAAAATGTTCGGTGGGAAGACTCAGTGAACCAGATATACATTTTGTTTATATGGTACCTTGAAAGAACTGCCATTTTTCAGCAATAGTTTCTTGCCTGAAAAAAACAGATCAATTGCATGTCCACCTACCATCTCTTGTGGAAGATAGATTATATATATTGTGTGCTAAAATTTTCTCCATCAGGAAGAAGGCACAAGGCCCTGGGGTTCTGGGGCGAGCAATATGGATGCCCTTGTGAAAGTTAATTTCAGCTACAGGTGTTAGTGATTTTATTAGGAAAGAAAGAAAGTGAGCTGTTTCAGGACTAGGGCATAAACACATTGAATGACCCTGCTTTCTCTGCCAGGACAAATGCTGGCATAAGTCAAACAAAATGTTAAACTCCATCTCTAGCTTGGTGTCACTGATTGGGGAAATGGAACAACTCTGGCAGTTTGTTTGAGATAAGCTCAAAATTGTATGGAGGTATGGGGGCTGAAAGTCAAACAACCTCAAACCAAATTAATTAGATTGTTAATTTTTGAGGTGCTGTTTTACTTGGATTTTTTTAAAGCCAGGAATCATAATGTTCTTAAAACTGGATCAGGACCTCTCCTGCATTTATAGGAGTCTGAACTTGAAAAGTGGTGGCTAGTTGTCCCCCTATTTTGGTTCTCCCATTCTTTACTAAGTGGTAAAACTCTGATATTTTAACTGGGCACATAGTCACCCAGAATAAAAACTATAACTCCTGATCTCACTTGCAGAGTCTCAAATGAGACTTACTTGAGTCTCACTTTCTGAGACTTGGTTCTGACCAACTGGATATAAGGGAAAGTGATGTCACGTGATTTCTAAGTGTCTAAGGGGCATACTATTTTCCCCTAGTCTGCAAACCGACTGGTTGGAATGCAGATATGATGGCTGGAGCTAGAGTAGTCATTTTGGATTATAAATTTGAAACCATATGTTGAGAATGGGAGAAGACCAACACAGAAGGAACCTGGGTCCCTTGGGATCATGGAGATCCCATATAAGCCCTCAACTATGGACTTTTATATCATCTCAGACATTGCATTTGAAGTTCTATTCTGGTCTTTTAAATATCTCCCATGTCTTTATTTAACATGTTCAATTCTTCATCTAGCTTCTTGAACATATGGAAAGTAGTTACAATAACTGTTTAAAAGGCTTTGTATACCAGCCCCATTATCTGTGTTATTTCTGAGTCAGTTTTGATTAATTTATTTCTCTCCTTATTATGGGTTATATTTTCCTTCTTTTGGATACCTAGAAGTTTTTGATTGGATGTCGGATGTGACTTTTATCTTGCTGGATATTTTGTATTTTTATAAATAGTCTTGGGCTTTGTTCTGGAACACAGTTAAATTACTTGGAAACAGTTTGATTCTTTCAAGGCTCTTTTAAAAACTTCATTAGGCAGTTCTAGAGCAGCCTTGAGTCTAGGGCTAACTTGGCACCATTATTGAGGCAAGACCCTTTTGAGAACTCTGATACTCTGAATTATGAGATTTTCCATTCTGGCTGGAAGGAACAGGCACTATTTATAGTCCCGTGTAAATGGTATCTGAGGATTGTTTCTTCTGATCCTTTTGGGTGATTCTTTTCGTAGCCTGATATACATGTGTTGATCAGAATTCAGTTGACGAATCAGGGGGAACTCTGCAAGTCTCCAAAGTTCTCTTTGTATACAGTTTTCTCTTCTCTGGTGTCTTGTCTTGCAAATTCTAGCTGCCCTAGTTTTTCCAATTCCCAGCTCCATATCCTCATCCACCTGGCCCTGCCTGGGTTCCTTCTCCCTGTACTGCTGCCTGGAAACTCTCTCCAGGCAGTAAGCTGGGGGAATCATAGGGCTCACCTTGTTTGTTTCCTGTCTCTCAGAAATCACTGTTCTTTGTTGCCTGGTGTCCGATGTCTGAAGACTATTGTTTTCATTTTGTCTGGTTTTTCACTCGTTTCAGGCAGGAGGGTAAATCCAGTCCCTGTTACTCCATCTTGGCCAGAACTATGGACTTTTACATCAGAGAGAAATAAATGACTGTATTGTTTAACCCACTGTTATTTTGGGTTTTCTGTCATTTGCAGCCAAGTCTAATCCTAACAAATACAGGGCTGATCCTTGATTTATTTAGAGCAGTTTTTGACTTTAATATAGAGAAGCTAAGATTTTTAGAATAACCAGAGTCTTGAATAGTGCCTGAGTAAGGTCAAATACCTGGATGAAACTGAAAGCTCTGTCATTTCCCATGAGAAGAGTGGTGCTTAAGTAGCCAAATCAATTCCAGCTGCTGCCAGTTGAAAAAATAAGGTACATTTTTTTTGCTTAGTGTGATTAATTTCTTGTTCATGGAGACAGTACAGTGGAGAGATATTTATTCCATAAACTTTCCCCAAGCACCTATGGTTGCCTAGGCACTAGACTACGTTCTAGGAACACATTTATGTATAAATTGGAACCTAAGCCTCCGCCAGCAGTTCACAATTTAGATAAGGAACCCCTTATTTAGATAAGATCCCTCATCATGTGAATAGCTCATGAATTTGGCTAAGAGGTTTAGTGCCATTTAAAAAAAATAAATCTCATCTTCTATTTTTCCTTTTAATTAGGGAAAATGCCTTTTCAACCCATGGTTCTGCAGTGAACTATGTAATTTATACCTTCAGTAATAAGGTAATTTATACTTGTGACATAAAGAAGCTTCTCCTTGAACAGAATATTCACACAAACTCAAAACTTGACTAATACCAGGGCAATGGAGAAATTGGACTGATACCACCAGCTGGATACCACCCTAGCCAAATGATTGAGTTTAACATTATCAGTAATGGCCAAAATGACACGTTCCTTTGTTTTGAGGCACTAAAAAGGATATAACATTATGGAAAACAAAAAATTTTAAGCTTAATGTATTCATTAGTTGCTCAGTCATGTCTGACTCTTTGCGACCCCATGGACTGTAGCCTGTCAAGCTCCTGTGTCCATGGGGATTCTCCAGGAAAGCATACTGGAGGGGGTTGCCATTTCCTTCTCCAGGGGATCTTCCCAACCCAGGGATCGAACCCGGGTCTCCCACATTGCAGACAGATTCCTTACCAACTGAGCCACCAGGGAAGCCCGAGAAATAATCAGAGGAAGCAAACTGAGAGACATTCCACAAAACATCTGGCCTGGACTCTTAAAAAAAATTGCTGATGTCATAAAAGACCAAAGGAAAACAGTAGAGTGTGGGATTCCAGATTAAAGGAGACACAAGATACTGAAAACTAAATGCAATTCGTAATATTTTATTGCATCAAAAAAACTATAAGGACATTATTGAGACAATAGGGGAAGTGTGAAAATAAACTTTATGACTGTGTGTGCGCTAAGTTGCTTCAGTCATGTCTGACTCTTTTGCAACTCTATGGACTATAGCCCTCCAGGCTCCTCTGTCCATGGGATTTCCAAGGCAAGAACATGGAGTGAGTTACCATGCCCTCCTCCAGGGGATCTTCCTGACCCAGGGACTGAACCCACATCACTCATGTCTCCTGCATTGGAAGGTGGGTTCTTTACCCCTAGTGCCACTTGGGAAGCCCTATAGACTTTATACCTGTCTGTTGTATCAGTGTTGTATTTGCTGAGTGTGATGACTATACTGTAGTTACATAGGATAGTGTCCTTGTTTTTAGGAGACTCTTACTCAAGTGTTTCAGGGGTAAAGAGTCAAGATATCTACAAATACCTCTCAAATAGTTCATAAGCCTTTTCCTGGTGGCTCAGACAGTAACGAGTCTGCCTGTAATGCAGGAGACCTGGGTTCGATTCCTGGGTTGGGAAGATGCGCTGGAGAAGGAAACAGCAATCCACTCCAATATTCTTGCCTGGAGAATCTTGTCATGGACTGAGGAGCCTGGCAGGTTACAGTCCATGGGGTTGCAAAAAGTAGGACACAACTGAGCAAATAACATACACACAAAATAAAGTAGATGTGGAAAATATGAAGAATAGGTAAATCTAGGTGAAGGCTATATGGGCACTCATTGTTCTATTCTTGTAACTTTAATGAAGGTTTGAAAATGTTCCAACTAGAAAGTTGGTGGGAAAATGAAAAGCTTGACAAGCAGGAAAAAAAATTCTCTCATCCTTAGGTGCTTGGCTTTACTGAGAGGTTTCATGAGTGGCCAGATCTGTACCTGCAGGAAGTAACCAGAAGCTTCTCTGTTCCCCTGGACCATCCTTTAAATTATCCCACTGGCTGGAGTATCATAACCCATTACCTTGTATTCCCTTTCTTCTCCCTTTTTCACATACTAAAACAAAGCTCTTTGAATAATGCCCATACTTGAATTCTCACTGGATTTATATAAGCTCAGGAAAGCTACCGATTCAAAGTTATATTCTGCTTCTAGTAATGTGTTGGAACTGGCCTGCACTACTTCATACTGGCTAGCACTGGTTCACAGAAGCCAATCACAGGGGTAGCTTGAAATCAACCCTGGTGGAAATATTTATGATGTGATGTCTGCACATGCTACAAATCAGGGTCCCTCTACCCCTTCTCTCAGAGCCAGTGGTTAAACATTTACTATAACACTACTGACTTTCATCCTTACCCTGTGAGAAGTCTCCTGCAGGCCTTGTAATTTACAGCCCTTTTAAAGAATCCTGAAGTTCTCTGAGGCTTGCAAACAAATATCCCATAGAATGTTCCCTGGAGGCCTCTATTTGGTCTAAGAGTAGACTTTGACTAAACTGAAGAGGTAGGTAGGAACGTTATCTACAGTAAAAAAAAAAAAAAAAAAAAAAAAAAAAAAAAACTGTTGTCAGTATTCTCAAAAAAGACCAAAAAGCTTTTCACTGTGTGGCAGTTTAATGAAAGTGGAAAAGAATGCTGGTGCTCAGTCACTCAGCTGTGTCCGACTCTTCACAACCCCATGGACTGTAGTCTGCCAGGTTCCTCTGTCCATGGAATTTCCCATGCAAGAATACTAGAGTGGGTTGCCATTTCCTACACTGGGGGATCTTCCCGACCCAGGGATCAAACCCGAAATGTCTCCTGCATTGGCAGGTGGATTCTTTACTATTGAGCCATCTGGGAAGCCCAAAGAGTGCTGGAAAGAAAAGAAAGTGAAAGTTTCTCAGTCGTGTCTGACTCTTTCTGACTCAATGGACTATACAGTCCATGGAATTCTCTAGGCCAGAATACTGGATTGGGTAGCCTTTCACTTCTCCAGGGGATCCTCCCAACCCAAGGATCGAACCCAGGTCTCCTGCATTGCAGGAGGATTCTTTACCAGCTAAGCCACAAGCCCAAGAATACTGGAGTGGGTAGCTCATCCCTTCTCCAGCGGATCTTCCTGATCCAGGAATCAAACCAGGGTCTCTTGCATTGCAGACGGAATCTTTACCAACTGAGCTATCAGGGAAGAGCAAAGAGTGCTGGACCAGGGGACAAATGGTCCTACCACTTTCAGTTCAGTTCAGTTCAGTTGTTCAGTAGTGTCCGACTTTTTGCAATCCCATGGACTGCAGCATGCCAGGCTTCCCTGTCCATCACCAGCTCCCAGAGCTTGCTCAAACTCATGTCCATTGAGTCAGTGATGCCATCCAAACATCTCATCCTCTGTCATCCCCTTCTCCTCCCACCTTCAATCTTTCCCAGCATCAGGGTCTTTTCCAGTGAGTCAGTTCTTCACCTCAGGTGGCCAAAGTATTGGAGTTTCAGCTTCAGCATCAGTCCTTCCAGTGAATATTCAGGACTGATTTCCTTTGGGATGGACTGGTTGGATCTCCTTGAAGTCCAAGGGAGTCTCAAGAGTCTCCTCCAATGCCACAGATCAAAAGCATCAATTCTTTAGCACTAAGTTTTCTTTATGGTCCAACTCTCATGTCCATACACAACTACTGGAAAAACCATAGCTTTGACTAGATGACTTGGTTGGCAAAGTAATGTCTCTGTTTTTTAATATACTGTCTAGGTTGGTCACAACTTTACTTCCAAGAAGCAAGTGTCTTTTAATTTCATGGCTGCAGTCACCATCTGCAGTGATTGTGGAGCCCCCCAAAATAAAGCCTGTCACTGTTTCTATTGTTTCCCCATCTATTTTCCATGAAGTGATGGGACAGGATGCCATGATCTTAGTTTTGAATGTTGAGTTTTAAGCCAACTTTTTCAGACTCCTCTTTTATTTTCATCAAGAGGCTCTTTAGTTCTTCTTCACTTTCTGCCATAAGGGTGGTGTCATCTGCATATCTGAGGTTATTGATATTTCTTCCGGCAATCTTGATTCCAGCTTGTGCTTCATCCAGCCCAGCATTTCGCATGATATATGCTGCATGTAAGTTAAATAAGAAGGGTGACAATATACAGCCTTGACGTACTCCTTTCCTGATTTGAAACCAGTCTGTACATGTCCAGTTCTAACTGTTGCTTCTTGAACTGCATACAGATTTCTCAAGAGGCAGGTCAGGTGGTCTGGTATTCCCATCTCTTGAAGAATTTTCCACAGTTTGTTGTGATCTACACAGTCAAAGGCATTGGCATAGTCAATAAAGCAGAAGTAGATGTTTTTCTGGAACTCTCATGCTTTTTCAATGATCCAACGAATGTTGGCAATTTGATCTCTGGTTCCTCTGCCTTTTCTAAATCCAGCTTGAACATCTGGAATTTCATGGTTCAGGTACTGTTGAAGCCTGGCTTGGAGAATTTTGAGCATTACTTTGCTAGTGTGTGAGATGAGTGCAATTGTGCAGTAGTGTCACTGCACAAAAAATTGTGCAGTGGTGTCACTGAAAAATGACAGTAGTGAACAGTGCAGTAGTGAACATTCTTTGTCCTTGCCTTTCTTTGAGATTGGAATGAAAACTGACCTTTTGCAGTCCTGTGGCCACTACTGAGTTTTCCAAATTGCTGGCATATTGAGTGCAGTGCTTTGAGTCCTATCACTTACTGACTGTATACACTTAGGCAAGGCAACTAACCTCTATGAGCCACAATTTTCTCATCTGTAAAATGGTAGGACTATAGTACTATCTCATAGAGTTGCTTTCAGGGGATTCCTATATCTGTCTTTTCAAATTGAAACATATAATCAGTCACATAGTATCATCAGAGCAAATGTTTAATGAGTGTTTACCAGAAAATAAACATTGTATTAATTTATTTAGAAATATATCGGACTTCAAGTTTGCTTCCCTGGTGGCTCAGAGGTTAAAGTGTCTGCCTCCAATGCAGGAGACCCGGGTTTGATCCCTGGGTCGGTAAGATCCCCTGGAGAAGGAAATGGTAACCCACTCCAGTATTCTTGCCTGGAGAATCCCATGGACAGAGGAGCCTAGTAGGCCATAATCCATGGGGTCGCAAAGAGTCAGACATGACTGAGCGATTTCACTTTCACTTATCAGACTTCAAAATTCTATATGTTGGGAATCATTAATACTCCCCTAATCTTGGTGCCTCAAAGTGATGTAGTGTGTGCCTACTACATGTTTATTGTTACTGACAATCCCTTGTATTTGAGAATAATTGAATTTAGTCTGTGGAACAAGTAAACAAACAAAGGCAAGTGTTTATAGCCTTAACTAAGACTGAAATTAAGTACCTTGCTAAGAGGCATCAGAATAGCAAGTAGAATTAAGCCCTTTGAATTTCCAGCCCAGTGCTCTGCTTCCTGTGTGACTTTGGTCATGACACTGCCCATCTCCCAGTCTCAGCTGGCTTGAGTCTGGGGTGACTAATGCATCCCAGTGAGCACAGAAATTTCCTAGTTTAATGCTTCAACTCCCACTCTTGGGAAACCCCTTATTCTTGGATTAACCAGGATGATCGATCATCCTACTTGAGTCTGCCCTCTGATTCACAGAATAGACCCAGGCCTCTTCCCAAGAAAACAATACAATATACATTGGATATTGGGCTTTGCTACTCATTCATCACCTCATTCCTTCAGATCTCATTAGCATCATATTTAGGAATACTTTCTCAGTCTTTTTGATGGGCTCTTGTTTCTCTGCCTGTCCAAAATTTCCCTCACAATTCTACTTCCTGATGATAACCACTGCTAACTTTTTGTATATGTTCTTTCAGTATTTTTTTTCACAGTTGGGTATATAGTATAATTATTATCATTACAAACTTGTGATCATACTGTATAAATACTCATTTCCCATAATTCCCACTTAATGTTATATCATAAGCATTTTTCCAAGTCATTAAACCTTCTTCAAAGAAACATCATATCAATGACTGTACAATACTCCACTGCAAGGGATATACCATATTTCTTTACTTAACCATTCCCCTATTGTATGAAATTTAGGCTTTTCCACTTTTTACTGTTAAACAGGGCTCTAATGAATATCTTCATTCATAAATCTTTCTGTACTGCTTTGCTTTATAAGAGTGGAATTACTGTGTCAAAGGCTGTGAACATTTTTAAGGCTATTGATACACATTGCCAAAATGCAGAGAGGATTAATTGGGAAGGGTAACTGGCAGTATTAATTTTAGAGACACATTTGGAAATTGTTTGAACAGTATCCTGGTGATTGTGGAACTTCGTTTGATAAATGGCTCTGTGGGGAGAACTTAGATTACTTTGGAAAGCACTTTCAAGTTGTCTAAGAAGGTGAAGAAACTGTTAATAAAATGTTTAGTCAATGTATATTGTATTGTTTATTTTAGGTGCATTTTATAATTAGATGAAAAAAGGTGATACAGCATGCAGCATGGCTCCCTTTTATAATAATTATGTAGACTGTATCTGAGTCCATTATAAGGTGCACACATTAATTTTATTATTTAGAATCATCATAGTCTTATTTTGAGTGTATCTGTGCTAATATACAAATCGTTGGTCATATTTTAAATTTATTGGATAAAGTGTCCTTGGTTTGAAATATAGCTCCAATGATAACATTGTTCTTTTTTAAATTTTATTTTTGATTGGAGGATAATTGCTTTACAATGTTATGTTGCTTTCTGCCATACAATAATGTGAATCAGCCATAAGTATACATATATCCCCTCCCTACTGAACCTCTGTCCCACCTTCCACTTCATCTTACCCCTCTAGGTTGACACACAGCATCAGGTTGAGCTCCCTGTGCTATACAGCAACTTCCCACTAGCTATCTGGTTTACAAATGGTAATGTATACATTTCAGGGTTACTCTGTCAATTCATCCCACCCTCTCCTTCCCCTCTAGTGTCGATAACACTGCTCTTAAGGAAGCAATCTTCTTTGGATGTTATTTCCAGGATTGCATTTACAGTAAAAAGTGGGCACCGCTTATACCACCATTCTTTCCTCCTTCCATTGACCACTAGAGGGGAGAAAACATTCAGAGGTAGCTCACAGCCTACCTCCACTTCCAAGAAGATCAAGGTGCTTTCCAATAGAGGCTCCAATAAATGCTTTCAATAGAGGCATTTACCACTCTCTTCAGCTCTTTCCTGCTGAAGCTATTTCTGAGCACCCAAACTCCATCCAAGCATCTTCTCCTGCTTGTTGTATTTTGTTTATAGATCAAGGGAAACAGATAAGAAATTTAAGGTAGAGTGGTTGGAGCTATTATTCTATTTGTGACCACTGAAAATTAAAATATATGAGGCAATCAAGACAACATTTCCAGGGCACATCTATAAGACAAAGTGAACTTGTGTACAGTAGCAAATAAAGCAAAAGCCTGGAAAAATCATTTCAGTAACCCACCTCGGGTCAACCCAGACCCTGCCATAGCCCTTTTCTGATATTCTCAGCCCCACCTCAGACTCTCAGCATACTACTCCCATCAAAAAGTAGGAAAAACCATGACCCTTCACTTCAGTAATTCTCTGGCTAAGCAGAAAATCAGCTTTGTTGTTGGGATCATTTAATCCTTGTGCCTAAGTCTCCATCTCCACTGTATAATCATAAGGGATTTTATTTAAGTCATACCTCAATGACTTAGTGGTTTTCCCTACATTTTCCAATTTCAGCCTGAATTTGCAATAAGGAGCTGATGATCAGAGCCATGGTCAGCTCCAGGTCTTATTTTTGCTGACTGTATAGAGCTTCTCCATCTTCGGCTGCAAAGAATATAATTAATCTGATTTCAGTGTTGACCAACTGTTGATGTCCATGTGTAGAGTTATCTCATGTTGTAAGAGGGTGTTTGTTATGACCAGTGTCTTATCTTGGCAAACTCTGTTAGCCTTTACCCTGCTTAATTTTGTACTCTACGGCCAAACTTTCCTGTTACTCCAGGTATCTCTTGACTTCCTACTTTTGTATTCCAATCCTCTATGATGAAAAGTACATTTTTTTTTGGTGTTAGTTCTAGAAGGTCTTGTAGGTCTTCATAGTACTGTTCAACTTCAGCTTCTTTGGCATTAGTGGTTGGGGCATAGACTTGGATTACTGTGATTTTGAATGGTTTGCTTTGAAAACGAAATAAGATCATTTTGTAGTTTTTGAGACTGCACCCAAGTACTGCATTTCAGACCCTTTTGTTGACTGTGAGGGCTACTCCATTTCTTCTAAGGGATTTTTGACCACAGTAGTAGAAATAATGGTCATCTGAATTAAAGTCACCCATTCTGGTCCATTTTAGTTCACTGATTCTAAAATGTCGACATTCATTCTTGCCATCTCCTGAATTTAAAGATGCTTGCTCCGTGAAAGCAAAGTTATGACAAACCTAGTCAGTGTATTAAACAGAGACATCACTTTGCCAACAAAGGTCTGTATGGTCAAAGCTATGGTTTTTCCAGTAGTCATGTATGGATGTGAGAGTTGGACCATAAATAAGGCTGAATGCTGAAGAACTGATACTTTCAAAATGTGGTGCCGGAGAAGACTCTTGAGAGTCTTGGACTGCAAAGAGATCAAACCTGTGAATCCTAAAAGAAATCAACCCTAAATATTCATCAGAAGGACTGATGCAGAAGCTGAATCTCCACTACTTACCCACCTGATGCGAAGAGCCAGCTCATTGGAAAAGACCCTGATGTTGGGAAGGATTTAGGGCAGGAGAAGAAGGGGACAACAGAGGATGAGATGGTTGGATGGCATCACTGACATTCCTAAAATTTTGGACATGGATTTGAGCAAATTCTGGGAGATGGTGAAGGACAGGGAAGCTGGTGTGCTGCAGTCTATGGGGTTGCAGAGTTGGACACAATTTAGTGACTGAACAACAACAATAAAGTCTCCAGGTGTGTGGCCTGTGGTTACCATCAGTATTCTGATATTTTGGGAGGCATTAATATAACACAGTGATTGAGGGCAAGTATGTTGGACAGATATAGGATTCACTCCTGGCTTCACCACTTTTCAGTGCTATGATCCTTAGTTTCCTTAATTTTTAAAACAGGGAAGATAATGCTACTTACCCTTATAAGACGGTTGTAAGAACTGAATAAGATAATGAATGCACAGTAAAACCCATAGCACAGTGCCTGTTATATGGTATATAAACAGTGGCTAACATGATCATGAGTCAAGCTCGGGTCTCTGGCATTTATCTTAGATTGTGTCAGGGCACCCTGCTGTTTGGATCTCTGCTGACTGCTCACCCAGCTCCTGTTTGGATTGTATGTTGGGAGTGACCTAAACCCTAACCTGCTAACCTGGCTTAAAATCTATATTCCAGATTCTCATCTTAACCTACTAACTCTAAAATAGCCCATAGGTTATACTCTCAACTATATTTGGGCCCTTGCCCTCTATCCCACCACGTGGGGTCTGCCAGGACTACTTGATCTCTCAGGCATGTTGGACCCAACCAGACGCTGTACCACTCCTGGCTATGCTCAATATCTTCAAGTCAAGTCAAGTTTTGCTTTTTGATGACAATAGGGAATCAGTGTAGTTTCTTAAAGAGGAAAATGCTATGACTGCTGTGAGGAAAGCAGAGATTTAATGCTAAAGGGATCTTTATGTTTTTAGTTGATTAAACTGGCAAGAATTTGCAGGAACTATTTAACTTGATTGGTATATTGCCTGGCAAACTATCATTCATTTCCTTGCATAATAAATGCTTTAAAAAAGAGATTAAAGAGATTTCAGGCCATATATCTTGACAGGTACCCTATAATTCCCTATTCTACCCATTCACTGAAGTCACCAAAATAACTCCCACCATTTACTGAGTATGTACTTTATTTCAAGGGCTTCCCAGGTGGCGTGAGTGGTAAAGAACTTGGCTGCCAGGTTCTCTTATGCTGGAGACATAAGAGACACGGGTTCAATCCCTGGGTAGGGAAGATCCCCTGGAGGAAGGCATGGCAACTTACTCCAGTATTCTTGCCTGGAGAAACCCATGGACAGAGGAGCCTGGCGGGCTACAGCCCATAAGGTCACAAAGAGTCAGATATTCCTGAAGCGACTTAGCATGCATGCACTGTTTCAAGGCATTGCATTGTACATTTGGCATGTATATGTCATTTAGCTTGCATAGTCTTATGATGTGTGTACTACTATTATTATTTTTGTCCATGCCACATAGCAGGTGGGATCTTACCTCCCTGACCAGGGATCAAACCCATGCTTCCTGCATTGGAGGTCTTAACCACTGGACTGCCAGGGAAGTCCTGAGTGTACTACTATTATTTGCATTTTATAGCTGAGGAAATGGGGCTCACAGGGGTGAACTGCCCAGAGTAACATATTTAGCATGGGGAAACCAGAACTTAAAATCTAAGCTTGATGCCAAGAGTTATGTTCATATCACTGTCCTAAATGATGGCTTGTGTTTGTGTGCTCAATCATTCAGTCATGTCAAACTCTTTGTCACCCCATGGACTGTAGCCTGCCAAGCTCTTCTGTCTGTAGGATTTTCCAGGCAAGAATAGTAGAATAGGTTGCATTTCCTCCTCCAGGGGATCTTCTTGACTCAGGGATTGAACCCACGTCTCTTGAGTCTCTTGATTTGGCAGGCTGATTATTTACCATTGAGACACCTGGGAAATTCTGTTAAACAAAGTAGGCCTAAGAGAGTATAACAGGGACTTCTCTGGAGGTCCAGTGGTTAAGACTCTGTGCTTTCAAAGCAGGAGGCATGGGTTCCATTCTTGGTTGGGGAACTAAGATCCTACATGTTGTATGGCATGGGGAGGGTGGGAGTAAGAGGGTAAAACAAGTTGGTTTTATAAGTCTTTAAGACTTTCAATGCAAATTCAGATCACTAGTTGAGAAGAGATTTTGATAGGGGAACTGTGTGTTGTATATTCGGATGTATATGAAGGCAGTGTGGGGGGAGGAAGGTGGTTGCTAGGGATACCAAAGCCATCAATCCCATGAGAGATAAAGGAGAGGAGGGCAAGAAGTGGAAGAGAGAAACAAGAAAGTTACAATTTTTCCCTTTGGTATCCCTGTTAGTGGAGCCTATAAGGGGATAGAAAGAGGTACGGGTTTGTGGCCCAGAGAGATTAGCCTTTTTAAAAGAAATACCTACTCCCCAAGGCTACTGTGAAAATTAACTGAGACAGGATGATGAAATGTAAATGGAATTAGAGTGGTGATGGTTGGGCAACCATCCATGATATTTATAACTCATTGAAAATATTAAATGAGATGACATATATAAAATACCCAGCACAATGCCTGGCACAGAGTAAACATGTTTTCAATGGTAGTAACTACTATTATCTCATTGTTACATGTAATTTTTGTGATGACAATGATTAAAAAGATGACAATCATTTTCTCTGATAGCTCTGATAGCAATTCCTATATCTTAGTAGGAAAAATATGTCTCTGTGAGCACATTAGTCAAGATGAGGAGATGAGTGGGTGGTTTCTGGATACATTTAGATCACAGATGGGATTACTAGGCTAGGAGCTCATTTGGCATCTATAGGAGACTCAGGGGACTTGGGGCAGCTGGGTCATCTTTCCAGAGTGAATCACAACCCCCCCACCTGCCGTGGGCTCTATCAACACTTCTTTCAAGAGCCTGGCTATCTGTGGACCCAGATGGATATTGGAGGATCTTTGACAAATAATAGTAGAACTTCTGAAAGTCGCCAACAGCCCAGTCAGTTGGAAAATCATGGTGGCTTTTATGTCACTTGTGTATTTATTAAGTGCCTATAGGAACCCTTAAAAAACAAGACTGTTCAAAAAAGTTTAGAAAATTTTCAAACAGTTAATTTTTAGAAGATCTTTGAGTTGATGGCAAGTTCAAACTCAAAGAAAATAAATGCTGATTTGAAAATAAAGTTGTATTAATATAATTCCTTTTGAAGTCAAAGGTTTGGGTTTCGTGGATTAAAAAAAATCTTTGGTCAGTTGATGTAAACCAGGTTACAACTTTTCTCTGCACCTGGGCAGGTCCCATCTGGAAAAATTCAGATAGGCTGACCCATCTGTAAAGCACATTGGTTACTGCATATGAGCTATAATGCAAATGAGCAGGAGTGTAGGTTTTGGACCGTCAGGGACTGAAAACATATGGGTTTTATTTAATAGTATCTCTTAGGGTCCAGTGTGTGGGCATTCTGTCTGGAGTAGATGGTGAAGGAAAGAAAGGAACAGCTAGCCATTATTTACTGCCACAATTGGCAGTAGTTAATAGCATGAATATTATAAAAACTAGACATTCTATTTTTAATGGAAAAAAGAATCTTGGTTCAAATAGACTATTTGGTTATTATCTCATTTTCACTCAAAATGCTGCCAAATTATGTTATTAGAATGATCAGTAACACCTAATAGATGTTTTGAGTATTCACAAGTTTTCTAATACAATTTGGATTGTGTACTTTTCCTAACGGTGATCCCTAAGTGTACAAATTTTCAGGCTAATATAAATGCCACTTGCAAATTTGTACAGATGCTAATAGGAGTTGATTAGGGTACAAAGTTGCTCAAAGTTCAAGACGACTGAAAATGAAGTTCAACCAGTACTATGAGTCAAGTGAATTTATTTTGCTTACTCTGTCAAATCCAACAGATAAGCCCTGTTCATGCTAACATTTGGCTACAATCCTGCTTCTCCCCCATACCTGGGAGGGAAAGAATTGATATGATTAATGGATGAGAACTGCTACTCCCTACCTTTTATGATCCCATCATTTATGAAGAGGGGAGTAGACATGGCTTAAGTGTGACTCCCTTTGGATGCCTATGAGACTCTAGCCATCCACCCCACCCCCAATCAAGCTCTTTCAAACCTATTTCTCTTCTAATGCCCTGCTCTAGGCTCATGCCTTCATCAGCTACTCTCATCCATAGCAAACTGTTTTATGGATATAGATATCCAAGTTTGGATATATACTCTTCTTTATTGAATAAAGCTCCATATAAGAAAAGATCAAGATAAGCTAAATGTTAATCCATGCTCACAAGGCTCATAGCCCAGGAAGGGAGAATGATAATAATAGCAAAAATATCAGTAGTACTGGTAACAGGGGCCATTTATTAAGTGCTTGATGTGCACTACATAGTTTATGTACATGATCTCATTTAATCCTTACAATAAATAGTATTCATTAATTCATTCATGCAACAAAACAAAACAAATCAGACCAAGTCCCTTTCCTCTTGGAGCAAAGCTTTCTACATCGAGGTAGGTGGAGAATCAAAGGAGTGCTGTCTTGGAAGCCAAGCAAAGAAAGTTTTTCAAGAAAGGGTGAAAGCCATTTCAAATGCTGGTGGCAGGTCAAGTAAGACAAAGACTGAGACATGAGTGTTGCAATTAACAAAGTGGATGTCATTGGTGACCTTTATAAGATAGGAGCAAAGGCAAGGAAGCCTGATTACAGTGGATTTGAGAGAGAATGTCAAAAGTGGAGATTTTGAGTATAAACAACTATTTCAGAGTTATGCTGTAAGGAGAATAGAGATACGCACCGATAACTATAAGAGAAGGTGGAGTTAAGGGACGGTTTGAGGAATTAACAGCTAATAATTAGTAGAGCACTTTGTGTCGGGCACTACACTAATTGTTTTTATATATTTTAGCCTATTTAATTATTATAACAACCTTGTGGGATAGTCACTATTACTCCAGGTCACAGATGAAGAAACTGAAGCTCAGGATAATTACTTGCTTAACACAGGGTTTCTTTTTTTTTTTTTCACGTTATTATGAACTTTAATTTTTTTAATTTTTATTTAGTATTATTATTATTTTTTATTTTACAATATTGTATTGGTTTTGCCAGGGTTTCTTAACTTTGACATTATTGACATGTTGGGTCAGATAATTCCATGTTGTAGGGGACTGTCCTGTGCAACATAGGATGTTTACCAGCTTCTCTGTTCTCTATCGACTAGATGCCAGTAGCACCCCACCAATTATGGCAACCCAAGATGTTTCCATACCTGGCCAAATGTTCCTTGATTGGTAAGACTGCCCCTGGTTGAGAACCACAGGGTAAACCTTACATATCTAGTAAATAATAGAGCCAGATCTTTTTTTTTTTTTTTTGATGTTTTATTTTAGGGTTATTTATTTATTTTAATTTTTATTTTTACTTCATTTTACTTTACAATACTGTATTGGTTTTGCCATACATTGACATGAATCCACCACAGGTGTACATGCATTCCCAAACATGAACCCCCCCCCACCTCCCTCCCCATAACATCTCTCTGGGCCATCCCCGTGCACCAGCCCCCAAAAGATGGGCTTCTAAAAGATCTGGCTCTAAAACCTGTGCTCTCAACCACTGTAATTTCTTGTACTACCAAGATGGAAAATTTTCCCAACCCTGTTCTGAGTACCTGTGGATCCCTGGGCAGTGGGAAAAATATCTGGTCACTGGGGTGAAGGCATACCTGCTCACAAGTTCCATGGTTCAGGATTGCAGCTCAGATAGTCTCTCTCTCTCTCTCTCTCACACACACACACACACATACACACACACCTAGCCTTCATAATCAAGGAAAACTCCCTAGAGTTTGAGTCTCTTCCTCACTCTGGACCCCCATACGTAAGATTAAATGGTTGGACTGCAGGATTCCTGAGGTGCTTCTGGCTCTGCATCCTGGAATCTAAGGGTCCTCCATTTTTTCATGAGAGGGCCTTTTTTTGCAAGGGGGCAGACAAGGGACATTTGAGGACTTTCAGTTTGGAAGCTGGTCCAAAGTTCCCAGGTTGTGTTTGTTTTCCTGTTTGCTTCTTCCCAACTGGATTCTCCCATTGGTAAACGCCAGTGGCCACTGGATTTGGGCCATGAATGTGGTGGGGTGGTGGGTCAGTGGTTCAAGGCTGCCCTGGGCCACCCTCTCTGGCTGCGGAGGCAATTATGTGTCTCCTGCCAGAGACACCATCTCCTCCGGGCCAGGCCAGCCTCCTCCCCTCGGAGGCAGCCTTGTGAACCGACCCCAGAGGTCCCCTTGGAGAGCCACCAGGCCCCTGGGGCTGGCTGGGTGTGGGAGCAGGCACTGGGCTGGGTGGGCCCCGAGGAGCAGGAACTTCTGGAGACCGTGTGAAGAGCTGGTGCCAAACCCCAGGATATCAAGTTCCTCTGGGATAGCTGGGCATAAGGGAGATCCCGTGGGGGCTGGTCAAATTGTGGGTCTGGGCACTGTTTGTCGTTAGGCTGTAAGTGAGCCTGTGGGGAAGGAGGGGGCCACATTGCATGCCCTGCTTCCTCTGAGGGACCTGGGAGGCCTTCAAGCCTGGCTCCTCATTTCACACAGGGTGAGATGGAGGAGACAGGCTTCCATCCTGCTCTTAGAGCTAGAGCTAGGTTTGGACTTGATTTGGTAGGTAAAATTCAAAGAGAGGTTCATTTTTCTTACTCTGGTGCCAGTACTGGATTTTATGAGCTCATTAAACTCTGTCGCATGCCTCAAAAACCAGCCCACTGTTAGGCATGGTGGGACTCCCGGTATTTTTGTGCTGCTGAGCCTCTTTGAGTCTGTGTTTCTAAGGGTGTGTACCCTCGGGGTTTCTGAGGATCAATATTAATATCTATGTGGATCTACAGGTTTAGGTAGATTTCTAAATTCATGGAGCGTCTAAGTGGGTTTTAAGAATAATAAATATTGCTCTATATGAACATGTGTGGCTTTTCTATGTTGTTCAGTTAATCATTCTTCAAGTGAATTGCAAAGGCTGTGTTTAACCCCTGGCTCCCTTCCCTTCCTGAGCTTTGTGAAGTTTAAGTCTCTGTTCTTACAGCACAGGGCCCCTGTCTGGGGTGCCTGTTTAGACCTGTCTCTTCCTTTTGTTTGCTTTCTTTTTGTCTCTCTCTGGGGAAACCTGGCTCCTGAAACCTGGTTACCCCTCATTCCATTCTGGGCCCCACAGCCTGTTTCTCCCCAGCTCCCTGGTTTGCTCATAGCTTTACTGGCATTCCCCCAGCAACATAGGAAGGGGGCTGCAACCACTGACTGGTGTCAGATCCAAGAGGAACCCAACTAAAGCAGTGGAATGCCAAGTTGCTCCAATTACTTGAACTAGCAAAGACATGTACAGGGACAGAGACCATGGTTTTTTTGATATGGCTCAGAACCAAACATATACATTAATCTTCCCGGGGTCTAAAGGAATGAGCATTTTTTCCTTTGGCTTTTCAAAAATTAAGGAGTAAAACGTAACCGTCCAAAAACTGTAAAAGCTGTCATTTGACTGTAAGCAAAATCAAGTGCTAAGTCCACAGAGCCTGCTAACGTCCCAACTGGTAATCAGGATAAGGGCACCATTCGAAGGCATTCTATATATTTCTCTGCTGACCAAGCTTTAAGATCTGTTTTCTATGAACCAATGACTTCTTTATTTCATGATTCCTCAAATTCCACCATTCACTCATAACTACCACAATGAAGTGTATCAAGTAGGAAACAGAAGCTCTTTCAGAACCCACTGAGCTAGCCTTTCTTGCTGGGCATCATAGTAACTGTTGGAGCCTTTAGCATCTGACGAAGAGAAGCATCATACAGTCGTTTCTGTGATCAAAATAGGATCATTTCAGAGCTGCTGATCCCACTTGGTTTGGGGATGAGTTTTTCTCAGTTGGGAATAGCGGGGACTAATCAATGGAGATACTGGTTTCCAAGGAGTTAGATCAATGTCGTGGAAAGGAACTAGTACCATCTTTCAGTTAATTAAAAAGATAAAAAGGCGATGCGTGTGTGTGCGTGTGCAAAGTCGCTTCAATTGTGTCCAACTCTTCGCGACCCCATGGACTGTAGCCTGCAGGTTCCTCAGTCCATGGGATTCTCCAGGCAAGAGTACTGGAATGGGTTGCTGTGCCCTACCTGGGAAGCCCCAAAGGTGAAGGTGATACCTTCACCTAAAAATGAAGACAAGCCCTTGTCATCAAATACACCTTGAATGTGTATGTGTCTCTGTGTGGGTATTCAAGGTTGCAGAGAATCATTTAAAGAAAGATAGAATCTGAGCAGCAGAAAATGCAAAGTTTCCATTCTGTTGTGCTAGGGGATTTGCGACATGCCTCATAAGCTCTAAAAGTAGACAGCATTCTATCTGCCTATCGTGTCTGAAACTCTAAGCCATTCTGCACAGCCCCCACCACATTCATCTTCCTAAAGAAACATTTTGTCATGATAATTTAAAAAGAGTTTGTTTAAATTCATTGCAGTCCATACCAACACCTCCTTCTAAGGACTTGTGTTCTGCCATTCAGACTTTCAATCAGATGGTGTAGTGCTGTATAACTAAGGGCTGTTGCTGTTGCTAGCTGGTGTGTGTGTATGTGTGTGTGTATAGTCTCCTTAAGTCTGGTACTTGTAATATGTCTATATTCTCCAGAGTGTTTCCTTAAAAGTTTGTCTAGTGGGCTTGAACCTGATGCAACACAATGAGAAAAATAAAACATAGAACACAGTCTAGGACCTCTACCTCTGTAAGTAAAGGTGGTCATTAAATAATTGGCCATCTGCTTTATTTGTTAAAATAAAAGCTCTTTTGAAAAAAATGACAGCAAGGCAAATTTCTGCAAAGCAATGCACATTTTTTCCCATCGACTTCTATAGATTAGGAGAGATGCCATGCAATTAATTTTGTTAAACATTCTTGGAAGACTTCCATTAATGCAAGTTTTCTCAGAACAGACACCATATTATTTCCTTGACATATAGTTGGTTGTTTCATCCATACACATTTCTAACTTCATTGCAGAGAATTTCTATACAGTGACTGGCCTACATAAAGGGATAGGCCTGCTTCAGAGCTGTAAAAATTGATGTCATGCCTCAGAAGACTTGTAATCACAGATGAAAACCAGGCTTTCCTTATGCATGGGTTTCAGTTATTGTAACTTTTAAAAGACTGAGATACTAGGAAAATATTTTAAAACTCAGACAAGGATATAAACAGATGCTATACATGCGGTCAGGGGTTATTTCTCACGAGGTGGGGGCAGGATGATAGATTTGTTGATATCAGGTCTACATCTCTTTGGCAGATTTTCTCCACTACAAGTATTCTACCATTCATAACAATCTGACCATGATGAGCTCAGCTGATTACGGCCATGAAATTAAGAGGACATTTGACATGGTAGAAAGAACACCAAACAGGGGGGATAGAATAATTGATTCAAATCTCTGCTATGCTACTCGCAAGGGGCCTTGGGAAAGTCTCTTCACCTCTTTGAAATGGCTTCTTCCAAAAGTCTTCATGACTCATGTGCATGCTGGGAAAGCCTTTTATAAACTATGATGTGCCACTGGGGGCTTGGATCCAGTCTCCCAGGTCTGAGATTTTATGATCTTAAAATTTCTCTGCTGTCTCACTTCTCCCAACTCCTGACATCCCCATTTCTTTATTTTCTATACAGTTGTTAAGGTGAGGCTCTAAAGTTGGTTATATGGCTGTCTTCCTGGTTGCATGCTTTGCAGTTAAAAAAATATAGCATGCTTTATATGTGTACACACTATATTATTAGTAATTATATAAATTATATACACATCCTATTCTGCATATATGTATATATATACACACATATATATTATGAAACAAACACAATAAATAGAAAATGAGATAAAGATGAAATATATGGTATGTCAAATGTCTTACTAATCGTGATGGCTTCATTATATTATTAGCTAATATTTCAAGGCACCATATGGACTTAGGGCAAGATCTCTCATTACTGACAATGAGCATAAATCCATATTTCATGTAGTCTTTTTGATTATCCCTGAATTACTTTTTTGCTGGCTTCTTGTCACATGTGATTAGGTTGTCATGGGTTTTCCCTCACAGTGAGGCTGATGGAAAAATTCATTCGAGGAGTAAGAGAAATGTGAGCGCTGCCTTTTTCATGTTCTTACATTATTGGCATTACCTTCAATACATGGCTTATTTGCAGAAATCTTCTTAAGCCACTTGCCCATTTTGTGAGGGTTAATGTAGTTAGACAGTATAATCCAGAAATCCTCTTAACTGGTCCCAAGGAGATAGCAATATCTCTGGTATACATTCAGGAAAAAAAAGTAAGGGGCCCAGGGTCAACCCTTCCACCTGTGGGCTCCCATTCTTCCCTCAGAATACCTTACAAAGCATATGCAACAGAGGGTACCAGTGGCAATATGTGTATTACATATTTGAAAGGCCGAATAGTAGTGATAATAATAGCTAATATTTAGATAGCTCTCAGTGTACTACACACTGTTTTAACCACTTTACATAAATTAAATCATTTAAATCCAAATCTTAGTTTCTTTCTAGACATTTTCAATTTAAATGGAAATAGAAGTCATAATATTTTCTTTTATGCTGATTGTACAGTGGACTGATTGTGCCAACCTCCTCTTCCCTCAACCCCACCAATTCTGGAGGCCACTGATCCACATTTTGAGATTTAGAATCTCTGGAGAAGTGCAACTCCTCTGTAAAGTACATCTCAGCCTCTCTTTCCCATCTCTTGCTACTATCATGCCTGCTCCAAGAGAAGAAAAAACTGGGACTGGTGACACAGGAAGCAAGCCCAGGCCACTGAAAGCAGAGGGAAGTAACTGAGGTCAGGAGGCCATGGTAGGGAAAATGAGAATGAGTTATGGAGAGCTAACGATGCTAGAGCCAGAGGGAGGGAAGCCAGGAAGAAGAAAGAAGCAAGTTAGAGATCAGAAAACAGCAAGAAGAGGAGAGAGGATTACAGTAGGTCCATTACATATGAACCTTCATGTTGTGAACTTTCAAAAATGCAAACATGCAATGCATCAACATCAGGTGTAAGTGAAATTGCAGCTTGCCCTCCATCTCTACTGCTGGCAATCCTTCAGCTCTACCATCTCCCGCCGCCTCTCCCTCCTTTAGTCAGTAACTCTTCTTACCTGTTCACTTGATGCCAGCCCCCAGTATGCCAGTTGTTATACTGTTCTACTGTACTTCTCAAAGTACTGTAGGATTAAAATTTTTTTCTTTATTTTTATGTTTACCTGTTTTTCATGTATTATTTGGGTGAAAAGTATAATTAGCCTATGACACTACAGCACTACTTAGCCAATTGTATTTGAGTACCTAGGCTAACTCTGTTGGACTTATGAACAAATTGGACTTACCATGCACTCTTGGAATGGAACTTGCTTGTGTATAGGGGACTTCTGTATGTGGCTGGGGAGGGAAGAGGAAGGCAGACTCCAGGAGGAGAAACCATGTCACACATCGGCGGGTGAGATGTTCACCCATGTCTTGATATCCAGTGTCTCTGACATATGGCTGACCAAGGGCAGCACAAGGAAATTGAGAAGTCCCTGAAGATTTGTGCACACCGCTCCTCCCCAGGTATTCAGGATAAGCTTGCCTCCTCTTATCAGAGAAGCCTAGCAACAGATTCAAGCAATGCAAAGATACAGCCATGCTTAACATAAGGAGTGGGTCTCTAAAGCTAGAATTGCAAACTGGCCAGACAGGGAAGATATTGGGAGCGGGGGGAGGTTGTGGCAAGGCGACATCCCTGTGAGTCTCTTCATATCACACCAGCCAGATGGCCAAGGAAGAGAGCACAGCGCATTCCTGCAGGGGAGCAACTTCAGCTGTTAGGCGCTTCCAGCATCAGAAGTAAAAAGCCATGGCAAGTGACTTCCGTCTGAGGCAGCTGCCAAGACACCCCTCCAGAAGGTGAAACACTGTCAAACAGGGCCCTCTGTATCTCACTGCAACACTAGAAAGTGCGATAAGACACTTTAGGGGCAAGGAACTGTCACGGTATGGTAACACAGGGTCTGACTTGGGTCATCAGAGCGGGTGAGTTCTTTGAGATCACCCCACCCAAACCCGTCACTTTATTGATGGTTAAACTGGGACCCTGAGAGGGGGAAGCACAAGCTTAATGTCATCCAGTTGGCAAAGCTCAGGCCTGGCACTGTTTCTGGGTATCTAAAGCAGTGCCCTTGACTCCACAGCTGTGTATTTATCTCCTCCTCCAGCTCCTTGGCTCCTCTCTAACAGAAGCCTCCCTCACTAGTACAGATAATATATTCCATAAATCCCATACTGTCCCTGTGTGATCAAAGAGAGGATTAAGATAACCACAAACATCTGCTGGTCTACAACTGCATCTTGACTCAGGGCAGAGACACTGACTTTTAACATTATCATCAATTATCCTTGACCTAAATAACTATATTTAAAATACACAGGGATCTTTGTTTTGTTTTTTTTTAACCTCCCTCCCCTACCTTTAATCACCCAGTGGCTACTTCCCTGCACAGACACTTTCCCATTACCCCCACAAGGAAGAGCAAGGGCAACTGAAGACCATCAACACTGCATAAGGCTACGAGGCTGTAAGCAAAAGGTTTGGTGGAGAGAAAGGTGGTGGAAAGCAATGTCAAAAAGAAAGTTTGCAATTATCTTTTACTCACAATTATTCATGAAGAGGTCCTTACCTTGGAAAAAGAATGAATTGCTGGTAGTTAAACAACAGCATTTTGCCAAGTCTCTGGCATTGCTAGACACAGAGAAAGAAGCAATCAGGCAGAAGAAGCAGTCAAGATCAAAAACCCAGAGGAGTTAGGTAGAGCAGAATCCCAAAGCAGGCTATGGGAACCAGAGTGTGGGAAGGAGCTGCAATTCTTACAGTGAACAGGACTGAGAAGAGCTATGGAAATGACTGCCCTGGCTCTCTGCCTTCTTTTAGCAGAATGGATTCCTCCCTAGAAGAGACTCTCATCTACTTCATAGCAACTTAAGAGCTAATTCAGATGAGCAAGGCTGGAACCATACCCAAACAAATTGGCTGGTTGGTTGGTCAGACCTTTGTGAAACAGTTTGTAAGCGCCTACTGCCCCTGTAGAGTCTAAGGACACCAAGTCTTTGCCCTTAAGGAGTTCATAAAGATAATGGAGAACAGACAAATCATTAGATTGCTGCAATTCAGGATGAGAAGAGTGGATAACCCCTTTATCATGGAGAGCTTCTCAGGAGGTGAAGTCTGTGTTCAGTTTCAAAGGATGGGTAGATAGAAGCAAGTCAGCAGAGAAAAGACAGAGCTAGTGGAAGCACAGACAAAGTAGAATGACATGTAAAGGGAGTGGCAGGTATAAAACCTGGAGCACATTAAATAACATAGCAGGTACTGTGAACTGTAAATAGTCCATTTTTGTGTACGGTTTTGTCTTGTTTCTTTTTCTGAAGAGGGATGCTCCTTGTGATGAAGGAGAATGCTGAAGAGAAGTCAAGGGCCTGCCATGGAGGACTTGATAAGCCTGCTAGAGTTAAGATTTTATTGTGAGATCTATGGGGAGCCATTGAGAGATTTCAAGCAAGATTTTCGTGATCATATTTATGTTTTAGAAAGATGATGACAGCAGACTAGCAAATGGATGGGAAACAGTGGGACTGGAGGATGGGAGAGCAGTCTGGAGGCCATTATGGGAGCTCAGGCAAGAAACTATACAGCTCTGGATTGAAGAAATAGGTATGGAGAAACATGGATGGATTTTCTGAGCTTGATTTAGAAAGATAAATAGATGGGATTTGATGATGAAATGGAGGTGATAGTGGGGGAAAGAAAAAGAAGTTAAGAATGGTTCTGGGATTTCCAGCTTGAGCAAAGGAGTGCTTGGTGGGGCCATGCACTGAGATGGGGAAGAAATAGGTAGGACTTAGGAAGTATCATGTCTGGTGGAAGCTACTGGTTGAATTCTGCGTGATACATGTTTATGGTGCCAGTGAAACTCTAAGCAGAAATATCCAGCAAGAAACTGACAGTGCTGACCTGAAGCTATGGAGAAAGGTCTGGGCTAGAGCTAGAGACTGAATATCTATCATTGTATGGGTGGTAGCTGAAATCCCTGGAGAAGGGCATGGCAACCCACTCCAGTATTCTTGCCTGGAGAATCCCCATGGACAGAGGAGCCTGGTGGGCTACAGTCCGTGGGGTCGCAAAGAGTCAGACAGGACTGAGCGACTGACACTTTCACTTTTCCTGGGGGAGAGCTACAGGGAGAAGAGAAGTAGGGTGAGGGTAGAACCCCAGGGAGTTCTGGCCAGAACACGGAAGAACCGGGAGAGTAAAGCATGATGACATCCAAGGGCACAGAGTGTTTCAGGAAAGAAGGACGTGTCTCATGCGGCAGAGAAGTCAAAGAAGATAAGAATGAAAAGCGTCCACTGTTTTTGGCAACAGGCGGGTTAGTGGTGACCAGTGTGAGCAGCGAGGCCAGCCTGCACAGGGATGAGGAGTCAGTGGGCAATGAAGGCAAGATGCCTGAGCACAGGTAACTGGAACAAGGTCTGGCCACCCCAGGAGGTCACGTGCATGAATTGCTGTTGCTTTGGACCCACAGAGGTTAAGGACCACGGTGTCTGTTGTAATAGTGAGTTGGGGCATGGGTGAGGGGGAGGGCACCCAGAGAGAAGGGAAAGATGTGCACAGCAATGCCCTGATTCAGGGGGAAAAAAAAAGAAACAGCCTCTTGGTAGCCATGGCACCAGTCAGCTGACACAGGGAACGCCAGCTGTTTGCAGGAGGAGAGTAAATTTAAGGGCTGGTGGTGAATGCATCTGAGCTCTGGAATTCATGGGAAACACACTTCGTGCCAAAGAAGCAGCATGATGCAAGCCAGAGATAAAGAATTAAGAAACCTGGGCTGTTTCACGTGAAACTCAGGCTAGCCGCATCAGCTCTCTAGCTAGGACACAGCTTCCCGGCCAAAAAAGAGGGGCCAGCAGTCCTTATCTGGGGGCATCCAAACATTTCCCATGGTTTGAGATTTTCTGCAATAATGCCCGAATAAGTAGGAGCTCTCCACTCTGTATGCAAACACCAGAATACTGTTAAAATGGAAAATTTTGAAATGTTAGTAAGGAATAGTAGGCTTAGAACAAAACCAGCAGTCCTGCCTGCTCTCAACTCAGAAAACACACTGATGGAGTATAATGCAGGGACAGCTTTCAAATCCAGGAGGGAACAACGGACAAGGCATGGAAATGTCAACCTACAATGATTTGATCAATCCAGTGGCGGAAGAAAAAAAAAAAAAACAACTCAAAAGAATGTTTCTTTCATATCATATGACATCCCTTATATGTGGGATCTAAAAAGAAATGATGCAAATGAACTCACAAAACAGAAAGAGACTCACAGACTTACAGATGAGCTTATGGTTGCTTGGGAGAAGGGATAGTATGGGAGTTTGGGATGGACACGTACACAGTGCTATATTTAAAATGGATGACCAACAAGGACCTACTGAACAGCACAGGGAACTCTGCTCAATGTTATGTGGCAGCCTGGATGGGAAGGGAGTTTGGGGGAGAATGGATACATGTATATGTATGGCTGAGTCCCTTTGCTGTCCACCTGAAACTATCACAACATTGTTAATCGGCTATACCCCAATACAAAATAAAAAGTTTTTAAAAAATAAAATATGGAAAAAAAGAATGTTTCTTCCAGATGAAAACAAGAAAGAAAGCTGGAAGACAAAGATTAAATCCAAATTTAAAAGTCCAGGGGAGATGGGGAGAACATCTTTATGTAACATTACCAGGCATGTCATTTTTAACTTTGCCATTTTCGGGACCTCCATGGTGGTCCAGTGGTTAAGACTCTGCGCTTCCACCACAGGGGGCATGGGTTTGATTTGTGGTCAGGGAACTAAGATCCTGCACAGCCAAAAAGAAAAAAAAAAGTTGCCATTCTCCTAAAGTAGGCTGATTTAGCCACTGACAGGCTAGTGACCTTGGACAAGTCACTTAACAGCTTATTTGTTGCATATAGATTATGAAACATACCCTGAGAAAAAGATGCATTGGAAAGTACAAAGTGGTGCAGCAATGTTGGGCAAGGACTTTTTACAGGTAGGGCATACCTTCGAGAAATCAGTTTGAGATGACTTAAGTCCCAAAGAGTTGGATCCTAGTCGCACAGGAGTGCTAGGTGTTGTGTAAATGTCTTAGTTCAAGAGGCCTTTGGCAAAGAAAAAATACACACTGCCCAGCAAGCTATGTGCTTAATGTCTCCCCAAGGCAGGAGGCAGGCCCACCAAGGGCTGTGGCATATCGCAGAGATGACCCAACATTCCGTTCCACTCCCAACCCACAGAGCTTGAGAGGAACAGCTTGAAATCCAAATGAGGCCCTCTTCTTGGCTAAGAAAAACAGTCTCAAATCTTTCTGACATCTGCACAAAAGGGGTACTGAGGGGCTGCCCTGCAGGGTCAACGGTTCTGGGGCCAGTTTAAACAATCCTGCTTGGCCCTGGGAACGCAGGAGGGTAGGGAGGATGAGTAAGAAGACCTGGCTGCTCGGGCAGCTTCAAGCACCCATGTGCTCTGGATCGGCCCCATGCGTGCTGGCCTCTTGGTCTCCTTGGGAAATAGGACATCCATGCTCTTGACTCAAGAAATACAGTTTGGTTTGGTTCACAAACCTCGGCAAACATTCCCAGAAACTTTAGGCTTTCACAAATAAACTTTTAGGAACATATTTGACTGTGTGGATATCGAGTGTTTTAAATATTGAAGAAAAAAATCTATGCGATGATATTCTATTTTTCTCCATCCCACGCCCCTTCAACCACTCATGTTTTCAAAGGAAAAGCCAGATTAGGGGCCCAGATGTATGGAATCCAGATGAGAGTTCCTCACAGAGGAAATCCACTGCCTTCCATCTTCAAAGATCAAAATCTCAGCCAGGGGTGAAACAATGAGGTCATCATAAGCATGCTCGCCTGGTGTAGGATTGACCTCTGTTCAGAATATACAGAATTTCTACTTTTAAATTCTCCCCAACCCCACAAACAGTTCAGAACTATTTCTCAGTTTCTCAGGGTTCGAGCAACTTCCTACCCCCCACAATCCATCAGGAAATGCCCTTCTGTGTCAAACTTCAAATCTCATCTGCTTCTACTTGAGCCATTTTTATTTGCTGTATCTTTGCAGGGGTAAAATAAATCCATAAGAATCACCCCTTAGGAAAATAGGGAGAGGATATGTCCAGAAAATTCACATAAGAGATACAAACATGCAATGAATATGTGAAAAGATGCTTAAGCTTTTATATAGTCTAGGAATTGGAATGATTTTCACCCATATTAGCAAAAATGTCAAGTGCTGGCAAGGGTACAGAAACTTGGGCACTCTTGAACAACAATGCTTATAGGAGTGTAAATAAATTAGAATAGATAATCTGTAGGGTACTTATAGCTTTGAAAATTTAAAATGCTCATTGCCCTTATATCTAGTAATTCTGATCCTTTGTATCTATATTAAAAATGAGTACAAGGAGGCCTGTTCATGGATTTCCACTGCAGCACTTTTAAAATAGCAGAAATTTGGAAACAATAAGTGTTCACCAAAAGGGTAATGGCTAGATTAAACTGTGGGGTAGAGGGAAAAGAGCTTAAGGACATATCATTTGACCAAACAAACAAGGCACAGAATATACACACACCGTTATATGTTGGAGAAAAACAGAAAATGAAACTATTGAGTTAGCCAAAAAATTCATTCCAGTTTTTCCATAAGATTGTATAGGAAAACTTGAATGAACTTTTTGGCCAACCCAATATTTTTATACATATTCATACATATCTTTGATCACCAGAAAGACAATTGTGGGACTGCGAGAACATCAAGGGAGATGTTTGCTTTGTCTGTGTTGCTTGCTATTGTTTAAGAACGTATTCACATATTTGTTGTAGAATTACTATTTTTTTCCATAGTGTTCCCTGATTGTAGATCAGAGGCAAGAACGTGGGCCTCAGTGGCTAGAGTGAACAAGACTTCCCTGGGAAACAGCAGTGGGTAAAGTAAATAGGCAAGAAATCAAAAGACCCAGGTAATAGTCTGAATCTGTCATCAATTTGCTGTGTGACCCTGGGAAGTCATCTTCCTTCTCAGAGTCTATTTCCTCTATACAAACTGTGGTTAAGATGAGAAGCTCATGAAGATATATTTCCTTTCTGATATTTTATGATTCTCTGAGTCTGTGCCTTTAATATACAATAGGTCTGGCCCGTTTTGATTTAGAGATGGCTTTTTATACTTTCCCTTCAAATTCTGGCAGAGTTTGACATTTCACTTTCCTGCAAATGGAAGATAATGAAAGAGGAGGTGGAGCGGTCACTCTGTTCTCTGTTCAGCTGTTTTTGAGGGTTTGGTTGACCTATTAATGCTACCTTTCTTTGACAATGTAAGCTCTTAGGCTTGTTTGAGTGTGATGAAAGTGCAGATACAATGCTGGAAGTTGGAAGATCTGAATTCTACAGCGTGGCCATAAATTCATAAAACATATTAATAGATTGGATTTTATTGTTTTATAGATTGAAGCCCCTTGAATCCTTTGGCTGAGTTATACTGAAGATGTGGGTTTTTTCAGTGGGTATCAAAAATACAAGTCATCCAGGGCAATATATCACATATGCATAGAGGATTGATAGAAATGCTGTGTCAAGGCACTGTGTTCATTGCAATCTGTGCAACAGTTTGAACTGGGAATGGCTATTAAAGGACAATGTATTGAATAAATCACATAATGTTATGAAACATGTTCCATGCTTTAACATAATAGCTATAAATCATTCTTTATGTATAGTCACCTCTATCTTTAGACTTTATGGCTACCCTATACCCTTGATTTTGGATGAATCATATCCCTAGTCTGGAGATAACAATCCAACCACTTGTTCCCCAGAGTGGCAGGGAAGGACCACGTGGATATAAATGAGCTTTGGAAATTTACATGTATCTACAAACGTATCATAATATGCACAACCTAATTGCCTTTTGGAAACACTCCAGATTAAACCCGGAGGAAACCTTGGCATTGAGTCAATGAAAGAAACCTCTTCCCAGTCCCTCAGAGACTGACCGATCTAGTTCTGTCTATCATTAGTTCGCAAAGCTCCTTCCAGCTGGTCCTCATCACTTTGCTTGCTCTGTGAGGTCACAAGAGTAAATTCTAAGCAGTTTAATTCTAAAGAAAACATACACACTTCAGAAATCGGCTCCTGTGACTATTTGTCTTTCAACAATGAAAGCAGCAACTTACTCTGGCTCCTTTCTCAGGAGAGCACTTACAGGCCCCACTGCAGTCTTGGCCCCCACATGGCTTCCCATAGGGCTTCTTCTCTCCCTATTAAAAAGAAAATAGAAAAAAGTTAGTGCACCATGTGAAGCAAGAAGCAATGCGGCCCAGGGAACATAATCTGCGGCCACACTCCTACTAACCAAATAAATCAGAGCAGCTTAATCATCTCACTTGATGGTGTCATGAGTCACATGAAATAAAAAGGCATCTTAAGCAAGCACCCTTTTAGGTCACGTCTAAGCCTCACTAAGGCTTCCCAGATGGCTGAGTGGTAAAGAATCCTTCTGCCAATGCAGGAGATGTGGATTCAATTCCTGGGTTGGGAAGATCCCCTGGAGAAGGAGATTGGTACCCACCCACTCCGGTATTCTTGCCTGGAAAATTCCATGGATGGAGAAGCCTGGTGGGCTACAGTCCATGGGGTTGCAAAGAGTCGGACATGACTTAGCAACCAAACCACAACATACCTCACTAAAGAGCCAGTTTGATAGCTGGTTGGGGAACTGTGACTTAAATACTCGCTCATCGGTAGACATTCTAGTCATAAAATACAAGAGCATTTCTCTATATGGGGCTGGAAATAGACTCTAGACATACCCTGTGTCCCACTGGACATCTATCCTTGCACTCATTGAGAAAGAAGTGGCTGTAAGCAGAGAATTTGAGAGAAAAATTCAATTGCCAGCAATATAATGATAGATGAAAACGCCTACCCTGCACTCTGCCCTCAGAATTGCTTTCTTCAGGCCCCACTTTCAGCACAGCATTCAAACCTTACAGTGACACCCCTGGGCCCAGTTAGTCAGATCCAAGTTCCTGACGTGATATTGTACAGTATCCCCTCAAACTCTCCAACTTTCTTTTTCCTTCTTTGCTTTATGATGATAATGATTATTAGCTGAATTTCTACAAGCCCCCACCCACTACATGACCTGCCAGGTGCTGACCCTCTCTGATTTCTTCTCCTCTGCTCTATCCCTGGCTTACTCTGCTTCAGTCACACTGGTATTCAATCTATTCACCTGTTTTGCCTCAGGGCCTTTGCCCCAGCTGTCACTTCTGCCTGGAATGCTCTTCCCAGAGATGTTTTTGATAGCTGGCCACTTTTTATCACCCAAGTCTCCGTTCAACTGTCTGTTCTCAGAGAGTCCTTTCCTTGACACTCAACCCCAAGTGGCCCCTAGTTACTTCCAATCATACCACAATGCTACCTTTCAACATTAAACATTCTGTCTCCCCCCATTAGAATGTAAGCTCTGTGTAAGTAGGGACCCTATCTGTGCTGTCCAGCATTGCATTCCCAATGTGACAAATGTTTGATGACCTCACTGGAATTTGAACACAGATCTGGCTGACTCCAATGCCTTGATCTTAATCTTTATGTCTTAGTTTTTCTAAGTCTTCTGTCTCAGTGCAAAGACCCCAAAATCAGGAAACTGCCATTCTGACCCTATCCACCTTGGGGAAAAAGCAAAACATAAATTCTAACTATTATCTGAAATAAGAACTTTATCTCTGGGATGGATTTAGTATCATCCAACTTTTTTTTTTTGTTGTTTAATATTGGCTGTTTATTTTTTTCAAAAGAGAAAGGCATATTTATGAGCCAGCTTCACACTTAATCATTCTTGCCTCTTTGTGCTGTGAGCCTTTTCCTGCTTCCCAGGGAGCACTGTGAATTTCTCAGATGGTCTCTTATCTCTTTAGACATTCCCGCAACCCTTTATCACCACAACACCTCGGCAATAAGGTAGTGATGGCAGAGCTATGACAAAATATTGCTATTTTAGATTCCAAACACCTTCCTGATATGAGATATTTTATCTCTCTCCTATGCCTTTGACATGGTAAGTGCCATTGTACACTTTCCAGTTTGCCCTCCACTTTATGGTATACAGGACAGGCAAGTTTTCATAAGGGTGAGATCAAGAGGTGCCGTGGGAGGCAGAAGCTGCAGGCTGGGATGGAATAGAGAATAGGGAGACAGCAGCATTGAACTGAATCCTCGCTGATGCTGTGCTCCCTTTGTCTAATGTTGAGTATTATATTTCTGGGATAATGGATCATTTCTATTGGCTTTTCCATATAGTTCTGTATTTTCCAAGTATTCTTCAATGAACACACATAATTAGTAAGAAGAAAATAAAACCAGTATGTAATCAGATGATACATTCATCACTTTCAAGGGAGTGGACTCAACAGGCATTGCCAAAGTTGAAGTGCTATCTGTTTGTAGCTATGGCCTAATTTCAGACATTGCCCTTTATGTGTCCCATAACATTTGTCTACTATGGATCCAAAGTTTTCAGATCTCTAGTATGGAGCAAGGAGGCTGGAGGCAAGGGAGCTGGACAAGACGGTGGGGGAAAATCCCAATAACAGAGCTGAACAAAAATGTAAGGAGCACAAGCTAAGGTTTCTTAGGAACTTGGCAGAACAAGGAGGCAAAAACACCCAGCTAACAGACAGGAAGCCATCACTGTCTTCTGTCAATGAGGAAAGTAACCAGAGAAGCCCCACTGGCCACAAGGCAACTTCCTGTAATGCTGGCCCTGGCAGTTCCCGCAGGAGTCTTCAGTTACATTGAGGGGTGGAGGGAATAAAAGGAGTGGTTTCCAGGGAACATGGCAAGACCAAGCACAGCGGAAGTCTCTGCCCTATCCTGGCTTGTCTGTGGACATGCTAACCCCTGCTAAACCAGGCTACATCACTGGTGTCATTCCCATCATGGAATGCTCTCTCCCTCTCTTAAAATCCAACCACTTCTTACAGCCACCGAAAATTAGAACCGGAAAGGCCCTGAGAGATCACTGAAGACACTGGTTCTTAATTCTATCAGACCAGCACATCATTATTTATTTCTTTATTATTAAATTTTTAACTAGAGGATAATTACTTTACAACATTGTGATGGTTTCTGCCATCCACCAACATGAATTGGCCATAGGTATATATAGGTCCCCCCTGTCTTGAAACCACCTGCCTCCCCATCCCACCCCTCTAGGTTGTTACAGAGCTCTAGCTTTGGGTCCTCTGTGTCATACAGCAAATTCCCACTGGCTATCTATTTTCCATATGGTAATGTATGTGTTTCATGCTATTCTCTCAAATTATCATGCCCTCTCCTTCTCCCACATAGTGCAAAAGTCTGTTCTTTGTGCCTGTGTCTTCTGTGCTGCCCTGCAAGTAGGATTATCAGTATTATCTTTCTAGATTCTGTATACGTGTATTAATATATGATATTTGTCTTTCCCTTTCTGCCTTACTTCACTTTGTATAATAGGCTCTAGGTTCATCCACCTCATTAGAAATGACTCAAATGTGTTACTTTTTGTAGCTAAGTAATATTCCATTGTACATATGGACCACAACTTCCTTATCTATTCATCCATTGATGCACATTTAGGTTGCTTCCAAGTCCTCACTATTATAAATAGGGCTGCAATGAACACAGAGGTACATGTGTCTTTTTCAATTATGATTTCTTCAGGGTATACGCCCAGTAGTGGGACTGCTATGTCATATGGTAGTTTTAATCTTAGTTGCTTAAGGACTCTCCATACTGTTCTGCATAGCAGCATACCATTTTTTTATTATAAGTATTTATCATTCTTTCTTGATTCATGGAAAGAAAATCATAGGAATAAGTTATAATGAAGATGTAAGCAATAATTTGAAAAGCACCTATTATGCCATAATTATATTGCAAAGAAAAAACAAAAGTCATCTATAAGGCTCAAGAGGGAGGGGATATACATATACATATAGCTGATTCACTTTGTTGAGCAGAAAGTAACACAACATGGTAAAGCAATTGCACTCCAACAAAAAAGTCATTTATAATGAAACAATATGTATTTTCATATGTAAATGCTCATATATGGCTTTATTAGAAGATGTAAAGAAGTCATCAGAGGCCAACAGCTAGATGCAGAATCATCAGGGATGTTACCGTCTGCTGAAGCAGAATGATTCTGGAATGTGGTATTGCTGATTCAAGTACCACAATTGGAGTTGCTATTAGCGTAGTGATTGCCTGAAATGGTGAATAACTCATGGTAAAGTTCTGGAGAAAAAAAAATTCAATCTTTGTTTACTGGGTAGTTTTCATTAGTAATAATAAAAAGATAAACATCCATTTCAGTAAGTAAAGTGTGATTATGTTCAGAGTTTTCACCTCCATGAATATCCAGAGGTATTCTAAATGTAGCAGAGAATGAAGGACAATTCTTTGTAGTGTATGGAACATCTATCATACTTGGTGCCTACCTAAGAGCTTTTCCCAATCATTTTGACCAAAATTGCTCTCAAAATACCTCCTGGGAGTAGAATATTTCAACTAAGAACTATTAGTTTAATCCATGGAGAAGGCGATGTTATCCCACTCCAGTACTCTTGCCTGGAAAACCCCATGGACAGAGGAGCCTGGTGGGCTGCAATCCATGGGGTCGCTAAGAGTCAGACACGACTGAGCAACTTCACTTTCACTTTCCACTTTCATGCATTGGAGAAGGAAATGGCAACCCACTCCAGTGTTCTTGCCTGGAGAATCCCAGGGATGGGGGAGCCTGGTGGGCTGCCGTCTATGGGGTTGCACAGAGTCGGACACGACTGAAGCAGCAGCAGCAGTTTAATCCAAATCACTCATTGTACAGATGAGAACACTGGAGGAAAGTGCTTTGGCCCAGGTCACACTGGTAGAGAGTAGACCATAGCACTTCTGATCCTAATTCCATATTCTTCCCTCTATTCAATACTTCTCAAGACCAATTTCAAGTTCCATTTCTTTCTTGATTACTCTAGTTTGGGGAAAATATACAGCATGCACTTAGCATGTCCCACTCATTGGGCAAGTATCCTTACAATGTTCCTTAGGCTGAGAGTCTTGTTTCCTCAACCAAACAGTAAAGCTTATAAGGGAAAGGTCAACCTATTTTGCTGTTGTTGTTTAGTTGCTAAGTTGTGTCTGATTCTTTTGTGACTCCACGCACTGTAGTTCACCAGGCTCCTCTGTCCATGGGATTTCCCAGGCAAGAATACTGGAGTGGGTTGCCATGTCCTTCTCCAGGGGATCTTCCCGACCCAGGGATCAAACCCATATCCCCTGCTTGGCAACTTGGTTCTTTACCACAAAGCCAGCTGGGAAGCCACTTTGTCACTTACTTCACTTTGTATGACACACTCTAGGTCCATTCATAACTCTACAAATGACCCAATTTCATTCCTTTTTATGGTTGTGCAATATTCTATCATATATATGTACCACATCTTCTTTATCCTGTCAATGGACATTTAAGTAGCTTCAATGTCCTAGCTATTGTAAATAGTGCTGCAATGAAACACTGAGGTACATGTGTCTTTTTAAATTATGGTTTTACTTAGCATTTCTGTAACACTTTGGTTTCTCTCTAGAGCTAACAGTTAAGGGGTTTGCAACGATATGGCCACACCAGATTGTCTACGATGGATGTCTACTCTGCTTGGTTAGAACATCTATTTGGATTTGATGATGTCTGTGTAAATATTTTTAATGTTATTACTACCTCAAACCTCTATCCCTTTGCTGATGCTGGTTCCTTTGTCTAAAATGACTTCCCTAACCCTTTTCCCACTTATGACGGACTGAACTTCTACTCGTTCTTAAAGCCTAGCTTAAACACCATCTTATTGGTGAATGCACCCTCAAATTCTTCCCTCTTGGCAATTTCAGGCAGAAGTTCTTACTCCCTCCTCTTTGTTAAGGGTGCATTGCCATATTTGCCTCAATCTTCTTGGTTCTGCCAATCAAACTGGGCACAATACTCTGTTTTATTCTCTATAGCCCTTGTCCAGCAGATAATCAGTAAGGGCTGTGAAATGATCACTCTCAGAACAACTGAGTTACAAGTGTTAGACCAGGTCCACTTGGCTCCTCCCTCTCTCTTTGGTTTCCTGAAATAAAGAATGACATCACAGTGTTCCCTCCACAAGCCAATGTGCTTTTCTAGGCATCACCAGTGTTTTCTGGCATGAGTGGTGGCAGGGATGATCACCACACAAAAGGTAACACAGGAAGCAAGATGGAATCTAAGAGCAGCTTAATTGGAGTGATTGAATGGTTGGCAAATGTGAGTTATCCTTGTGAGCAATTTCTCCAGAAGCTTACTTAGTTCACAAAAGGTTGGCTGTGCAACATTATCTTTTGATCATTCAATCCACAAGTATTTCTTTAGCACCTGGACCTGGCAACTCACTCCAGTATTCTTGCTTGGAGAATTCCATGAACTGATGAGCCTGGTGGGCCACAGTCCATGAGGTCACAAAAGAGTCAGACACAACTAAAGCAGCTAACACTTTACTTTCACTTCTTTCATATGCTAGACACTGTGCTAGACATGGGAGAAAGAGGCTGCATCATACAGCCACAAGGGAAACCAAATCCTTGCTCTCCCGGTGGTTTATCATCCAGAGGGGAACACAGAGAGTAAACAAATAAATATTACATCCATGTTTGTCAGATGATATGTGTCAAGGAGGAAAATAAAGCAGGGTAAGAGGGATAGGAAGTATTGGCATCAGGTTGTTACTTTATATAGGGAAGTCAGGGAAGGCTTGGCCTAAAGGTGACTTTGGAGCAGAGAACCTTGCTTCTTAAAGCACAATTCCTGGTCCAGCATCAGCAGCACTGGAAAACTGTTTGTTAGAAATCCAATTCTTGGGCTTTCCTGTTGGCAACAATGAGGCCAGAGTGCTGGAAAGGGATGGGTAAGGTACATGGGTTAGATGATGAGGCCAGAGCTGTAGCAGGGGCCAGAGAATGGAAGATTTTTATAGACAACTGTAAGAACTTTTGCCTTTGGAAAAACACTGAATGGTTCTGAACATAGGAGTGACACTCTAGCTTCATGTGAACTGTGGTGGAGCAAGGATGGACACAGGAAGGCCACCTAGGAAGCTGTTGTGGTAGTCCAACAGCAAGATGATGGTGGCTTGGATCAGAGGGGTAGTTGTAACAACTGGCAGAAGTAGGAGGATTCTGGGTATGTTTTTAAGGCAGAATAGCTAGGATTGGCTGATGGATTGGATGTGGGATATGCCTGAAAGAGAGGAGCCAAAAATGACTCTAAGGAATGGATACATGTATATATATGGCTGAATCCCTTCACTGTTCACCTGAAATGATCACACACATTGTTCATTGGCTATACCCCAGCACAAAATAAACATTAAAAAAACATGACTCTAAAGTTTTTGAACTAAGCAACTAGAAACATGAAATTATCATTTATTCAGATGGAGAAAAAGGTTTTTGGGGGCATCAGGAATTCTGGTGTCAAGATGTCTATTAGACATCTAATGAGAAATCAAGTAGATGGCTGGAGTTCAAGGACGATGGCTAGCTTGGAGATATGCACATGATAACAAGCCCCAAATCTCAGTAGTTAAACACAACTAAGGTTCACTTCTTGCTCATGTTACAACCCGATGAGGTACAGGCAGCTCTCCTTAGTGGCTTTCTTTCAAAGGTGACTTGACATCCAAGCTACTTTTGTCAAGCAACTCCACCATCTTGCTTTTAATTGCCCTGACCATGTTCCTATTTTCCTTAACGAAAACTAAACACATTGGGACAACCTAATAGCGGGGAAAATAGAAGAAAACAGGGATTATTTGGTGAGCACCATCTCTGCCACCACTGGTATGGTATAAAGCTACAAGACTAGATGAGGTCACCTAGGGAATGAACATAGATAAGGGGGAGAGAAGATTGAGCACTGACGTGCTTCAATGTTAAGAGAAAATGAGAAGGTACCAGAGACAGAGTCTGATAAGGAGGAGCCAGTGTGATCGGTAGGGAAAGGTCCCCGCAGGTGAGTGGAGAAAGTATTTCAAGGAGAAAAGGATGATACAATGTACCACATTGTTGATAAGTCAAGTAAGGATGAGATAAGAACATACCAATGGATTTAGTAATGTGATCTGGACCAGGGAAATTTCAGCAAGGTGCTGATCCAGACCAGAGCAATTTAAGAAAGGAGAATTAGGGAAATGTGGGAAAACCGTGATGCAGTTCTAAGGCCCCCATTAAGGGAGTTATCATGGACTTTAAGGAACACCAGTTACCAATATTGTGAGGTTTTCTTTAGCCTTGTTAAGCCAGATGGGCACAGATGCAGATTAGCAGAAGACTTTGATGTAATCAGGGGTTGGGTTCTATAATAAAGGAAAAGAGGAGCAAGGGACTCAAAGGTGTATGGAAAGAAGTCATTGAAATAATGGATCATGGAATTGAGGCTTCCTAAGGAGGAAAATGAGCACAGGTGGTAAGATGCAGTTAAAAAAATATACAGAGAGTAGATTTAATGGATGATTGATCCATTAATGGGTTTGGGAAGAAATGTATGGGTTTTAGGATTGTGACCAGATGTCAGAAGAAAGAAGAGGTGGTGCTGTAAAGAGGCTAGGGGGACTTCCCTGGCTAAAACTTTGCACTTCCAATGCAGGGGACCCAGGTTCAATCCCTGGTCAGAGAACTAAGATCCTACATGCTGTGCAGTGCGACCAAAAAAAGGGGAGGGTGCTAGGGCCAGAAGATATGGTACATATATGCAATGGAATATTACTCAGCATTAAAAAAAGAGCACAATAATGCCATTTGCAGCAACATGGATGAAGCTAAAGATGGTCATAATGAAGTAAGTCAGATGCAGAAAGACAAATATAGATATTGCTTATATGTGGAATCTTAAAAAACAGTACAAATGAACTTATCTACAAAACAGAAGCAGAGTTACAGATGTAGAAAACAGACTATGATTACCAGGGAGTAAGGGCAGGGAGGGATAAATTGGGAGATTGGGATTGACAAATATACACTACTATATATAAAATATATAATTAATAAGGACCTGTATAGCACAGGGAACTCTATTCAATACTCTGTAATGACCTATATGGGAAAAGAATCTTAAAAAGAGTGGATATATATATAACTGATTCACTTTGCTGTACAGCAGAACCTAGCATAACATTGTAAATCAACAATGAAAGTGAAAGTCGCTCATTTGTGTCCGACTCTCTGCAACCCCATGGACTATACTGTCCATGGAATTCTCCAGGCCAGAATACTAGAGTGGGTAGCCTTTCCCTTCTCCAGGGGATCTTCCCAACCCAGGGATCAAACCCACGTCTCCTGCATTGCAGGCAGATACTTTACCAGCTGAGCCACAAGGGAAGCCCAAGAATACTGGAGTGGGTAGCCTATCCCTTCTCCAGGGGATCTTCCTGACTCAGGGATTGAACCGGGGTCTTCTGCATTGCAGGTGGATTCTTTACCAGTTGAGCTATCAGGGAAGCCCAAGTATATATCAATACAAATTTTTTATAAAAAGGCTAGGGCCTGTTAATACTCTACCTGGTACCAGAAAAGACAGCTCTAGGAATATAATAACTACTTCCTGAATTAGCTCAGTAAATGGTCGCTGAAATGGCTGCTCAATCCTGCTTTCATACAACATAAAACTATTCTGTTTTAATGTCAGATTTCCTCAAAACACTTGTCACTCCAAATTTCATTTGATTTTCTACCACAAGTCTGAACTAGATGTTTTATATGTATGGGTATATGTAACAACACACACACACACACAATACTACAATGCTTTCTTTATATCTTCACCTATACCCCTAGATAGTAAGTTCCTCTGAGATGATGTTGGTTTGCTCACCATTAAGCAAATGAATTAAAGAACCTTCTAAGCTTCAATTTCCTCAACTATAAAGTATGGATAATAATGTTTTACTTCACTGGGTATTGGGAGGTTAGAGATAGTGCCCCTAGCAAAGTGCTTGGCACTTACAGTGTCCTCAATATAGCAATATGTTACCTGGTATTATTTATAACTATAACATCTAGTATGGTGCCTACATCATAGGTGAACACGTGATGACTAATTTGCATTTTAAAGATGAGAAAATGATGGCTCAGCTGTTAGTGACTTCCTCACCATAGGAAATTAGGTATCAGACTTGGGATAAGAAACCAGCCCTCACTCTCTTCCACTGAACCCACTGTTACCAATTCCAGGAATTAGCTTGAAACTGGGAATTCAATTCAGGAAAAGAAAGATGAGTGTTGGTATACTTTTTATTCCTTTTTTTTTTATCAAGATGAGTTTATTTACTTTACAATAACTTGCATTGCATGTACACTTTCTGTAATCAACCTTCTTATAATTCTCATAACTACTTTTGAAATAAGGAAAAATTATATATAAAATTTCCAGATTAAAAAAAAAAATAAACCTGAGTCTCAGATTTGGTTATCACTTGGTAGTTAGGCGACAAAGTGAAGATTCAAAGCAGGGCCTCTCTTTCCAGTGTACAGCTAAACTTTTAAAAAGAAAAATAATACAAGATGTGGAGGTGCCCTTTTATAACCTTCAATCCCTGCCAGTTGCCTCAGAGTCCAGAAACCAAGAGAAGCCTCTTAGGCTGGATCATAACTAGTCTGGGGCCACATTAATAATAACAGGTACCACCAATGGGGTATCTCCTATGTGCCTGCCTAAGTACTTCACATTTGCTATCTCACATGACTGTCCCAGCGACATTGAGTGGTAGGCACCATTACCACCATTATTTCACAGCTGAGAAAACTGAGGCTTATAGGAGTTTACTAGTTTGCCTACTCAAGGTCGTACAGCTAGGGAGTGGCACAAATTCAGACCCAGGTTTGACTCAAAATCTTTGTGCTCTTCCACTAACCCTGGCCTCCAGTTGCCTCATCCTAGGTTTCTGTACTTGGTGATAATAAGACAGAATGTCTGGCCTTAATGGAAATCTACTGTATAACTCAGAGAACTCAAACTGGAACTCTGTAACAACCTAGAGGGGTGGGAAGGGGTGGAAGGTGGGAGGGAAGTTCAAGAGGGAGGGGACATATGTACACCTATGGCTAATTCATATTGATGTATGGCAGAAATCAAACCAATATTGTAAAGCAACCATCCGTCAATTAAAAATAAATACAAATTTTTTTTAAAGTCTGGCTTTACTTTGAGCAATTCTAAAACAAAACCTGTTCATTGAAATTTAAACACACACACACACACTAAACCAAGCTTAGTTGTGGCGTTGTTGTTCAGTTGTTCAGTCATGTCCGACTCTTTGTGACCCCAAGGACTGCAGCATGTCAGGCTTCCCCGTCCTTCACCATCCCCCGGAGTTTGCTCAAACTCATGTCCATTGAGTCAGTGATGCCATCCAACCATCTCATCTCATCTTCTGTCATCCCCTTCTCCTGCCCTCATCTTTCCCAGCATCAGGGTCTTTTCCAATGAATTAGCTTAGTCTTGTCCCATGTTTAATGTGCATTTGTATGAGTTTATGAATGAATGGCACTGGGAAGAGAAGAAAAGATCTCTAGGAGCTGGCTCCCTACCAGGTGAGACTTGTCAGCCACACTTTAAGGATGAAGCTGACAACAGACATGGCTGAGTAGTTCAGGAAGGTATTTCCATCCATCTGTGAAACTGTGTTCACACACACACATGCCACTGATGGGGTCAGGGGATGGGGAGAGGAACGGGCATTTTGGGTTTCACCTGGAAAAGGCCTAGCCAGCCTGAATGAACCAGGGCCTGAAGGGATGTACGGTCCTCCTAGACCTTAAGGAGCATTCACCAACCAAATGCTTGACACACAAATAGACAAACCAAATGTTGTCCATAATGCTCTTAGACCAAAATTTCTGAGATGTGAAAAAAAGAAGTGAGAAAGACACTGGGAGAAAGTGAGGAATCTTTGAGCTTTAAGGCTGGAAGCTTTAAGGCTGAGCACAAGAGGTCACACAGTTCACATGTAGTTAGGGTAGCAAGACAGAAAAATACAGGATGCAGAGTTCAATTTGAATTTCAGAGAAACTGTTAAGTGTGTCCCAGTTAGCATATTTTTGTGTAAGTATGTCCCAAATTAGCATAAAGATGTTCCATGCAATATTTGGGACATACTTATACTAAAAATCTATTTGTTGTTTATATAAAATTTTAATTTAACTTGGCATCTTGTATTTTATTTGGAAATCCTACCAGTAGCATCATGACACACTCATGTGACAAGTTCAGTTTTGGAGTGCCTATAGTAATTGTCAGTAATAACATTTAAAGTACAAACTTTGCAACTTACTTTTTTTTTTTTTCCAGAGAGATCAATCAGATGAGCACCAGCACCCTTTTTATTTTTTTATTTTTTTGTCTTTTCCAATGTGTTTTTTTTTTAATTTATTTTTTTTACTTTACAATTCTGTATTGGTTTTGGCATACATTGACATGAATCCGCAACTTACTTTAAAAACATTAAGAGGATATTCAAGTTTCTTTTTTGCAACCGAGTCACTCTTACTTATTTGCTTTCTAATTTGGTTTCCAAAACAGGAAGGAAAGGTATACTTATCACTAACATGGGAAGGATTGGATTAATTCATTTACTCAACAAATATTTATTGTGTGCCTGCTGTGTACCAGGTACTGTGCTAGGTACTGGGGATAGCATGACAAAAACAATTGAATATGACTTTTTCATGAAGGTTCATAGCAGTTTTATTCCTCATAACCCCAAAGTTGGAAGGGCCCAAATTTCCATCAATAGGTGAGTGGATAAACAAACTACGGTGCATTTGTACAATGGAATACTATTCAGGAATAAAAAAGGAACAAAATATTGATGCATGTAACTGCATGGATGAATCTCACAGAGACTATGTTAAGTGAAAGAAGCTAGATGGGAAGACCATATTCAGTATGAATCCATTTATACAAAGCTCTAGAATAGGCAAATCAAATATATGATGATAGAAATCAGAATGGGTTCATGATGATAAAAATCAGTGGTTACCTCTGCAGGTGTGTTAGGGTGAGGTTGACTGGGGGTATGGGTACCTCCTGAGATGATGGGCATATTCCGTATCTTATTTGGAGAGATGTTTTTAAATGTACACATTTGTCAAAACTTATGAAAGTATACATTTACAATCAGCACATTTTATTGTCTGTAAAATATAATTTTATTCAAAAGTAAGTGTAATCTCTACCATTAAAGAGCTCATATGGGATATAGATAAACACTTACACAAATATTTGAAAAATAATCATTTTGAAAGTGTGATGGAGGAAAATAGGGTTCTCTGAAAGTTAACAATGTTTAAGTCATTAAAACATAAGCATTACTTCTTCATTCAGCAAATATTGATTGACTGCCTCCTCTGTGCCAGGGACTGGATTATGCCCTGGGAGTATCCTATTAAATAAATTTGCTCCTCTGCTCCATGTTCTTGTAGAGGAGACAAATATTGGAAGAGTAAATAATAATCTTTTAATTATAATTGTGTTATATGATACGAAGGAGACCAATGGAAGGATATGAGAATGTAGAACAGGGACACTTGGCCTCCTTGATGGGATCAGAGAAGGTTTCTTTAAGAAAGTGCAGTTAAACTGAGGTCTGAAGACTAGAAACCATAACTAGGTCAAGGGATAGGAGTAAGGCAGAGAATCTTCTAGGCAGAGGAAACAATCGATGTACATGCCCTGTGGTGAGAGAGAGCATGGCACATATGAGAAGCTGAAGGAAGCCAGAGTGACTGAAATAGGAAAGGAAAGGGCAGAGTGACAGAAAATTTCACTGTCTAGGCAGGCAAAGACTTGCTCATGCAGAGTCTTGTGGGCCATGTTAAGGAGATTCGGTTTAATTGCCAGAGTAACGGGAAGTCATTGAATAATTTTAATTGGAGAGTAATGTGATCAGATTGATATTTTAGAAAAAAATTTCTAGTGGCAGTATAGATAATAGACAGAAGAAGGTAATAGTGAGGTGGGAGGCCAATTAAGAGACTGTTGGAGAAAAGATGGTGGCCTGAACAAGGGTTACGGTGGTTGGATGGGAGAAGTGAATGAATCTAAGACATATTTAAAAATAGGGACACAATCAGAAAGGAATAAGACTAGAAAAACAAGGCTTTCTCATACCAAGTCCACTTCACTGATTTGAGGACAACCTTTAATGCATACCTGCTATGTACTAATGGAGTAGGAAATGGCAACCCACTCCAGTATTCTTGCCTGGAAAATTTCATGGACAGAAGAGTCTGGTGGGCTACAGTCCATGGGGTTGCAAAAGAGTTGGACATGACTTAGAGACTAAGCACACACACACACTCTGTGTTAAGGCACTGTGTTGAGCACTATGGAAGAAAGACAAATATTCAGAAAATTTTCATTACATGCAAGGAATTTAAAGGCTAAGAACAACTATAATCGAATGAAGAAAAAGTGACAAGTATTATTGTAAAAGGTAAAGAGATATCTTTCTAAAACTTAGACGTGATTATGTCCTATTTTCTTTCAAAAACCTTTAATGACTCTCTTATCTTCAAACTTCAAAATTCAAGCATGAGATTTAAGAGCCTCTTTAAATCAGACTCAACCACCATTGTAGACCAACCTATCACCTCCAATATTCTACTAACAGAGCTCTATTTATCAGCAATTCCATTTTTATGGAATGCTGTTCATATCCTATCCATTTCTGTGGAAATCCTAGTCACATATTTTCTTGGTCTTTTTTGTGACAATTTCATTGAGATATAATTCATATACAATACATTCATTCACACTTCTTTTCTTAAATTTTACCTTGCTTTTTTTTCCAACAATGGGGCTTCCTTGGTGGCTCAGACAGTAAAGAATCTGCCTACAATGCAGGAGACCTGGGTTCAGTCCCTGGGTTGGGAAGATCCCCTACAGGAGGGAATGGGTACCCAGTCCAATTCTTGCCTGGAGAATTCCATGGACAGATGAGCCTGGAAAGCCACACAGTCCATGGGATCACAAGGAGTCAGACACAACTGAGCGACTGACACTTTCACTTTTCCAACAATAGCACTATTTCTCTTTCATGGTGGTATTCATTGCCCATTCTAACAGCTTCTCCTTTTGACTGCTTCAGAGAAACCACAGTGACAGTTTCTAATAAAAATATATAAGATTATTTTGAGTGTTCAGGCTGAGTGTAAGAATCCTCAGCTGCTCAAAGCTTGTTGGGGCTGTGTGTCTCACTTTCTGTGAGCCTGTTCTTGCTATTAGACTTTAGGCGTACAGTGTCATGAACTTTAGTGGCTTGGCCCAGAGCCTTAAGTATTATTTATAATATGATGCCTTTAGGGAAACGATTCCAAGTTGACAAAAATCCCTTAGGATTTCTAGTTGGTAGCTGAAGTTAAGATGGAAAAGTTGGTAAGTTCTCTAAGAATTAGATCTACAGGAACTGGAAGGTTGGAATTCTAGGGCAGAGTATTCAGTTTGCTGAAAATATCCTGACAGACTGTTTCATCTGTTATTGAGTCCAAAGGATCAAGGACACTGCCATTTCTGTCCTTTGTACTTGGAAGAGAGAATTTAACCAATGCTCAGTTGAGATGGATAGTGAGTCCATATGGAATTCACCAGCAGTAGCAATTATTAGAAGGGGATAGAATGGGCCACAAATACAAGTTGTTTCCATAAAGATAATTTTAGTTATATATTTAGCTCATGATACAATAATCTCTAAGGTCTACTGATATAGATAAGAGTACAGATGTTTTGTTTGTTCATAAATGAGGAAAAAGGACATGGGGAAGAGGATCTAAACCAGGGAAATATAACAGTTCATAGCAAATCCATCCCTCATGAAGTGTTAAAGAATCTGCTGCCAATGCATGAGATGCTGGAGACATGGGTTCGATCCCTGGGTCAGGAAGATCCCCTGGATGAGGAAATGGCAACCCACTCCAGTATTCTTGCCTGGGAAATCCCATGGACAGAGGAGCCTGGCAGGCTACAGTACATGGTGTTGCAAAGAATTGGACATGACTGAGCACACACGTACATACATACATGACTAGAAGAGAAATGAGAGGGAACCCCTTCTCAAAGTATAGAACCCAGTAAATAGCAGACTAGGATCTCTGTCTTCATTTGCTAACAAAGGCATGTTACTTTTACCTAATTTTATGGTTGCAATTTTAAGCTGTAAATCCTTTCAGAAGTTGATTTTAATTTTGCTTGCAGGGTGAGCAAAACAAACCAACTTGTCACATATGCCTGCATTCTAAAATTAGGCAAAACAACCCTAATCCCTTTTCATATGCAGAAAATAGAAACTAGTCGAGTAGTCTACTTGGTTGGTGGGAACAGACTTTAAAAAGCAACATGCTAAAAAAAAATAAAATCAAAACATGTCATAAGCAAAGTTAAACTGCAGTTCAAACTTTTTGGCCATAGCCAAAAGCCACAAGCAAAGGAGTGTGACAGTATTTCTGTCTCTGATTCTCTTTTGTGACTTTGAAACTCATCTACTTTTTGTTTCCAGGCAAATGACATGTAAAACTCATTTCAGAAAGCCCATCTATAGCAAAGCCTCAGCTACGTCTTTGGCCATTCTTTTTCAATATATAACCTACCAAAACTCACTGAAGAAGAAATAGATTATTTGAATAGTCCTATATTGACTTTAAAAGTAGAGTTTGTAGTTAAACCCTTGCCACAAAGAAAATTCCTAGGCCAGACAACCTCCCTGGTGATTCTCACCAAACATGTAAGGAATAAATAATGCCAGTCCTGTAAAACTCTGCCAGAAAATTGAAGATGAGGGATTACCTCCTAAATCATTCTATGAGTCAAGTATTACCATGACAAGCTAATATCTTTTGGGAATATAGACACAAAAATTCTGAACAAAAATTTAGAAAATTGAACCCAACAGTATATAAAAATGATGGGGCTTCCCTGGTGGCTCAGTGGTAAAGAATCTGCCTGCCAATGTAGGAGACATGAGTTTGGTCCCTGATCCGGGAAGATTCCACACGCCCCAGAGCAGCTGAGCCTATGTGCCGCAACTATTGAGCCTGTGCTCTAGAGCCCAGGAGCCACAACTACTGACCCCACATGCCACAGCTACTGAAGCCTACACAGCCTAGAGCCTGTGCTCGGCAACAAGAGAAGCCATTGCAATGAGAAGCCTGTGCACTGCAACTAGAGAGTAGCCCCCACCTCAGCAACTAGAGAAAAGCCCATGCAGCACCAAAGACCCAGCAGAGCCCAAACTAAATAAATAAATGCATTTAAATGAGGATACATTATGACCAAGTACAGTGTATCTCAGGAAAGATAGGTTGGTTTAACATTCAAAAGTCAATCAAAGGGGACTCCCCTGGTGGTCCAGTGGTTAAGAATCTGCCTTCCAATGCAGGGGACTTGGGTTCAATTCCTGGTCAGGGCACTAGGATCCCACATGCTGGACGATGCAGCACACAAAAAAATAAAAGATCTGAGCCGAAGTCAGGTCCAAACTTACATGGATACAAAGCAGAATCGGACAAAGACTCTGCATTTGGAGAACTCACACTTTAGCCAAGGAGACATACTCAGTTAAGCTCTATAGGCCTCGTACTAGCTTAGATACTGGGGAGAAGACAAACTTGAAAATACTCATGGCTCTCCAAGTATTTTATGGGCATTTATTAGTCTCTTCTCGCCTAAGCCTGTAAGTGATTCCAGTGCAGGGAGTAAGAGAGGAGCTTGCATTTGGGGAATAAGTGGAATTTAGCAAACTTTAATGACATAAATCTTCCCTAAAAGACCAGGTCAGCCTTTTTGATGGGTGGCACATGCAAGTTAGGCACTGATAGAGCCTGAACATTGAAGAGGCAGTCCTGAATATGAGGAGGTGGGAGGCTGGTGACAGTTTACTGTCCCAGTCCATTGATGCACTGTCTAATTTGGCTCAAAGCAAGTTGCCAAAGAGACAAGTGTGTTGTCCAAGAGCTTCCATGTGCCTGGTTTTCACTGCACAGTGACGTGAAGCAACTTCTCCATCCGTAACCTGCATTCCAGTGATTAGGACAAGATTAGGGAGAAGCTCTGGTAACCCTGAGGCTTCTTAGATCATCACACCTTTGCCATTACACACCATGTAGAGAGCCAAGATTCAATAAATGTGTATTGAATTAATACACTCAATCAATAGATTTAAACAGTAGCTTAAAAAGAGAAGCAGAATCTATTGTTGCCTAGTGGCAACGTTTCTCCTTCAGAATTAAGTACATTGTCCATTTACAGATAAAGGCTGGGTGCCACTAGCATTATTAGTAGATGTAAAAGGCAGATGTATCCGTCAATTAAAAAATAAATTAAAATTTAAAAAAAGGAAATACATCTGGGTACTTTTCTTTTTTTAAATTTATTTTTAATTGGAGGATAGTTGTTTTACTGAGTACTTTTCTTGTGGCTTTATTTTCCTACCTTGTCCTATCTTTGTCAATGTGCTTTGTCATATTTTGCCACAATGTACAAATCTCTTTGTACAGAGATCTTTTCTCTATATCCCCAGAGCCTAGTACTGTGCCTGATATATTAGTAGGTGGTTGTATTAGTTAGGGTTCTCCAGAAAAAGAGAACTAAGAGGATGTGTGTGTTTATTGTATGTATTCATGCATGAATGTGCATCTATACATACATCTGTACATGTTTAAAGGAACTGGCTCATACAATGAGGGCTGGCAAATCTGAAATCTTCAGGGCAGGCTGTCAGCATGAAGACCCAGGGAAGAGTTAATGTTAGTCTTAAGTCCAAAGGAAGTCTGGAGGCAGAATTTCTTCCTCCTTAGGAGATCTGTCTTTTCTGCTAAGGTCTTCAACTGATTAAACAAGGCCCACTCACACCATGTAAGGTAATCTGCTTTACTCAAAATCTATTGATTTAAATGTTAGTCATATCTAAAAAATACCTTCATAGCAATATCTAGACTGGTGTTTGAGCAAACATCTGGGCACCATTGCCCAGCCAAGTTGACACATGAAACTAACCATCATAGGGTTAATACATGTTTATAAAATAGAACTGAAATCACCTGTGGGCTGCCCACATTTGCATATCTACTTTTGAATTTCAAGTAGCAAATACAGTGGGCACACAGATGTCAGGGATTACAGGTCACTGGTTCATTCCTAACTGGACAAAACAATTTTTCAATAAAGCCTGTGAAACATAAAATGGAGGTAATTACGGTACAGACAGAACTTAATTTCAGATTCTGGTCAATCTTTTAATCATTTAGTAAAACTGATGCGCCACTACATTATTCATTCATTTAGATTTATGAAAGTAACATGAGCTGGCATTTGTGGAACTGGTTTCTAGTCCCTTCTTTATCATTAAATGGCTTACTTGACCTTGGGCAACTCACTTTACCTCTCTTGGATTCTGCTTCACCAACAGCAAGATGACATCTCAGACAGTTTTTAAAGCAACTGTGGTAGAGGAAATTGAAGCTTTCAGACAGATATGGGTTCAAATCTTGGTTTATGATACTTACTATTAATAGTTCTGGGTAAGCTGCTACTGAGCTCATTTCTGCAGTAGCAATGTGGGAATATGGAATAACCTCACACTAGGGTTGTTATACAGATTGAAGAAGACAAATTGAGTGCACAGTATACAATGGATGTTAATTACTATCACTGCCCCTTCTCCTTGCAGCACAAAAATGATATGATTCTGTTTTGTGTAGGTGGAACATTAATCCCTCTTAGAAAAATACAGCTTCCAACAGAGAGACTAATCATAAGCAGGAAACTCAAAAGATATATTTGAGATTATAGAGTCTTGAGCTGCTTTTGTTATGGTCTAATTTCATTTGGAAATAATCTTTATGATCATTTGATATTCTTTCAAATCATGCTAAAGTCCCTTGATTCTTTAATTCCCTTGGGCCACATCGATGGCTTAGGGGGTGTGGGAAAGCAGGGAAAGGCAAGGTCATGGGTATCTCTGTAGCAAGAGACAGAAGGTTGGGACTTCCCTGGTGGTCCAGTGGCTAAGACTCCATGCTTCCAATGCAGGGGACCCAGGTTGGATCCCTGGTCAGGGAACTAGATTCCACATGCCAAAACTAGGAATTCACATGCCACAATGAAGATTGAAGATCCCACCTGCTGTAACTAGCACCTGGTGCAGCCAAATAATAAGTAAATATTGGGGGGGGGGAGTTGTGAAAATTTGCCATGTACTGAGTACTATGCGTGTGTGATCTCATCTAACATTCATAGCAAACCAAAAAGTGTAGATACTATTACTGATATCCCCATGTTTACAGATGAAGAAATTGAGGCTCAGAGGGGTGAGGTAACTTTCCCAAAATTATACAGCTAGAAGCCACAGAATTAGAATTTACCCCTACATCTGATTCAGAACACATGCTCTTAACTAGTACACTGTCTCTTCTTGGAAAGTGTGTATTATATAAAAAACACACAGGCTTTTGACATTTTAAAGCAATTTAACAAGTAGAAAAATTAATATGTACATGTGTATATGTAGGTATGTGTGTGCATATTTTTATACACATACACAATTTAAATAATTAAAAATTGAAGGGTTCAGAAATCAGTGTACCTATTCTTCTGGAAATTAATATCACTTGCTGAGTTCTACAAGGGGGCATGAAGGTAAGTGGCAAAGTCAATGAGAGGGCTGTGCCTCTACTTATCTGTGATGTTGACTATACATCACATTCAGCATGAGATCTATATAGGATATTCCTAGTATCTGCCATGTGTTTAGTGCTTACTATGTGCCAGGCACTGTGCTAAGTGCTTTATATGTATAATGCCAAGTAATCCCTCAAACAACCCCATTCAGTAGATGAAAAAACTTAAGCTCAGAGGTTATATCACTTGCTGAAGACCATAGAACTAGTAAGTAGCACTGCTAGGATTCAACTCGAACTTCAGAATCTTTGTTTGTAACCACTATGCTGGATTTCCATGAAAAGTATGTCATTTCCTCAATAAATTAAACACAGGTTTACCATGTGACCCAACAATTCCACTATGAGTTATACCCCAAAGAATTGAAAACTAGTGCTCAAAAAAACTTTTATATACCAGCCTTCATAAGAGCTATATTTATAATAGTCAAAAAGTGTAAACAACCCAAATGTCTATCAACAGATGAATGAATAAATAAAATGTGGTGTACACACACACACACACACACACACACACAACACACAATGCAGCATTATGCCGTGCTGTGCTTTGTCACTCAGTCATGTCTGACTCTTTGCAACCCCATGACCTGTAGTCTGCCAGGCTTCTCTGTCCATGGGGATTCTCCAGGCCAGAATACTGGAGTGGGTAGCCTTTCCCTTCTTCAGGGGATCCTCCCAATCCAGGGATCGAACCCAGATGTCCCACATTGCAGATGGATTCTTTACCATTTGAGCTACCAGGGAAGCCCATGAATACTGGAGTGGGTAGCCTATCCTGTCTCCAGGGGATCTTCTTGACCCAGGAATTGAACCCGCATCTCCTGCATGGCAGGCAGACCCAGTGGAACATTATGCAGCCATACAAAGGAGCAAAATTCTGATACATACTATAACATGAATTAACCTTAAAAATATGCTAAGTGGAAGCAGCCAGACACAAAGGCCGCATATTTTGTGATTTCCTTTACATGAAATATTCAGAATAGGCCAATCCATAGATACAAAGGAAGATTAGTTGTTGCCAGGAGCTGAGGAAAGGGGGGAATGGGGAGTGACTGCTTAATGGGTATGGGATTCCCACTTGGTATGGTGAAAAAGTTCTGATATGAGGTAGTAGTGATAGTTGCACAACACTGTGAAGGTACTCATGTCACTGAACTGTAGACTGTAAAATGGCTAAAATGGTAAATTTTATGTGATACACATTTTACCACAATAAAAATCAATCAATTAAGCAGACCATCTGTCCCTGCTTTTCTCTGTCTAATTGTGGGTTTTGTTTCTGAAACTCTCTTCTCTGCTGGCTCCTCCACATTCTGGGTTCATTTCTCCCTCTCTGCCATAACTCCTACTGTCCCTTCTTGATTCTTCCTAAGACCTGGAGCCTCCTCCCTCTGCCCAAGCCCAACCAATTCAATTGTGACCAGCCCTTCCATGAAGACTTCCCCAGTTATTCTCTTTTTCTAATCAAGAAATCCAGAATGACCCAAGTAAGCCCACTTTATTTTAAAATTAATATTAAAAGTTAACATTATATGCTGCTGCTGCTAAGTTACTCTAGTTGTGTCCGACTCTGTGCGACCCCATAGACGGCAGCCCACCAGGCTCCCCCGTCCCTGGGATTCTCCAGGCAAGAACCCTGGAGTGGGTTGCCATTTCCTTCTCCAATGCAGGAAAGTGAAAAGTGAAAGTGAAGTCGCTCAGTCGTGTCTGACTCTTAGCGACTCATGGACTGTAGCCTACCAGGCTCCTCCGCCCATGGAATTTTCCAGGAAAGAGTACTGGAGTGGGGTGCCATTGCCTTCTCCGAACATTATATGACTGTTTCTAAAACAACACCTTTTGGCTGTTATACCAGTGTCCTTTCTATTAATACCTCACTGTCTCCCACAGCACTTAGAGTTATCACCTCAATGGGAATAATTATATTTTATACACACATATATGTATATGTTCTCAGTGGGGTTCTTGTGGGTTAGCCTTATATCTCTGGTAATACACTCACTTCTTGATGGTAATACCTGTTTCTCACACATCTCTGAATCACCCAACATGTGCTGGCACATAATAGATGCCCAATAAATACTTCTGATGAGTGACCTACAAATTTTCACAATCTGCCTCAAACCCATCACTAACATATAAAATAGAACAATATAATCCATCATTTCGTCAGAAAGGAAACATCTGTTTATTCTACTGCATTTTAGTTTCTCACAAATTAAAATCAGATGAGCTCTACTAGTGAATCGAGGAACAGACAGATGCTTTTCAAGAAGAGACAATGCGGTGTACTACTTAAAAGCATATGTTCTGAATCAAAACAGACATGGGAGTAAATCCCAATTCTGTGTTTACTAGCTGTGTAATCTTGGGTAAGTTACCATATTCCCCTGTGCCTCAGTTTGCTCCTCTGTAAATGTGGGATGTTAATAACAGTACCTCCCCCTGCTGTGTGTTATAAATATATTGATGTGGCTCAGATAGGAAATAATTTTCCTGCGATGAGGGAGACCTGGGTTCGATCCCTGGGTCAGGAAGAGCCACTGGAGAAGGGAACAGCTACCCAGTTTAGTATTCTTGCGTGGAGAATCCCATGGACAGAGGAGCATGGTGGGCTACAGTCCATGGATTTGCAGAGTCAGACATGACTTGAGAGACTAAGCATGCAAAAAAAAAAAAGATAAAAATGAACTTACTTACAAAACAGAAATAAGACTCACAGACATAGAGAACAAATTTATCTTACCAAAGGGGAAAGGGGAAAATGAGGGATAAATTAGGAGTTTGGGGATTAAAATATACACACTGCCATAGATAAAATAGGTAATCAACAAGGACATAGCACAGGGAACTTAATATTCTGTAATAACCTATAATAGAACAGAATGTAAAAAAAAGTTCTCTTTCTATATATATAGAACTGAATCACTTTGCTATATAGCTGAAACTAACACAACACTGTAAATAAACTATATTTCCCAAAACAAGGTGAAAAAATGTATGAGATAATGCAAGCATAGTGGCATATACATAGCAAGTACTCAACTTGTTAGAATTTATAATTATCGATTGCTTTCCTAAAACCCCTTCCTAAGGACACAGTTTATTCATAGTTTTAGGGATCAGGGAAGTAATTGGCCTAGTTCTCCATCGGTTCAATCACTGGGTCCTAAATGTGGAACCAGGACCCAAAGATATACATTAGGAAGGCTCAGTAATCAAATCCAGAAAAATGCAGGCTGATGCTGTGATACTGTAATTATGACCTAATAAGTCCAATTAACTGTGCCGGCCAGATTCCTTTTGGAATAACTGCAGCGTTCCTAAGCTTGAGAACAAAAGTGGGGCTTGAAAGAAGGGCTAGTTTGCATCCTGGCAGATGAACAAGGGATCTGCTTGTGGCTTACCAGCTGATAATAGAGAAATCAGTGCACGGGAATGAGATGGCATTCCCAGTGTTTAACCACAAGAATAAGCCTTTTAATTCCCTAAGCCCTATGGGTCTCTTGGACACATGGTTATTCATCAATTTTCTTCAAATATCTGATTGCCCATGCATGCCAAGACAGTTGCCCATGTTTCAGTAGACTGGCTCATGCCTGGGCACAGGGATTTGAGACTAAAGAGTGAAGTTTCACGAGGTGGAAAGAAAACGAGGAGTCAGAACAAAAAAAAATAGCCTTGGGAATTAAAGAGCTGTAATCTTTGTAAAGAATTAGCAGTGCACACACCACAGTGCTTTCAGACTGGTCTTTCTCAGGAATCCAAATCTCTGACAATGTTGCTGGAGGGTATAGAAAGCCATTGAGAAAGATTTCTGGGATGGCAAACCCACTGTTGGCAGACAGTTGGCTGCTCTCAAGGTCAGCTAGATTGGTTTTCCCCTTTGGGTGAACTGTCTCTAGCTCTCCTACCATCAGCTTTGGTCCTCAAAAGCCACGGTTAGAAATGAGTTTGCAATATTGTAATCAAGCGAATGACTAGAGCTTTGTTTCCTCTCCTCCTAGAAGTTATACCTTGATCTCTTCTACTAATCTGATGGAGTTTTCAAAATAACAACAGAAATCTGAGTTTGGACTATCTAGAGCATGTGAAAGGATGAGGGGTGGGCAGGAGAGAGGATTTTTATTGTCAAGCTAAGCTTCACAAGATTTCAGAGGACAACATGGGATACTCTGCTCGATTCATGCACTTTCAAATGGCTGTTTCTTACTTTCCACTCAGAGTCCACTTCCCCCTTTGTCCACACACTTTGTCCACCTCCCCTGCTGAAAATGTTGGGGACCAGAATTTTTTCATCAGTACCTCCGACTTGGGGAAAGTTGATGGATTTGGGTGGGGACGGGTGGGTTTTTCTGGAAAACCAGGTGTGGACTTCAAAGCAGCTCAAAGAGCCTGGGGCTAGAAGTGTACTTTCTGACTAAATCAGACCCATAGCTTCTGAATCCCACACCTCATTCCTGTGCTTATTTTTTAATTTATAGAAAGAACCCTACAATTAATTGAAAACCAGTATTAAGGCATGTATAATGCCCCCTCTTGTTGTATTCCGTCTTCATCTGACCCTTTCCCTTTTCATCCTCCTTCCTTTGGGATCTGCTTTTCTTTTATCACACCTGCTCCTTCCCTGGCACTTACTGCGTCCAGTGTACTTTCTTTCTCAGAATGCAGTTCTCAGCAGCCTAATTGGGCCCCACCCTCACACTTCCAAATGTCCACAGCTACCTGTAGTGGGACCCCAATCCCAATCTTCCTCCACACTCTTCCAGAAAACCCTCTCTTAACCAGAGCTTTGCTAAAAGCAGACAGGCCTCCCTTCCTGTGGATGATGGTGATCTGCTCAGGAAATGACAAGATTTTGATCTCAAAGCCAGGAGTGCTCAGGCTTCAGAGATGTTCACATTTTTCACCGCCTCTGTCCTGAACTGCTCTTTCTGACCTGCCTTGCACTCTACCTCTTGGCCTCCTTTTAATCTTCTTGGCTTCTGACCTCATGACTCATTTTCCCCACTCGCAGTCTTGCCTTGGATCTTATTTTTGCTACAGCTTCTCTATTTCTGAGCTATCTGATTTCCTTCACAATAATGATTCCAGCTCCTTCTCTCGCTATGTTGCACTTCACTGCCCTGGATAAACACCTTGCTCAATTCTCCTCCAAACTCGTGCACCTGGGTCTCCTGCACTGCAGGCAGATTTTTTACTGTCTAAGCCACCAGGGAGGTCGAACTCATGCACAGGACCTAGAAACTCCACTCAAATTCCACCCCTTATAGCTCTTATTCCTGAAACTCATTCAACACTTCCCATATAAAGCCTTGTAATGCAAAATTTTGAGATTCATTCATTTCATAGATATCAGATGCTTTTTAATTTCAGGATATACTGGACATATGCAAATAAATCATTCTGCAAGGCAAAACTGGGGAATTTAATAGAACATTCTGCAATGATGGAAATGTTCTATGTTTGTGCTGTTAAATTTAGCAGCCGCTAGTCACATGTGACTATTAAGCACCTGAAAGGTGACTAGTTCTACTGAAGAACTGATACTTAAATTAACTAAGATTGAAACAGCCACATATGGCTAATGGCTACCATACTGAATAGTGTAGACCTGCACCACTTGGATGCAATCTCAAAAATGACAGAAGAATGATCTCTGTTCATCTCCAAGGCAAACCATTCAATATCACAGTAATCCAAGCCTATGCCCCAACCAGTAACGCTGAAGTAGCTGAAACTGAACGGTTCTATGAAGACCTACAAGACCTTTTAGAACTCACACCCAAAAAAGATGTCGTTTTCATTACAGGAGACTGGAATGCAAAAGTAGGAAGTCAAGAAACACCTGGAGTAACAGGCAAATTTGGCCTTGGAATACGGAATGAAGCAGGGCAAAGACTAATAGAGTTTTACCAAGAGAACGCACTGGTCATAGAAAACACCCTCTTCCAACAACACAAGAGAAGACTCTACACATGGACATCACCAGATGGTCAACACTGAAATCAGATTGATTATATTCTTTGCAGCCAAAGATGGAGAAGCTCTATACAGTCAACAAAAACAAGACCAAGAGCTGACTGTGGCTCAGATCATGAACTCTTTATTGCCAAATTCAGACTTAAATTGAACAAAGTAGGGAAAACCACTAGACCATTCAGGTATGACCTAAATCAAATCCCTTATGATTATACAGTGGAAGTGAGAAATAGATTTAAGGGCCTAGATCTGATAGATAGAGTGCCTGATGAACTATGGAATGAGGTTCATGACATTGTACAGGAGACAGGGATCAAGACCATCCCCATGGAAAAGAAATGCAAAAAAGCAAAATGGCTGTCTGGGGAGGCCTTAAAAATAGCTGTGAAAAGAAGAGAAGTGAAAAGCAAAGGACAAAAGGAAAGATATAAGCATCTGAATGCAGAGTTCCAAAGAATAGCAAGAAGAGATAAGAAAGCCTTCTTCAGCGATCAATGCAAAGAAATAGAGGAAAAGAACAGAATGGGAAAGACTAGAGATCTCTTCAAGAAAATTAGAGATACCAAGGGAATATTTCATGCAAAGATGGGCTCGATAAAGGACAGAAATTGTATGGACCTAACAGAAGCAGAAGATGTTAAAAAGAGGTGGCAAGAATACACAGAAGAACTGTACAAAAAAGATCTTCATGACCAAGATAATCACAATGGTATGATCACTCACCTAGAGCCAGACATCCTAGAATGTGAAGTCAAGTGGGCCTTAGAAAGCATCACTATGAACAAAGCTAGTGGAGGTGATGGAATTCCAGTGGCGCTATTTCAAATCCTAGACGATGATGCTGTGAAAGTGCTGCCCTCAATATGCCAGCAAATTTGGAAAACTCAGCAGTGGCCACAAGACTGGAAAAGGTCAGTTTTCATTCCAATCCCAAAGAAAGGCAATGCCAAAGAATGCTCAAACTACTGCACAATTGCACTCATCTTACACGCTAGTAAAGTAATGCTCAAAATTCTACAAGCCAGGCCTCAGCAGTACTTGAACCGTGAACTTCCAGATGTTCAAGCTGGTTTTAGAAAAGGCAGAGGAACCAGAGATCAAATTCCCAAAATCCACTGGATCATCAAAAAAGGAAGCAAGTTCCAATGGATGTGAGTTTGAGTGAACTCCAGGAGATGGTGATGGACAGAGAGGCCTGGCGTGTTGTGATTCATGGGGTCGCAAAGATGTGGACACGACTGAGTGACTGAACTGAACTGAACTGAGTGTATATGTCTAGGGATGGACTTGCTTGTGTTGAAGATCATATGCATTTTTGGGGTTTGTTTTCTTTTCCATTTCTTGAGAGTCAATACATGGGATGATTTGGAAAAAATAAATTTTTAGACTTTTTATTTTATATTGGAGTATAAGTTGATCAGGGTTTTCCAGGTGGCTCAGTGGTAAAGAATTCACCTGTCAATGCAGGAGACACAGGAGACATGGGTTCAGTCTCTGAGTTGGGAAGATACTCTGGAGAAAGAAATGGCCACCCACTCCAGTATTCTTGCCTGGAAAATCCCATGGACAGAGCAGAGGATCTTGGAGGGCTACAGTTCACAGAGTGGCAATGAGTTGGATGTGACTTAGCGACTGAGCACACTTAGCTGATTAACAATGTTGTGTTAGTTTCAGGTGTATAGCAAAGTGATTCAGTTGTACAAATACATGTGTCTATTCTTTTTCAAATTCTTTTCCCATTTAGGCTGTTTCATAATATTGAGCAGAGTTCCCTGTACTATATAGAAGGTTCTTGTTTAGTTCAGTCACTCAGTCGTGTCTGACTCTTTGCGACCCCATTTACTGCAGCACACCAGGCTTCCCTGTCCATCACCAACTCCCAGAGCTTGGTTAAACTCATGTCCATTGAGTCGGTGATGGCATCCAACCATCTCATCCTCTGTCATCCCCTTCTCCTCCAGCCTTTGATCTTTCCTAGCATCAGGGTCTTTTCAAATGAGTCAGTTCTTCATATCAGGTGGCCAAAATACTGGAGCTTCAGCATCAGTCCTTCCAATGAATATTCAGGACTAATTTCCTTCACGATTGACTGGTTTGATCTCCTTGCAGTCCAAGGGACTCTCAAGAGTCTTCTCCAACACCAGTTCAAAAACATCAATTCTTCATTGCTCAGCCTTCTTTATGGTCCAACTCTCATGTCCATACATGACTACTGGAAAAACTATAGCTCTGACTAGATGGACCTTTGTCAGTAAAGTTATATCTCTGCTTTTTAATATGTCTAGGTTTGTCATAGCTTTTTTTCAAAGGAGCAAGCGTCTTTTAATTTCATGGCTGCAGTTACCATCTGCAGTGATTTTGGAACCCAAGAAAATAAAGTCTGCCACTGTTTCCATTGTTTCCCCATGTATTTGCCATGAAGTGATGGGACAGGAGGCCATGATCTTTGTATTTTGAATGTTGAGTTTTGAGCCAGCTTTTTCACTCTCCTCTTTCACATTCATCAAGAGGCTCTTTAGTTCTTTACTTTCTGCCATAAATGTGGTGTCATCTGCATATCTGAGGTCATTGATATTTCTCCAGACAATCCTGATTCCAGCTTGTGCTTCATCCAGCCTGGCATTTCGCATGATGTACTCTGCATATAAGTTAATTAAGCAGGGTGACAACATACAGCCTTGATATATTCCTTTCACAATTTTGAACCAGTCCATTGTTCCATGTCTCGTTCTAACTGTTGCTTCTTGACCTGCATGCAGATTTCTCAGGAGGCAGGTAAGGTGGTCTGGTATTCCAGGTCCTTGTTTATTATCCATTTTTAATACAGTAATGTGTACATATCAATCCTAGGCTTCCTGGATGGCTCAATGGTAAAGAACCCACCTGCTAATGCAGGAGATGCAAGAGACATGGGTTTGATCCCTGGGTTGGGAAGTTCCCCTGGAGGAGGCCATGACAACCCACTCCAGTATTCTTTCTGGAAAATCCTATGGACCAAGGAGCCTGGTTGGCTACAGTCTATGGGGTTGCAAAGAGCTGGACAAGGCTGAGCCACTGAGCACATACACACGTCAATTCCAAACCTCCAGTCTATCCCTGAGGCCACTGTTACCCCCAGTAACCATAAATTCATTCTCTAAGGCTGTCAGTCTGTTTTGTAAATAAGTTCATGTGCATCATATTTTAGATTCCACATATAAGTGATATTCCTTATATCACATGTATTAGAACACATTTTGACATTTCAAGTGCCAAGGCTTAGCCTGTGTGCAGTGATTCAGAGAGAATGGTCAGTAGTTGCTATGTCACAGGGTTTGGAAGGCAGGTTGAGAGCTATGGCACAGGGGATGTACCTGAGTCCTCTACTGGTGGACTTACCTAAACTTCCAGTGGGCTGTGTTTTATTCACCCTGATACAGAACAGTGCCTTTCAGGTATGCAATGACATTTGTACAAGTTGTTCTCTCTACTTGAAAATCACTATATTCTCCACCCCACATTCAAAGCTTCTAATTTGCGATGCGGTTCTAATGTCACTTGTTTTAGAAAGTCTTTTAAAACTGCCCGTGACAAAATATTCCCTTGTACCACTGAACAATCTTTCTTCCACCTGATGAAATGACAGTGACTCTTGGGTCACAAATGCATTTCGCTCTTTCATTTGAAAACTGTGCTAGATTATACAGCACAGAGGACCCAGAATGCATTCAATAAACTCAAGGAATTTCATGAATAAAATGAAAGCACATTAGATAAGACCAGTGAGATACAAAGTCATCTTAAAAGAGACAGTAGAAGTTCCAGGCTGAGAGTCAGTCCAGACAGTAACCCAATCAATGCTACTACCATATCTAAAGGACAGTCCATTTTCATTTTGTTTTACAATGAGGTATCAGCTCACACCAGTCAGAATGGCCATCATCAAAAAGTCTATAAATAATAAATGCTGGAGAATTTGGAGATAAGGAAACCATTCTATACTGTTGGTGAGAGTGTAAATTGGGGGAACCACTATGGAGAACAATTTGGAGATTCCTTAAAAAAACTAAAATTTGAGTTGCCATATGATCTGGCAATCCCACTCCTGGGCATATATCTAGAGAATACTAATTTGAAAAGATACATGTACCCCAGTGTTCACTGCAGCACTATTTACAATAGCCAAGATATGGAAGCAACCTAAATGTCCATCAACAGATGAATGGATAAAAAAGAAGTGGTACATATATACAATGGAATATTACTCAGCCATAAAAAGAATGAAATAATGCCATTTATAGCAACATGGATGGACCTAGACATTATCACACTAAGTGAAATAAGTCAGAGAAAGACAAATACATGATATCACTTATATGTGGAATCTAAACTATGACACAAATGAACTTATTTACAAAGCAGAAACAGACTCACAGACATAGAAAACAAACTTATGGTCATCAAAGGAAAAAGTGTGGGGAGGGATAAATTAGGAGTTTAATATTAATACATGCATATATATTATGCATATGTACATACACATATATTAACATACAACATATATGAAAGTGTTAATCACTCAGTCATGTCCAACTCTTTGTGACCCCATGGACTGTAGCCCATCAGGCACCTCTGTCCATGGAATTCTCCAGGCAAGAGTACCGGAGTGGGTTGCTATTTCCTTCTCCAGGGAATCTTCCTAACCTAGGGATCAAACATGGCTCTCACACATTGCAGGCAGACTCTTTACCCACTGAGCCACCAGGGAAGTCCTTATAACATAAACATGTATAACTAAATCACTTTGCTGCACATCTGAAACTAACGCAACGTTGTAAATCAAGTATACTTCAATAAAAGCTTAGTAAAAGAGAGTCCCCTGGGAGGAAGGTCAGTAGGAAGTATTAATAAAGGGGATTTTTCAAATGAAGTCCTTAGAAATGTAGAACATCTAAGGCTAGGAACAAACTTTGGCTCAAGAAATCTATTTTCCTTTCACTGAGATCAGCACATTCCCATCCTGAAGATGGAAAGATCACCTCATTAGAGTTGACTGCCAGCAAATATTAGGACTATACAACTAACTCCCCTTGTTGTGGTGCCATACATACCAACCAACCTGCCTATCTCTTGGCTTCCCACGTGGGTTTTCCTACAGGCTGAAGACTCACTCATGTGACCATCTGGTTCCTTTCAGTAGTTATTTTTTCTTAGGCTAAATTAATAAATTAGTATTCTGGTTTAGGTGCCCACTTCTTGTGAACTTCATTAGAATAGGTTGTCCTAAGAAAATTATACAGTCCCCCTAGCTGACAAAATTAGACTCCTAAGTGGACAAAGCTTAGAGTCAAACTCAGAAATGTGGGGAACTAAGTAAGGTGCCATCCAAAGAGCCATGTAACCTTCCCTTGAAAATACTTCTAACCTATCATCCCTTTTGAACCCAAAACACACTGTTTTTTAATGACTGTGAATAACAATGGCACAGTCTATGAATAATTTTAGGTAGAAATCTTGATGCACAGGTATGTTCTCCATCCATATTTAGACACAAGCTTTTCAAATGCAGGCATGTTTCGTGAAATTCTTTGAGTGTGCAATAGGACCAAGCACAGTGCTTGGCTAGGTAAGTACCCAGTGGGTACTTAATGAATTAAATTTTGATTCTATGCCCTGTGGAATAAGAGAGTTGTCTGGGGTTGGTTTAAGGGCAAGAAAAGGGATTTGTCTCCATTTATTCAAATATTTTAGAGTGCCTGATATATGTTAGACATTGTATTATATATTGAAGATAAGGTGGAAAATAAGACAGACATGGCTCTTGCCCTCCTGAAACGTGGTTCACAGAATTGTTTCAAGTGATATGCAAATAGAAAAGTACTAAGCGGTAGTTTTGTATGTATGTAGATATGCAGTTGGGGCTTCCTAGGTGGTGCTAGTGGTAAAGAACCCACGTGCCAGTGCAGGAGACATGAGAGATGGGGGTTCAGTCCCTAGGTCTGGAAGATCCTGTGGAGGAGAGCATGACAACCCATTCTAGTATTCTTGCCTGGAGAATCCCCATGGACAGAGGAGCCTGGTGGGGGGGGGGGGCTAAAGTTCATAGGGTCACACAGAGTCGGACACTACTGAAATGACTGAGCACACGCATGCACATGTGCAGTTAGGTTTCTATCACTCTTCTGAGGACCATCTCTCTCCATCCCCGGATGCCTCCTAGAAATCTTGGCCTTGGTTCTTCAATTTATATTAACACTAAAGTTAACATACATGATAATAATTTGGTAAATATAAAGCCCAATTTAAAGGCAAAAGAGACACAGATGTATAGAACAGTCTTTTGGACTCTGTGGGAGAGGGTGAGGGTGGGATGATTTGGAAGAATGACATCGAAACATGTATAATATCATATGTGAAATGAATCGCCAGTCCAGGTTTGATGCAGGATACAGGATGCTCGGGGCTTGTGCACTGGGATGACCCAGAGGGATGGTATGGGAAAGGAGGTGGGAGGGGGTTCAGGATGGGGAACACGTGTATACTCGTGGTGGATTCATGTTGATGTATGGCAAAACCAATACAATATTGTAAAGTAATTAGCCTCCAAATAAAATAAATAAATTTATATTAAAAAAATAAAGGCATTATTACTGGCCATTTATTAGGGGCATGGCACTGTGCTAGGCATTGTCTTAGATGACCAAGACTCACTTACCTTCAAGAAGTGTGTATCTCAGTGGAGCAAAAATCATACATATTCACTCACCAATTATCTATTTAATATCTATGGTGTATCAAACATTGTTTGAGGCCTTGGCAATAGATCAGTAAACCAAAAAGACAGATCCCTGCTGCTCTTCCACTGCAGGGGACACAGGGTTGATCCCTCATTGGGGAACTAAGATCCTGCATGCCACATGGAGCAGCCAAAAAAAAAAAAAAAAAAACCAAAAACACAACAAAAAGACAGATCCCTGGCTTCATGGAGTTTACATTCAGTTGAAAATACAGCAAACTATATACATATATCAGAATATACAGTAACACATGTCAATTGCCATAAATAAGGTACAGAGACAACTCTGTGTGTTCAGACTTAACAGTAACCAGAGAAATAGCACAGGGTAGGGGGACAATCACAAGTTTTAGGGTTGATCTGGATCCAAGTTCCCTTTATGTTACTTCATTACCTATAGGCCTTGGGTAATTAACTTTGCTGAGACTAATCTTTAAATTGAGGATAAATGCTACATATCTTATAGAGTTTTGGTGAGATGTTTTAAACCATGCAGGACAGGCAAAAACCATTCCTTTCCTTTCTCATTCTAGACAACTAACTCCACATATATCTCATGTCTTTAGAAACTTCAGATTTTTGAACTAAATGTCTGAAAAATAAGCAAAATATTTAATAACACTGATTTTTTTAAATTCATGTTGATGTATGGCAAAACCAATACAATATTGTAAAGTAAAAAAAAAAAAACACTGAATTTTATTTTTTACCTATAAACCGGGGATTAGAATGATTACTTACTAGAGTGATTTGAGAATTAAAAAATCCTCTAGTAGAGACTTCCCTGGTGATCAGGTGGTTAAAACTCTGTGACACCAATGCAGGGGGCATGGGTTCGATCTATGAACAGGGAACGAAGATCCCACATGCTATGCAGTGAGGTCAAAAGATTAAAAAAAAAAGGCCTCTCATACAGTGCCTGGTTCATAGCAAGTAATCAATAAACGGTCATTGGCTTCCTTTATTATTCTTTCTGCCTTGTCCAGGTCACCTAGATAGACTCATATCTAATGTCCAAAAGGGACTTAGAAAAATCAACTGTCAGGTATTTTTCATAAAATCTACATTGGCAGGGTTATTGTAATGATTAAAGGACATAACTCATGTGCCTGCTCCAGTATTCACACATAAAAAAGCTCATATTCGCCCTCCCCAAGAAGTCTAACTGAAAAAGTATCCAAGCCCAGGATGTAACAATGGGTGATTCAGAAGAATTGGTCATACTCCATCAAAAACCACATGAGATTCTCTTTTCTGAGGAAGCAAAAGAACAGAGTAGAAGAAGCAAAATAAAGGTGGACTAGGAGAGCAGCAAGATGTTCTCAGTAGGTAGAAATTGGGAACTTTGGGTGATAGTTAAGAACATTTAACTTTTAAAATGTATGGCTGGAAATTTTTGCAATTGTGATAATTGTACTATGGTTGTGTTAAAGTACTCCTTATTTTTTAGAGAGTAGGGGCTTCCCTGGTGGCTCAGGTGGTAAAGAACCTGCCTACAATGCAGGAGACTCGGGTTCGATCCCTGGGAATATCCCTTGGAGCAGGGCATGACAACCCTAATTCCTACCCTTTTTCAATTAAAATACACATTATGAACTCAATTCCCCCAGATTTATTAATATGTGTAGAATATATTAAGATTTATTAAGATACATACTATATATGTATGGAAGTTGAGGGGTTGGCAATGTATGCATAAGCTACAAGGTACACTCATTCAACAAATATCTGCTATGTGCAAGCCAGTAAAAGATGGCCCTTGCCTTCACACCACCATATATTAATAAACCAGGGTGACACTTCAGTATTCTTGCTTGGAGAATTCCATGGACAGAGGAGCCCAGTGGGCTGCAGTCCATGGGGTCACAAAGAGTTGGACATGACTGAGTGAGTAACACTTACACTTTCTTTAGAGATGCACACTGAAATATTTATGTATAAATTTTTTAAAGGTATCAAACATTTTTATTTAAATTGTAACAAACTTTACAATTTTAGGAATATGAATACTTTAGCAATAATCTGGTTCTCTAGCAAAGTATATGTGACCCCACTGACATATCATAAACACACATGCTTATTTACAAATTATATTCTAAGCAAGGAAATTCTTCAATTCCTACTCTAATTCCTACCCTTTTTCAATTAAAACACATACTATGAACTCAATTCCCCCAGATTTATTAGTATGTGTAGAATATATTAAGATTTATTAAGATACATACTATATATGTACAGAAGTTGAGGGGTTGGCAATGTATGCATAAGCTACAAGGTATACTCATTCAACAAATATCTGCTATGTGTAAGCCAGTAAAAGATGGCCCTTGCCTTCACACCATCTATTAATAAACCAGGGTGACAGCAGTATGGTAAGATCTGGGAAGCATACATAACAATCTAGGGAAGCAATAAAAGTGATTGAGGTTCTTAAGGTTCATTTTTGGTTGGATAGGATGTCTAATTATAGAATTATTACATAAATAACAGTCTTCCTCAAGAATCCCTTAGAAGAAATGGAGTAGCCATCATAGTCAACAAAAGAGTCTGAAATGCAGTACTTGGATGCAATCTCAAAAATGACAGAATCATCTCTGTTCATTTCCAAGGCAAACCATTCAATATCACAGTAATCTAAGTCTATGCCCCGATCAGTAATGCTGAAGAAACTGAAGTTGAAAGGTTCTATGAAAACCTACAAGATCTTCTAAAACTAACACCCAAAAAAGATGTCCTTTTCATTATAGGGGGCTGGAATGCAAAAGTAGGAAGTCAAGAAACACCTAGAGTAACTGGCAAATTTGGCCTTGGAGTACAGAATGAAGCATGGCAAAAGCTAGTAGAGTTTTGCCAAGAGAACACACTGGTCATAGCAAACACCATTTTCCAAAAACACAAGAGAAGAGTCTACACATGGACATCACCATGGTGAATACCAAAATCAGACTGATTATATTCTTTGCAGCCAAAGATGGAGAAGCTCTATACAGTCAGCAAAAACAAGACCAGGAGATGACTGTGGCTCAGATCATGAACTCCTTATTACCAAATTCAGACTGAAATTGAAGAAAGTAGGAAAAACCACTAGGCCATTCAGGTATGACCTAAATCAAATCCCTTATGATTATACAGTGGAAGTAACAAATAGATTCATGGGATTAGATCTGATAGAGCGCCTGAAGAACTATGGATGGAGGTTCATGATACTGTACAAGAGGCAGGGATCAAGACCATCTCCAAGAAAAAGAAAGGCAAAAAGGCAAAATGGTTTTCTGATGAGGCCTTACAAATAGCTGTGAAAAGAAGAGAAGCAAAAGGCAAAGGAAAAAAGAAAGATATACCCATTTGAATGCAGAATTCCAAAGAATAGCAAGGAGAGATAAGAAAGCCTTCCTCAGTGATCAATGCAAAGAAATAGAGGAAAACAATAGAATGCAAAAGACTAGAAATCTCTTCAAGAAAATTAGAGATACCAAGGGAAGGTTTCATGCAAAGATGGGCACAATAAAGGACAGGAATGGTATGGACCTAACAGAAGCAGAAGATATTAAGAAGAGGTGGCAAGAATACACAGAAGAACTATACAAGAAAAGATCTTCAAGACCCAGATAACCATGATGGTGATCACTCACCTAGAGCCAGACATCCTTGAATGCAAAGTCAAGTGGACCTTAGAAAGCATCACTATGAACAAAGCTAGTGGAGGTGACGGAATTCCAGTTGAGCTATTTCAAATCCTAAAAGATGATGCTGTGAAAGTGCTGCACTCAATATGCCAGCAAATTTGGAAAACTCAGCAGTGGCCACAGGACTGGAAATAGTCAGTTTTCATTTCAATCCCAAAGAAAGGCAAAGCAAAATAATGCCCAAACTACTGTGTAAGTGCACTCATCTCACATGCTGGCTCAAAATTCTCCAAGCCAGGCTTCAACAGTATGTGAACTGTGAACTTCCAGATGTTCAAGCTGGATTTAGAAAAGGCAGAGGAACCAGAGATCAAATTGCCAACATCCGCTGGATCATGGAAAGAGCAAGAGAGTTCCAGAAAAACATCTACTTCTGCTTTATTGACTATGCCAAAGCCTTTGACTGAGTGGATCACAATAAACTGTAGAAAATTCTGAAAGAGATGGGAATACCAGACCACCTGACCTGCCTCTTGAGAAATCTGTATGCAGGTCAGGAAGCAACAGTTAGAACTGGACATGGAACAACAGACTGGTTCCAAATTGGGAAAAGAATATGTCAAGGCTGTATATTATCACCCTGCTTATTTAACTTATATGCAGAGTACATCATGAGAAACGCTGGGCTGGATGAAGCACAAGCTGGAATCAAGATTGCTGGGAGAAATGTCAATAACCTCAGATATGCAGATGACACCAGCCTTATGGCAGAAAGTGAAGAGGAACTAAAGAGCCTCTTGATGAAAGTGAAAGAGGAGAGTGAAAAAGCTGGCTTAAAGCTCAACGTTCAGAAAACTAAGATCATGGCATCTGGTCCCATCACTTTATGACAAATAAATGGGGAAACAATGGAAACAGTGACAGACTTTATTTTGGCGGGGGGTGGGGAGGGGGCTCTAAAATCACTGCAGATGGTGACTGCAGCCATGAAATTAAAAGAGGCTTGCTCCTTGGAAGAAAAGTTATGACCAACCTAGATAGCATATTCAAAAGCAGAGACATTACTTTGCTAACAAAAGTCATCTAGTCAAAGCTATGGTCTTTCCAGTAGTCATGTATGGATGTGAGAGTTGGACTATAAAGAAAGCTGAGCACCAAAGAATTGATGCTTTTGAACTGTAGTGTTGAAGAAGACTCTTGAGAGTCCCTTGGACTGCAAGGAGATCCAACCATTCCATCCTAAAGGAAATCAGTCCTGAATATTAATTGGAAGGACTGATGCTGAAGCTGAAACTCCAATACTTTGGCCACCTGATGTGAAGAACTCACTCATTTGATAAGACCCTGATGCTGGGAAAGACTGAAGGTGTGAGGAGAAGGGGATGACAAAGGATGAGATGGTTGGATGGTATCACCAACTCAATAGACATGAGTGTGAATAATAAGCTCCAGGAGTTGGTGATGGACAGGGAGTTCCTGCATGGTGCAGTCCATGGGGTCACAAAGAGTCAGGCACTACTGAGCAACTGAACTGAACTGAAGTCTTCAAGAAAAACAAAACCCTAACAAAGGTACTATCTAGTAATAAATATTCCAGCCATAGCAGTATACAGGTTTGTGATAAACAGGATTTGGGTATTGGGAGGGACCTTGACTTTGAGATTTGATTTCACTGTTGAATTAACTCTTGGTTTAAGTAGGATACAGAGCCTTCATTATCCAGACACTCAATAAAAGTTTAGAGTCACTGGATGCCAAAAGTGACTGAGGCACCAAAAGATTGCAGGAAAACTTTGTTTTTATCCTTCCATTCCAAATTAGGATGAGAATGAACATAATTTACTAGTTATTTTGGGCTGCAAAGACCAAAAGCCAAAAAAACCTGCGTTCGGTCGCGGCCACGGCAAGGACAGGCCAGAGCTCATTTGCCGTCATTTAAACATATCTAGTCATTAACCAAAGGTGGTCCGATCAAACAACAACAGTGACATTGATTAGACAACCTGTCTGTAATCAAATAGCAGGAATAAAATATAATAACTTGATTTTACTTTCTTTTTCATGAATGTTTTGTCTATAAAGACCAACTTTACTGACTGTACCTGGTATGTACTATATCCATTTAATCAAACTACAATAACAAAAACAACTCCATTTCAAAAAGTACTATTTCTGGATGCTCAGATCTGCATTAAAAGTTTCAGGATAAAACTCTGTGTCTAAAGTCAGCCCCTTGAAACACCCAAAACTTTAGTTTCCACTTAGAATGTACTTAGAGACAACAAATGTTGCCTGTGCTTTTTCAAGGGAGCAGACTAACGATTTCAAAACCCTTCATTCCGTAAAGTAGTTATCCCAGCTGAAGAACAAAGCAGCCCAGGACCTCTCTCCGAGCCACAGTGAATAAACAAGAAAGAGGAACAGCTTTATAAAGAAAACAAACCCAACTATACTCCCCTTCTGCTTTCTTCATCCTACTTGGCAGAATATCAGAGTTTTGAGGAAGATTTTGGAATAGAAAAGATTTGTGCCTAAGATAAAACTTAAATTTTGCTGAGGCTTAGCACTAAGTCCCTTCCAGAAGGCAGTTTTTATTTTAACATTTCAGAAAGAAACTTCAGACTTTTCTACAGTAATTTAAGTCACACATTAAAAACTGTATTATCAATAATTCATTTCTAGTGAATGTTCTTTCTCAAAGAATGCTTTAAGTTCATGCAATATTATATGATCAATCATCATTTGTTTCTATTTAAACTTTTTATTTTACATTTTAGTATAGTTGATTAACAATGTTCTGAAAATTTCAGGTGTACAGCAAGGTGATTCAGTTATACATATCCACATATCTATTCTTTTTCACATTCTTTTCCCATGTAGGCTGTTACATAATTTTGAGCCAGTCCCCTGTGCTATACAAGAGGGCCTTATTGGTTATCCATTTTAAATATAACAGTGTGTACATGTCTATCCCAAACTCAGTAAACATCATTTGTTTCTGATTTGAGATCATCTCATTTCAAATTGATAAATTTATTTGCAACTGGTTTTGGGGGGGTTCGGACAATTACTTCATAAATCACGTCCCTGTGTAAACACCACATCCATTTTCCTCCATCAAGAGCAATGAGATTTTTATAGGAAAGAATCCAGGCATAAAAGCAAGTATTTGAGTGATGATTTATATTTCCATTTTACACAGACATTAACTGCAAACTGAGCTTGTTACCCAGTTGAACAGTAACCAGAGAGGGTAAGGGGGGAATGATTGTGCCTATATTACTAATAGGCCCCACCCTGGATTAAGTGTCTACACCAAGCTAGAATACATCACAGTCATATAGGGTGGAGACATGTTCCTAACTGCTGCCCTCTCAAGGTAAGTTTTTGTTGCCTGGCTTTGAGCCCTCTAAGCAAACAAAAGTTGTCCTACTTGTTTGTAATCCATGCTGAATGAAAACCTCAAGTACTATGTTCCTTTCCTTGTCTCCCCCATCCCATAAGACTTCATTAACCAAACAAATCTGTTTTCAGATGATTTTTAGTATGTAATAAGGAAAAGTGGATTTTACTACTTATCATCCACAAATGGGCCAAAATTACCAAATGAGTTGAAATTTGGCATAATTACAGTTTATCTAAATAAAACACATGCAGTCATTTTCTGGAACCGACAGAAGGGCATGAGTTATAGCACCACCTGAAACTGTGGACACAGCAGATACATGTTGAAGCCTAAATTAATAGATGCTGAGCAATAGCTAACAGCCCAAGCATAGGAGATCAGCTTTAATGAGATTAACTCTTAGACTACCGTCATACCTTTACTCAACTTAAACACAAGGTCAGGGGTGAGCTTTTTTGATCCTCCCTTATGCACATTGGACATATTAAAGGAAGAGAGGGGATGATATCAGGTAAATACAGGTGGGGCCAATGCAAATTTTGTGGATTGGTGACTATTGCCCTGAGTTAAAAGATTTGGGAGGAATACACGATCAAGGCTGCAGTGGCAGCAGTGTCTGTAGTGGCACTCTGCTCCCTTCCATGGCTTGATGCTGATTTTCATCATCTTTATCACAGATGTGCAGCATGTGCCTAAAATCCAGTGGTTTTCACGTCAACACACATTAGAACCACTTGGGGAGCTGTAAAATTTCCCATTCCCCAGGTGCCGCCACAGACGAATGAAGTCAGTATTTCTGGAGGTGGGGCCCAGACATTTGTATTTTTTAAAGGTCTACAGGTCATTCCAATGTGCAGCTGAGGTTGAGAACTACAGGTCTAAATGTTGTAATTCACAAGAATTCAAAGCAACATAATAAGGGGAAAGGGGAAGTCCCCCCTCCTCCCACCTTCCATGGAACTAACGTTTAACTGGAAGGTCAGTTGGCTTCCTGCCTGGGATCACTACCTTACAACTAGGGCTATGAGGACACTGGCTTCCCTTTAGAGAAAACAGTCAACATTGAATGGGCATTTACTGATACTTTGTGCCAGGCATTGTGTGTAAAGCTCTTCATGTGCTCTGTCTGATTTAATCCTTGTGACATCCCTATGAGGTATCTATTAGTCATTGCCTTTTACTGAGGAGGAAACTGAGGCACAGACAGGTGAAGTGATTTTCCTAAGGTCACCCAGCTGCTACTCTTCACTCTTCTGAAACTAAAAAAATACTTGGTCTTTCATATACTGTCCAGAGGCCTGGGTTCTCTTTGGTCACATTGTTTTCCTAGCTAAAAAGGTTTCTTCTCTCTGAAGGGAGCCAAACAGTCTACCCTCATCAATAATGATGCATTAGAACAAAAATGTCAGCATAAATCCACCAAACATCCCCTATGTCTATATATGCAATTTACTACAACTTTAAGCAACTCCTCGTCACGAGTTACACTTTTCCAAACATTTTGCAGTTATCCATCTTTCAACTGTGGCCTTCGGGTAGGGAGCCAAACTTGGGAACATAGTAGAAGAGAATCTGTCAGGAAAATCCACATTTGAGATGAAGAGCTGAAAGCCAAGATTCCAGAGAGGTCGGTTACGTTCCCTTACCTTTTGGCAACTCTAACTGGCTACCAGTCCCAAACTTAATAATGAGCATCTATTGCAGAAAAAAACATTCATCTCCTAGAGTCAGTGATCTTGCATTGTTACAATGGCTGGTAAGTTTTTCTAGGGTATTGTGTCCTGAAAATCAAGGCTGAAGCAGAGGGAATGAACAAATTCCATTTCTAACAGCGCCCCGCTGGGCTGGACATGTGTGAAGGATGGCCCCAGGATGCCAGATCAGATTGTCATATGGCGAGTTGCAGTGAGGCAACCCCAAGCAGAGGCAGCAGAAGAAAACCCATTAAAGCGGCTCTAAAGCCCCACTTCAAACAATGGGGCTGAGCTGTGGGCAGCAGGAAACAAACAGCAGGCAGGCTGGGCTGGCTAAGGCAATAAGGGAGTGCTGGAGGGGGTTGTTTTCTGAGCTCCAGTATGACCTCAGGTCTCAGAGGCAGAGTCCCAATCAACCACACTATCGGCACAGCTGCAACTGTGACTCACAAACAGTCTTTGTGTGTACAGTGGTCCACGGACTGGAAAGGGCTGATGTTGTCACCCTGGTCTTTTGAGCCCCGTCTGTGCTCACAGATAACAATCCCCATTAGTAATATTATCTTCAAATGTGTGTAGAACATCAGCATAAATATAGCTAACATACCATTTCCGTGAATACAAATAGAGTGGCAGGACCTGTACCTGGAGGATAATAATCTGTGATATCTTTTCATTTTGGAAATGGATTTCTTTTGCAGTACAGCCATTAAAAAAATCTATCTGCATATAAGAGAAAAATATTAGCACTAGGCACACCCAAATGTTAGCCATGTTTATCTCTGGCTCTTGGAAGAACAGATGCGTTTTTAACATATTTTCTTTTGTTTGCTTGTTATTTTCTAAATTTCCTAAAAATAAACATGTATTCCTTAGGCTATTTTCTAAAATTTCAAAAAGTTTTTGGCTATCATAGATTTTTTTTCCCCAAAATAAAAACAAACAAACAACTTAGGAGTGTCTTAATTTGTCCTCTAAGATGTCATTTGAGAAAAGGGATATGCATGTCTAAAGATAGAGCATGAAACAATATATTCCTGTACCCTTTTGGGGGAAAAAGTTTCTATAAATAAATCCCAAGACGCCCTTTGGCAGGGACTCAATATCACTAATAGAGCCAGTCCTAAACTCTAAAAGAAGAGTTGGCCAGAATACCAATTCTGTTGAATTTTAGAATCCTGGGATATAAGAAACATTCACTTTTTTTCTTGACTATTGGAATCTTACCTTGGAACAATACCCAGGGTTTGGTTTGTCATCCTCTACAAAGAGGGAGGCAGTGACATGCAAGAGCCAGCTCAAGATTCTGGATTGTATGCATCTCTTCTGAACTCTGTATTTAGTGACATCACATAGAGAACTTGAAATCAGCTTTGGTGGGAGTATTTATATTGTGGAAATTGGCAAATGCTACAAAATAGGGCTTTCCCCTCTTTCCATAGAGAGCTGGTTGTTGTTAAACATGGGAATACCTAACCTCCCCTCCTAATTCAGCAGAACCATTGTTTGTTCAATGATTGAACTGGAAATGAAAACTTATGTGTATGAAAGCAAAACTACACTGCTGTAAAAGCTACAGAAGCTGAGTTCAACTCAAGTCGAGCTCTTGGATCTGCTATCAGTGAGCTGGAGCATCTCACTCCCCTTCCTGTACCTTCATTCTTTCATCTCTACTGTGGGAGGACCAGACCATGATGTCTAAGGTCTCTTCTAAACAGGGACAGCTTGTAATTCTAAACTGAAGAGGTAGTGGCTTGAGGTTCACACTCTGGAGAGAAGACAGCCCTGGGTTTATTTTTCTCTATTTTCTTTTTTATTGAATGACAACCCTCAGTTTAAATCTTGGCTCTGCCTTCACTAGCATCTGTGTGACCTCAGGCGAGTTACCTAACCTCTCTGAGTCTCCATTTCCTCATCTGAAAAATAATGATGATAATAATAATACCTTCATTATAGGGCTGTTGTTAGGATTAGATGAGATCAGTCTCAGCTGTCCTAGTAGTGGGCACCAATAAATTCTAACTATTATTATTAAACCTGTTCCCACTTGGCCCTAACACAAAATGCCTTAGAACTACAGGGATTGCTAAGATATCTGAGATGGTGTCCAGGCTCCGTCAGATATTATAATCTATTACAAACAATCAGTACTGGAAATAGTGGTAGAGCGTCACTTGAAGTAATAATGTAGATAATAAATGGGAGATGGAGGCCTAATATTTATTGGCCCCATGCTAGGCCTTTCATGCATGCTTTATCTTGTCTAATGCTCACACTCCCTGGGCAAACCAGGTGTTTTTCTGTTTGGGGTTTTTTCCTTTCTACAGACATGGATGCATGCATGCATGCTCAGTCACTCAGTCGTGTCTGACTCTGCGACCCCAGGGACTATAGCCTGCCAGGCTCCTCTGTTCATGGAATTTTCCAGGCAAGAATACCAGAGTGGGTTGCCATTTCCTCCCCCAGGGGATCTTCCTGACCCAGGGATCAAACACACATCTCTTGCATCTCCTGCACTGGCAGGCAGATTCTTTATCACTGCTCCACCTATACTGAAGTTCAGAGATGTTAGATAACTTGCTCAAGGATCTACAGTTAATAATTGGCAGGGCCAGAAATCCTCTCTCCCAAACACAAATAACCCAGAAATCTCCTGAAAGTGCTGGAAGACTATATTTTTTTCAGAAACATAAATATCAGAACAATTCTGTTGATTAGAAGGTACAGGGGTAGATAAAAAGGAACTCTGCAACACAAATACTGTCATAGATCTGAAAAATAAAATCTGCAATATGTAAGAACTGGTGAAGTGTGGTGATAGCTAATGCCAATAATTTTTCTAAAACATCGCCTAGGGACTCCCCCTGTGGTTCAGTGGTTAGGATTCCATGCTTCCAATGCCAGAGCCCAGGTTTGATCCCTGGTTGGGGAACTAAGATCCCATGAGCCACATGGCAAGGCCAGAAAAATAAATATAATAAAATTTAAAAATCACCTAATTCAAGAATAGTATTTTGGATAATTTGCACTTTCATTTTCTCCCTAAGTATTTTGGGATAGGATCATTCCTATATATTTCTAGTAGGGCAGTGGTTCTCAGAATCTGGACCTTAAGCCAGCAACATCAGCATCACCTAAAAACTTATGGAAAACGCAAATTCTCAGGCCCCCAAACTTGGGAGCAAACCCCCTTCTCCTCAGTTCTCCCATGTTCAAAGTGTTTCTGAGGCATATACAGTCTGAGAACCAGAGCTGTAGGTGTAGGTGGAAAGAATGAAAAACAATTAAAATGTCTCAAGAAATATTGCCCTGACATGCTTATGCGTGGTGACAATGTCTTTAAAGTGCTACAGCTTCAAGAAAGATTTAAATCACTCATTGTTCTATGAAAGTGAAAGTGAAGTCGCTCAGTCGTGTCCAACTCTTTGCAACCCCATGGACTGTAGCCCACTAGGCTCCTCCATCCATGGGATTCTCCAGGCAAGAATACTGGAGTGGGTTGCCATTTCCTTCTCCAGGGAATCTTCCCAAACCAGGGATCGAACCCAGGTCTCCTGCTTTGCAGGCAGACTCTTTAACCTCTAAGCCACCACTAAATCTTGCTGAACACTGAGCTTCCTATCTTTCTGCCACACATCCCACTCTCCCCAAAAGCACCTATAATAGATTTTTTTGGAGGAGTGGTTTCTGAAAATAAGTGATGTTCAAAGGACTTTGGTACTCAGTATTGACTTTGTTTCTATTCTGGGGGCAATGAGAAGGTGAAGAGCACCTGCAGGTGACTGTCAAAACAAACCCCGCCTTTTCAAGAGTGAGACCTCAAGGTTTTCACCAGCAATGAGCTGGGAAAGTTTTGCTTACATTACAGAGCCTTAGCAGGGACTGTCAATCCCTCTGAAATGGCTTCTGTTCTGACACTTAATTCTCCATTTCTCCCACAAGGAGTTCTGCTGCAGCCAAGGTGAGCCTCGGGGCACTCATAAGCTCTCAGGTGCACATTCTAGCACCTTGACGTTGCTTCCAGTCACATGACTGTCATTCCCCAAAGAATTGTGACCTATTGACAGCTTATTTTTTGTTACAAAGGTGAAATTAAATGAATCTTTGGATTCAAAAGATATAATAACCACTGTTAGAGATGTCAACAATGGCAGGGGATCGTCCAGTGGTTATAACTGTGCCCTTTCAATGCAGGTGGCCTGGGTTCCAGCAATGGTTGGCAAATTAAGATCCCATGTGCCATGGAGCATGGCCAAAAAAACCCAAAAAACGTTAACAGTGGCTATTTGGTGGGGAGAGGGATGGTCTTTTTAAAAAAATTTATCTGTATTTTTTGATTTAGAAATATTTTGTAACAAGTATAATTTAATTTTTAAATTTGAGGTTTAAACATAAAAATAAGCAGTATTCAGGAATTCCTTGGTCCAGTGCTTACCACTTGGTGCTTTCACTGCTGAGGGCCCAGGTTCGATCCCTGATCTGGGAACTAAGATCCTGTAAGCTATGCAGTCCATAGGGTTGCAAAGAGTCAGACACTACTGAGCAACTGAGCGCACGTGCGCGTGCGCACGGGCGCGCACGCACACACACACACACACACACACAGAAGCAAGAGAGTAAAACAAGATATCTATGTATTTACTGCACAAGGCTTGTAATCAGTGATCACTTCTGCCAGAGAGCACATGGCAGGTAAAATATGCTTTGCAAATTGCCTGGATAATTGCCATCATATTACAAGACCTCTTCTTTCTTGATCAAGGTGGAATGGTTTTTGGCACATAGGAATCGTGGTCAGAACCGTCTGGCCTGTGGTCCTTGCTTTGCACTTAGGTGCACACAGGCATCAGGAGGAGTATTTATAAGGCTGTCACAGAATGCATGTGAGCATGTATGCACATGTGCATGCCTGCCTGCATACATGCTTGCATGCTTCTTATGTGGCTGTCGCTCCTGTCTTCTTTCCTCTATCTCTGGATAGAAAGGGAGGGACGCACTTCACCCATAAGAAACAAATTCTAAAATGTGTTAATGTGAATGAAATACAACATTTAACCCTGGAGATGTGAATAATAAAGTGCTACCCTAAAAAGTGAACTTTTACTTGGCCAGGAAGCAAGGAGTCAATTTGCTTTGTATCCATGCCTCACAGAATCCTCATGACAAAGCTTTGAGGAAGATGGTAATCTCCTAATGGACAAAAAACCATATTCCTAGAGGAATTAACTATGAACAGGTCCCATATGTAGAGCACTTACTATCTGTCTGGCATTGGGCTACATGCTTTCTATATATTATCTCATTGAATCCTACTATTCCAATCTGGGTTGAGAATAGTCTGGAATGTTCAGTGGTATGCCAGGTAGTCTCTGAAAGCCCCAGCAGCATAAACTTGGTACCCTCTTTGGAGAGGTGACTTTGACTATAATCATTATTTTAAATACAAACACAGTTACATTATGGATGAGATTATAAAGCAGGTCTGCATTTAAAGCAGAAGCATCAAACTTATGGGAGGTGCTTTGGGCCACCATGCCATGGTCCCTAAGGAATATATATATATATATATGCTTACTAATCTCTGCTATTGGCATCACACTCTGCCATACTGCTTCTAAACAAGGCAATTTTTGTCTCTCATTTTATGTGATTTGCTAGAACTTGAGTTCCTTGTGAGAATGTCTTAATGAAGGGAATATGTATGGTTTGCTTTCCTCTTATCTATTGCTTCCCTGTGGAATCCCATTATATAGTTTCCTTGGCATCAGAGTGATGGCCACTGATTGAAGAGGTGATGAGTTTTCTGACAGGCTTGTTGAGCTGCACAGCATAGTGGTGGCAAGAAGTAAGAAAGACCAGACAAGGCCACAGTCCTCAGTGTTTCTAGATCCCAATGCCCTTCCCTCTAAGGCTTATGTTGTACTCCTCAGGGCAGCGACAAGTCAGGTCTCCTGAGAAATTCCTTCTCAGTTGTAATCAAGTAAGCCTCCTTCTTTTTGCCTGATTATCACTTCCCAAGCAATCCCCCACTTCATCTTCTCTTTTTATTAAGGAAGACAATGAAAACAGGCTTTAGTATATAGGATACCTCCTGGCTAGCCTTGCTAGATGGTGGTCATTTCTGCCTCTATGGCCATGGGATACATGTGAATCAACCTATAGTTCATTTATGAGTCTCCAAATATTTGAATACCTGTATGGAGGCTTTGTGTTGAGCCTTAGGAGGATGAAAAGAAGATTAGGATAAAAGGCTAATGCAATTCACAACACCAAGAGATCACTTCCCACCGAGGCGGCCTTTCAATGGGCTTTAAAGGATGGGAAGAATTTCATTAGCTAGAGATTCTAGGGTGAGGGAGAGGCATTCCAGAAGGAAGGAACAGCATAAGCAAACATTTGCTGGGGGAAGGGTTGGTGGGAAAGTTTGAACCAAAAAAGCACAGGGAATAACCAGGAAATGCAAGATAAGTCCTCCAGGATGTCTGAGATTAGGGTATATTTTCGAACGGGTGGGAAAGCAAACTAAAAGATAGATCTTGAAAGGGTTTTAGTGTCAGGCTTAAGGGTTTGACTGGCAAGGACGCACCATTAAAGGTTTGGACAGAAAGCAATGCTATCAGAGAGGTGATTTAGAAACATTAATACAAGAGAGTAGGAAAATGAGAGAAACCCAATTTTTTCAGATGAGACAGGGCAACGTGCTATACAGGATTCAAAAGGAATGTTAAGATAGGGTCTCCTCCCTCAAGAAGCATATACTCAGATAAACTGAAACTAACAAACACCATTAAACAATTCCATGCGACTCAGTTCACTTCCACCATATAAGTGCTTTATTGTAGAACACTGACTGTAACAACTTCTGAACACACCTTTTGCCCCCACAAATGTTCTTCTATGACAACTACTACAAGAACATTGTAGCTCTGACATTTTTTAAATATTTAAATTTGTTTATTTTTAATTGAAGGATAATTGCATTACAGTATTGTGTTGGTTTCTGCCAAACATCAGCATGAATCAGCCAGTCCTGACTTTTGAACCTTGCAACCTGGAACCCTTCCTTCTTTCCTCATATTAACACATCCTTATTCATCAGAGAGGAAAAGAAAGACTTTCCAACAGTAGCCTTGTTGTTGTTTTTTTAAGGATGATCTTTAGATTCTCTTTCCTCACTTCATTTAACAAACTAGACCTTTATAGGGTAGCAAGACCTCAAAGCTGCCATAGCCACCCCTCTCCACTCTTAAATCACCTGTGCTAATTTGCTGACCAGGCTTCTGAGGTTACAAGCAAATATCATTCAGGAAGAAAAACATGCCATCTCTATGGAAACCTGAAAGTTTGAGAGGGAGCCCACCTTAAAATAACCAAACAATGGTCTCTTTGAGAAGTCTCCAAGGGCCTGAGTTAGAAAAATCTGTATTAAGAGTTTGGCTGCTGTTAGTGTATGCACTTCTCAAACCCACAAGTATAAGCCCTAACTCTTGAAATTGCTATGCAAGTGGTCTCTTTTCTTTCCACATCTCATTGACATATAGAGTTTTGATGGTAAAAAAAGAGTAAGTTCATTCATATAGTGGATAATTATTGAGCACCTGCTGTGTGCAAATCATGTGCTAAATGCTCTTGAGATACTATAATAAAAATGGCAAGGTCATACCCATTGAGATGTCAAGATCTGTCCAGAGACGGGAGCAGGAGGCAGTGACCAACATTATCAGGTACTCATTTGTCAAAGACCCCCGTAGGAGACACTGGCATTGCAAAAATCATATGCTTTGATTTTCCAAGCCAGTGCTAATGACATTCTCTCTTCTATTCCCATCTAAACCATTGAAAATGTACAAAACACTTCAGTATTTTAGGATCCAAAGTGTATCTTGCTACTGTTTCTTTTACCTTGAAGCACATAAAGGTTCTTTGACAGAAAAGGTTGCTTGAAAATAGAGTAACTGCATTTGTTTATTCATTCAACACATATTAATTGAACTCTGCCTTGTGCTATGCCACCTGATGCAAAGAACTGACTCATTTGAAAAGACCCTGATGCTGGGAAAGATTGAAGGCAGGAGGAGAAAGGGATGACAGAGGATGAGATGGCTGGATGGCATCACTGACTCAATGGACATGAGTTTGAGCAAATTCTGGGGGTTGATGATGGACAGGGAGGCCTGGCATGCTGCAGTCCATGGGGTCACAAAGAGTCAGACATGACTGAGCAACTGAACTGAACTGAATGTGCTATGCACTACCAGACAGATACAGTGGTGAACAGGGCAGATAAGGACCCTGGCCTCATGGAGCTTATGTTCTAGTGAGAATATTCAGATAATATGTAAACATGGAAACCAGATGGTTTCAGAGAGTGGATATAGACAGTTAAGGGAATCACATGGTGATATAATAGTGCATGGCAGGGAGGGACCTACCATCAGAGATGACATTAGAATGAACATCTGTATGCTGTAAATAGTCAGCCATGAATATCACGTAGGAAAGAAAGTTATGGAGACAGGAAATAGCAAATACACAGTTTCAGAGGCAAATAATAATAGTAACTCTGGGACTGGCACTGTTTAAATGCTTTACCTGTTGAAATCATTTAATTCTCACCAGAACACCCTGAGGTGGATACTATGAATAACCCCAGTTTTCAGAGATAGAAATGAAGACAAAGAGAGGTTGCAAGACTAGCTATTATAGGGGAGGGTTGGGTTGGGAGTTTGGGGTTAGCAGATTTTGCAAACTATTGTCAGGACGTGTGTAATTCCTTGGTTCTGTCTTGTCACAACAAAAATTTGAAGCAATGGACGTTAAAGCCCTCAGAATGTGTCCCAGCTCTCGGACAGACCGTGTTATAGCTCTTGGACAGATCAGTGTTACAGCTCCGTGTTGCAGCTCAGTTTTATTTAGAAAATAAAAGGAAAATATATCCTCAAGGCGTGAGAGCATGCTGACCCAAAAGACACGAAGAGGAGAGAGCCCCGGCCCTTTGGCTCCTCTTTTTATGTTTTTTCCTTCCCCTGGGCCTGCCCTACATAAATTGGGCTAGCCAGGAGTGCTGTTTGTTCTCCCAGAGGTCCTCACTCCGGTCCTCAGACCTTCCTTTGTTCTATTTTTGCAGGCTTTTCCCTTCCTTGTCTTTTAGCCATCGCCATTCTGGACTCCTTTTTCCTATTCCACCTACCTACCTATCATATATAGAATGAATGAATAAACAATATAGAATGAATAAAAAATAAGGTCCTATAGTATATAGCACAGGGAACTATATTCAATATCCTGTGATACACCATAATGGAAAAGAATGTGAAAAGAATGTATGTATGTATAACAATCACTTTGTTGTACTGCAGAAATTAACACAACATTGTAAATCAACTATATGTGTGTATAGCTCAGTCACTAAGTTGTTTCCAACTCTTTGCAGCCCTATAGACTGTAGCCTGCCAGGCTCTTCTGCCCATGGGATTTCCCAGGCAAGAATACTAGAGTGAGTTGCCATTTCCTTCACCAGGGGATCTTCCTGACCCAGGGATCAAACTCACATCTCCTGCATTGGCAGGTATGTTCTTTACCACTGAGCCACCAGAATCTGCCTGCAAATGTAGGAGATGCAGGTTCGATCCCTGGGTTGAGAAGATCCCCCGGTGAAGGAAATAACAACTCACCCCAATATTCTTGACAGGGAAATCCCATGGGCAAGGGAACCTGGCAGGCTATAGTCCATAGGGTCACAAAAGAGTTCAACATGACTTAGTGACTAAACAACAACAAATCAACTATACTTCCATAAAACAAAAGCCTTTAAAAAGTCAGTACCTATTAAATGACATGACTAGGATTGAAATCTAGGCAATCCCGCTCCATAGGGGGATATGTGCAAGCAATATAAGAATCTATCCTTTGGAGAAATGTCTATTTAGTTCTTTGGCCCATTTTTTGATTGGGTCATTTATTTTTCTGGAATTGAGCTGCATAAGTTGCTTCTATATTCTTGAGATTAGTTGTTTGTCAGTTGCTTCATTTGCTATTATTTTCTCCCTTTCCAAAGGCTGTCTTTTCACCTTGCTTATAGTTTCCTTTGTTGTGCAGAAGCTTTTAATTTTAATTAGATCCCATTTGTTTATTTTTGCTTTTATTTCCAGTATTCTGGGAGGTGGATCATAGAGGATCCTCCTGTGATTTATGTCGGAGAGTGTTTGGAGCCAATTATACAGAGTGAAGTAAGCCAAAAAGAAAAATACCAATACAGTATACTAACACATATATATGGAATTTAGAAAGATGGTAATGATAACCCTGTATGCGAGACAGCAAAAGAGACACAGATGTAAAGAACAGACTTTTGGACTCTGTGGGAGAGGGAGAGGGTGGGATGATTTGGGAGAATGGCATTGAAACATGTATACTATCATGAAAGAAACGAATTGCTCGTCTAGGTTCAATACAGGATACAGGATGCTTGGGGCTGGTGCACTGGGATGACCCAGAGAGATGATATGGGGAGGGTGGTGGGAGGGGGGTTCAGGGTTGGGAACTCATGTACACCTGTGGTGGATTCATGTCAATGTATGGCAAAACCAATACAGTATTGTAAATTAAAAACTAAAATTTAAATAAAAAAAAGAATATATCCTTAAGAGTTGAAATTTGCATTAACACACACTGAAAAGTCTTACAAAGCAAGCTAGGAAGCTGGAATCCTAAAAAATAGGTATGTTTGAACTATAAAATAACTCACTTTATAGTGAATCAGATTTAAAACATGCAATATTGATCTATGGAGTTGTGCCTCAGGACCCAGACTTAAACTTTTCTAAAATATTCAGAAGTATCAGAAAAAGGGTAGGAAATACCAGAGTATAGGAATATTAACCCTTTTCATAAACAACAACCATAAACCCAAGCTCCTATCACCTGGCTGAAGAGCTCTCCAAGAAAAACAGCCTGATTAAATGAGATAAGTATGAAGAAGCTGGCAACATGTCATCAGTGCAGTCAGTTCAGGGGTGTAACCGTCATTCTTCATTTCCCTGGAATTTTTCATCTGCAATACTTATCTATTAAAATAGTAAGAGCAGAAGTAGCAGTTTTTTGTCTGAAAAAAACTCAAAAATGCCTGCAAGCATGAACTTACTATCTTCATGATATAATAACAAAGTATAGAAAAGTCTTTTCAATTCCTCTAGGAAAAAAGAGTTTTCTTTTACATTTATTTTTAGTTGGAAGAAAATTGCTTTACCATGTTGTGTTGGTTTCTGCCATACAACAATATGAATCAGCTATAAGTATACCGAATCCCCTCCCTCTTAAAAGAAGGGTTTTGAAGTCTAAATACTTTTGTCCACATCACCTCTTACTAGACTGTCCTTTAGTCCTTTTCAGTTGTATCATGCTTTTTAGTATTATCTTCTAAATGTACATCTATACAAACAGACAAGTCTGGATAATTCATTCAGTGAATGCTTACAATGGTGGGCAGAGAGTTTGAAAATACACAGGACTGGGACAAGAGTAAAAGGAATGTTGGAGCTAGAAGACATCTGGTAGTTTTATCATTGTACACCCTGGGAACTAGATTATACAAGATCCAAAATGCTCCTCTACTGGCTATTTCACAGTCTGTAGCCTGGAGCTGGGTGACTTCTCAATAAAGACCTGATAGACTGCTTTCACGCCATGTTGGTTTTGGCCCTCAAATGTCATTCCAACAGATTCTTTACCATCTGAGCCAGTTAGCAGATCTCTAATTAAATCAGCCAAACCTGGAAAAAATTAAGTGCCTACTAGGTGCCTGTTGTGTTTCAGAACTCAATACAAGTTCATAGCTTGAAGTGGGAGCAGTGTATCAATATGGAATGCAAGAGGGTGGGGAGCAGGTATGAGTGAGCCAATGTATACTATTTATTTCAAATGCACACGTGTTCAGGAAAATCAAATGACAGAGACTGTCATCATTTGCCTCTCGGAAGTACAAGTTTCAGGGAAATACTACCTGCATATTTGGAGTTAAGGAAATAAAAGAATCCCCATGTTCATATCTTCCTTGTGTCGTCAACAGATGTGATCCAGAAGTGCTATATTCTGAGCAGCTGCTGGAATACTCGACACAGCTGGACAAATCCATTAAACTTCAAGAGCAAAGTATTTCTGAGCACCCTAACCAGCTGGGCCAGTCATATTTGGAGGCAACCAGATGTTTTGGTCTGTGTGGTGGCTACCATAAAATACCCCTACCCAACTGTTAAATAATCCCAAATTCTAGAGATCTATCCCATTTTAATTTCAACTGCTTGTGTCCCTATATCCTTTCATTCCTGCCAATTGTGAGTCTCATTTTTCTACTCTGCTTAACTATAACTCTCCTCAACATGAAGTTCTCAACTGATTCATTTACTATCTCCTCTGCACATGGTGCTGTTGGGAACACAATGATACATCACTTAAGGCAGTACTAGGCTCTGTCTCTCAGGAGCTTGCAAACTACTAATATTTGGGAGACAAGAATGACTCACACAAGAAGACTATTTGAATTTACTGCCCTGAAGGACGGAGAAGGCAATGGTACCCCACTCCAGTGTTCTTGCCTGGAAAATCCCAGGGATAGGGAAGCCTGGTGGCCTGCCGTCTATGGGGTCGCACAGAGTCGGACACGACTGAAGCGACTTAG
>NW_024070207.1:14644931-14775672 GCF_014754425.2 Oryx dammah
CGCACAGAGTCGGACACGACTGAAGCGACTTAGCAGCAGCAGCAGCATAGTCAGGGCAGTTTCAAACTGGAGTTGTCACCTGAACTCTGGAAGGACCAGTGGGTTGTGATTAAAGAAGGAGGAGGACTTTATAAGCAAGGAGGGGTGAGAATGATTCATGGGAGAGAGAAGGAATGGATGAGTCTGGAAAACTAGTCTGGGGCCAGATCAGGGAGGTCTTGTGTTCCTGGTAAATGACCTGACTCTCATCCTATAGGAACCTGAAAAGTCGGGGTTATCAGGACGCGTCTCTGTGATTTTCAAACATTGCTTTATTATTTTTAATTTTGTGGAAACCAGTCCCCATGACCTCTCCATGCAGTATTTAATCATTTTTCTGCTGTCACTTTTAATTCCATTTTTGAGGATATTTTCCCCTCTGGTTGATGAAAATAATACATTTATGGTACGAACTCTCAGCTTCAATGCCTTTATCCCTTAGCAGTCACAACCTGAAAAGTTGCTAATGTCTATCACACTGCATTCAGTTTAATTAACTGCACAAATAGATTGATTCTCTAATACAAAAAATTATCTGGAGAGAGAAATAAAAGGATAGAGAAGGAAGCTATGAGAAGCAGAAGCCAGAAGACAAATTTATCTCACTCAGGAAGCCATACTGGTTATCATAACAATAACAAATATTTATAGAGGGCTTTCATCCTGAAGAATCCCAGAGCCCCAGAGCAATGAACACTTGCAATAAATAGATTAAAGGAGCTACTCAGCCATCCAAGAGAGGAAGCCCTCTCTCCCAGGCCCAGTGCACTAAGTCATTCCTAGGACAGCACTCGATTGTAGCCAAGGGATTTTAAAGGAAGCTGGAGGAACTTCCAAGTCATAAAACCTGGAGAGCATGCATAAAGAACACCTCAGAATCTTTCCACAGGAGAGCTCCTAAGAGCAACAGGCATGCCCATAGTCATCTTAAGTCTCATGTATTAAGATCACAGCAGCTTCAGAGGCTAGTAAAACTTCACTGATTTGAGATAAATGCAGTCACAAATACCATGAGATACTGTTTTATATTGTGAAACCATAGATTTACCTAACACACACTTCTCAATAAATTAATAAAATAAAATATTTGGTGGAGGATATTAGAGAAGGGCTTACTATCTCTTCAGAAATTCAAGCCCCACCATTAATAATGAAGTATATGTTTTTCTGGTTCCATTCCTTGATCTAACGTAAGTAGCCATGTGATCTTGGACAAGTCATTTGGCATCTCTATATTTCAATTTTGTCAAACTAGTTGTGCATGTGAGAAAGAAAGAGAGAGACAAAAGGAGGGTGGGGAAGGAAGAGAGGGAGGAGAGAGAGAGAACCAACACGTATTACATAATTCTTTTTCCTGCCTGCATGGAGTGGCCACAGGTCATCTGGCTAAAGGCCCCCTTTGGAAACCTGAGAAATACAATTTACTAGGAGGCACAGAGCTCCTTATGTAGAAGTTTAGGGAAAAAAAATTCTTAAGAGAAGCAGATTACAAGACTGTAGAACTTCAACAAATGGGCAAAATCTATAGACATTAAAACACTGATGTGTGAACATGGGAATAAACTTGACAGTAAATGTCACTTAGTCCAGTGATTTTACAATGACTCCTTGGAGAATCAGGCTTCTTTGAGAGCATCTCAGGGTTCACCAAGGGAGCCAAAAGGACTGACCTCTCAATCTAATGCTAAAATGTCCTCTACAACATCTTCCCTGCTTTTGAAAAACATCCAGCCTATGTTGGAATCACTGCAGTGACTAAGAGCAATGGAATAGTACTCAGCTACAAAAAGGAACAAAATAATGCCATTTGCAGCAACATGGATGGACCTAGAGGCTATCATAATAAGTGAGGTAAGTCAGATAAAGACAACTATCTTTTGATATTGCTTATATGTGAAATCTAAAAAAAAATACAAATGAACTTATTTACAAAACAGAAACAGACTCACAGACATAGAAAACAAATTTGTGTGTAATTACCAAAGGGAAAAGGGAAGAGGGGAGAAATAAATTAGGAGTTTGGGATTAACAGATACCAATGACTATATATAAAATAGGTAAACAACAAGGTCCTACTGTAAAGGACAGGAAACTACATTCAATATCTTATAATAATCTATAATGGAAAAGAATATGTAAAAAGAGGGCCTTCAAGTGCTCTTCACATCAGATATTCTGTATGGGTTTCAATGACATAATAACCCACATTTTATACAGATCAATTGTTCTGAGTCTTTGAGTTGTGCTTTAACTTGACTGTTCTGATTGGAAGCTCTCTTCAGTCAGGCACACTTTCCTCCCCCACCATGGCAGCCTCTTGACAATCCTAATCAAGACTGCAGAATCCAGAGCAAATAAAAGGTCATTTTGCCTAACCCTTAAAGAGACTTCTCTCTCTCCTTCCACAATCAATTCAAGGAAGCTTTATTGAGTACTTGGTATGAGATGATAATATCTGAAAATCACTAAGAACTCCCCATTGCAAAATGAATGGAAAAAAAACCCACAAGTTTCTCAGTGTTACACATGTCATATAGGACCTTTAGTATTGTGACTTCCAGCCTAATTTTGAGCCTTATTTCCAGCTATTCAGCCTCCTCTGCCCTCAATCACCCCAGCATGTACACATGAGCCCACATGATACAGGCACACCTGACTGTTTGCTCTTCTCTAAATATATCATGTTGTGTGTGTGTGTGTGTGTGCACACGTGCATGCATGTGTGCAAGTGTGCTCATGCTGTTCCCTCTGTGTGGGAAACTTCAGTCTACCTGGGGGTTCAAAGTCAACTTCCAAATTTAACTCAAATTTCTACCTGAAGCCTTTCCTGCCCCCTCAGTTCCCAAATCAGTTAATCAATCACTCGGATCCACTCCCAAGGCAATACTATTTGAGCATTGAGACATTTATTAGAGATAAGTACTTTTGTGGCAAATGGACTTGTGGGTGCCAAGGGGTAGGTGGGAGGGGCAGGGATGGAGTGGGAGTTTGGGAATAGCAGATGCAAACTATTATATATAGAATGGATAAACAATAGGGCCCTATTGTATAGGACAGGGAACTGTATTCAGTATCCTGTGATAAACCATAATGGAGAAGAATATGAAAAAGAATGTGTGTGCACATACATAAATAACTCGGGGCTTCCTTGGGGCTCAGATGGTAAAGAGTCTGCCTGCAATCCAGGAGACCCAGGTTCAATCCCTGAGTCAGGAAGATCCCCTGGAGAAGGAAATGGCAACTCACTCCAATATTCTTGCCTGGAAAAATCCTACGGATGGAGGAGCCTGGTGGGCTACAGTCCATGGGGTTGCAAAGAATTGGACATGACTGAGCGACTTCACTTTCACGTCACTCTGAAGTACACCTGAAACTAATGCAACATTGTAAATCAACTACATTTCAATAAAATAATTTTTTTAAAAAGATACTTGCTTACAGTCATCTGTAAATCCCACTAGACTCAAAAGCAGAGGCTTTGTCTTCACTATCCTATATTCCCACAACTAGCACAGTGTCTGCAACACAGTAGTGCATGGAAAATGTTGAGGGATGGAAAGAAGGAAGGAAGGAAGGGAGGAATTCCTCCCTTTATTAGACCTTGAGCTCCTTCAGGGTAGAGTAGGTACTATATCTTACTCATTTTTGTACCCACAATGGCTTGTACACAGGAGTGTCCATGCATGCATGCTAAGTCACTTCAGCTGTGTCCAACTCTTTGCACCCTATGGACTGTAGCCCACCAGGCTCCTCTGTCCATGAGATTCTCCAGGCAAGAATACTGGAGTGGGTTGCCATTTCCTCCTCCAGGAAATCTTCCCAACCCAGGGATCGAACCCACGTCTCCTGCATCTCCTGCATTGCAGGCAGATTCTTTACTGCTGAGCCACTAGGGAAGCCCTATACACAGGAGACCTCTGTGAAATTGAAAGCAGGTTAAAAAAAATTATTCTTAAATACAAAATCACTAAATAAATAGCTACACCCCAAGTGCTTACAGCCTAAAAGTAGAAGAGTTTAACTGGGAAGGAAAACAGACAACCAACTCCAAGTGCTCTAGAAGTTCAGAGAAGGGAGAAGTGAGTGAGGGCTGGATCTGTGTAGGACAGCATTTCTCAGGCTGTGATGTGCAGTGAGGGGTTTGTTCAAATGGAGAAGCTGACTGTTGGGGTGCACTCCACAGGCCTGTACTTGCCCATAGCCGAAGAAAGGCTCCAGAGTCAGTGACAGAGGCATCAGTGGTTTAATGGATGGGGGATTTTCACACATCTGAAGAAAGGTCCTGGAGCAACACCTCACTGTGTGGGACTGACAGTGGACAGGATGTGGCAGTAAACTTCACTACCAGAGGGGGTGTGTGTGTGTGTGTGTGTGTGTGTGTGTGTGTGTGTGTGTGATTACTGGCTATAATGGAATTGATGTCAGGTTGGCTCATCAGTTCCCAGGGAAACCAGCAGAGGGGCACTGCACCTTTGATAAGTTCTCCTGGTAGAGCTAAAGGTTAGAACGATCACTAGCTGGGGCCCGAGGCAAGTAGCTAGGTGTGTACTGGTTAGACTGTATGATTTAGAGGGAAGGTCAGTCATGTGAGTAGGGTGAGCAGGCAATGGTGGAGCAGGGGATGTACAGAGAGCAAGAGAAGAGCCATCTTGAATGGCCTGATCATAGTTGAGTAGTCTGGGAGGTTCAGTAGTCTGAGCACCAAAGAATTGATGCTTTTGAACTGTGGTGTTGGAGAAGACTCTTGAGAGTCCCTTGGACTGCAAGGAGATCCAATCAGTCCATCCTAAAGGAAATCAGTCCTGAATGTTCATTGGAAGGACTGATGCTGAAGCTGAAGCTCCAATACTTTGGCTACCTGATGCGAAGAGCTGACTCATTGGAAAAGACCCTGATGCTGGGGAAGATTGAAGGTGGGAGGAGAAGGGGATGACAGAGGATGAGATAGTTGGATGGCATCACTGACTCAATGGACATAAGTTTGAGAAAGCTCTGGAAGTTGGTGATGGACAGGGAAGCCTGGCGTGCTGCAGTCCATGGGGTCTCAGAAAGTCAGACACAACTGAGCGACTGAACTGAACTGAGTCTGGGAGGTACCCATAAGTCAGCATTTCTAATAGACTTCTAAGCAATGCTGATCCTGCTGTGTGGGCACCATATTTGGAGTAGCAGTGAAGATGTAGAAAGCCTTCTTGGAGGAGAGGCACTTCTTATGCTAGGTGCAACGGGAGGAGCAAAAGGCAGGAAGAACAATATAAGCCAAGTAACAGAAGTAGGAAAGATCAAGTTTAATTAGCAGAGGAATAAATGGAACCAGGTAAATAGAGCAAAGAGTTCTTATAAGAGTGTAATGAGTGAAAAGGCTAGAGAGATTGAGGTCGGACCACATTATTAGCTGCATCAAAGCCTCTTTCGAGGATTCTGGACTTGCCAGAATCTTAAGAACCTGATGTATCATCTTCACACCTTATGTCATTATGTAAATGTTTGGTTTATAAAACACATTTCTTACACATGAAGGTCATCTGATCCTCACAACAACACGGGGAGTTAGGTCAGGGGTTTTGTTTTCATTGCTATTTTACAGGCCAAGGAAACTGAGGCTCACAGAAGTGAAGTTACTTTTCAAAATTTATCCAAACTTGGATTAGAGACAGTAGCCAAACCAAGTTTTTATGACACCCACTCCAAAGTAATTTTTCATCACATCATGTTGTAGATTGCCACTTTAAAACAGAGGGTCCTGAAAAGGGGCACTTGTGAAATTATCTTCACATTATTTCAATCTTCTCTTTAACTGCAGCTCATTATCTGACTGACGAAATCTGCCTTTAGAATTATAATTCTCTGACCCAAAAGGCTATTAATTTCCTTCTATTTAGCAACTGAAGGATTTCTCCCTGTGCCCTCCATTCTCATTGTATGTTAAGGAAGAATGAAATTATTGGAGGACGAATATGAGGAGGCCCCTGCTAATCTATTTTGTTTGAGAAAATTAAATGGAACCAGTGGGAATCTCTTAATGATAGCATCAGAGTTTCCTCCCAGGGGCCTTCTTTTGTACTTTCACTTGTGCATCTTTTGTTTGTATCTCCCAGCCTGGAGACTTGATCACTCTGTTGTTGCTTATTGTGATCTTACAGGAGTCTATTGTTCCCAAATTTCACTTCTTTAGTGACTTTTTTTGAGACTTGTAGGGCTAGGGGACTGGTGCTGTGACATCAGTGTCATCTTTTCTGATGTTCTCTTTTCAGTTGGAAGGGATTAGTTTTGCCATGTTGAAATTAAATGGGTCCAAATTCCATCTAAGCAGCTCAGGAATTAAGAGGCACTTTTTCTACGAAGAAGAGAGAGAGAGATGGACTCAACTGAAAGCTCTACAGAACTTGTATCATCAAACAGGTGATAGAAACCTAGGAGGTTCTTGAACTTATGGTTGCTGGAGGGGAAGGGATAGTTAGGGAATTTGGGATAACCAGCAAGGGCCTTACTGTAAAGTACATGGAACTCTGCTCAATGTTATATGGCAGCCTGGATGGGAGGGGGTTTGGCAGAGAATGGATATATATATATGCATGACTGAGTCCCTTCACTGTTCACCTGAAACTACCACAATATTGTTAATCTGCTATACACCTGTACAAAATAAAAACTTTTTAAAAGAAGAAACCTGAGGTTCTTAACCAGCATTTCAAATTTGACTAATTTCTAACTTATCAGTTGAATGTTCAGGCAGTACCAAATTAAGCTCATTTGTGTTCATTTTGTTCCTAGCTATTTAGGCAAGACAATTTTACTGGCTGTGTGGTCATGGGCTAGTCACTTAACCTCTCTGAGCCACAAGCATCATTATCTGAAAAGGCGGTAATGAATTATGCCTGTCTCAAGATAGCTGTGAGGATTAAATGGTATAATTTATACAAAGCAGTGACTGGCACCAAAGTAGGAGCTCAGTAAATGATGGCTCATGTTCTTTTACTCACTGTCATGCTTTCTTTAAAAAGGACATGAAAAGAAACAGACCTGAAGAACACATCCCTCTGACTTTAAAAGCAGGAAACTAAAGAACAGAGCTGTTATCTGATAAACTGCAACTGTAAAGAGCCAAAGCAGATCCTTCTGATCAGTAACTCCTACTCTCTGGACTGACGCATAGTAACAAATGCATTTTACATAGTTTCACAGAATAATTATTTCCAGCAATGCAGTATGAAGGTTTCACTCATCCTACTCCTCTTATCCTTTCCACTCTATTGTATTAGGAAACAAATGTTGGTCAGGATCCATACAATTGATCAAAACCAAAACAAAACAGAAGGGGTTTCATTCAAACTTCAGTTTGAAAAATACTGATTTAAATGTACCCAAACCAACAACCCAGAAAGAAACAGTTCCCACTAGCACTAACTAGATTATCAATCTTACTCATCCTTCAAATTTTAGCTGAAATGCTTCTCCAGTCTAGAGCATGTTCCTTTGTTAGATGCTGCTGTAGGACCATGTTCCTTGAGCACTCACTACAGTTAAAAACTATATATCAGTCATTTTTTTTATTATATATAATCCACAACAGAATATAAGGTCAATGAGGACAGCAACTTTGTCCATCTTTTTCATTAGTATATTTCAGTATATAACCCAGTCCAGCACCTGGCACATAGTAAGAACTCTATAAATATGTGCTGAATTAATGAATGAATGAGCAAACTAATAAGTGAATGAATGAATGAAGATGTTCATAAATCCACATGTAAACCTAGTAAGTTATTAGCCTACTATGAAATAATTAGTTGGCTTTACTTTCCAAAGTGAAAGATGTAATGAGGTTCTGTTAAAAATTGTCTCTTCTAATAGACTGTAAACTCCATGAGTGCCAGGATCATGTCTAATTTTGCTCCCTCTTGCACCCCAGAACCAGTAGAGTCCATGGCAAACAGAAGATGCTTCAAAAACTGTTGTTGCATTAGTAACAAATTTACAGATGAGGCCTCTGGAAAATTTCCAAATTTCATGGAAGTTTTCCAAGATGAACCTAGTGACTGCCAATGGTCTCATGCATTAAGCCTGTAGCAGTACAGATATCACCGAATGTCAGAGGTGGAAGAGATGTTACACATCTACCAGCAGTTAGCTAGCTTTTTGTTTTTCACAAAGGGTCAAATGGTAAATGCCTTCAGCTTTGTATGCCATACGATCTCTGTCACAACTACTTAACTGGGCCATTGTAAGTGCAAAACAGACCATAGACAATACTACATGAATAGGCATAGCTGTGTTCCAACAAAATTTTACTTACAAAAAAAGACTACATTTGGCTGCAGTTTGCTGACCTTAACTAACTCAACTGTCACATTCTATAAGTGAGGAGAGGGGCTATTTCTCCATAGGGAAATGGCTTGTTTAAGGCCATACTACTAATAAAGGACAAAGTGGGGACTTTCTCAACTTTAGTTCTCATGACATCGCAGCCATGTTTTAGGGTCTGTCGGCTTCCATCCTGGTGTTGGTCCTATACTGCTTTGTTTATTGAAGCTAACAGACTTTGCCTTAAATTTGATTTGCATTGGTGGTTTTTCATCTTTGTTATTGTTGTTTAGTCGCTGAGTCATGGCTGACTTTTGCAGTCCCATGGACTGTAGCCTGCCGGGCTCCTCTGTTCATGGGATTTCCAAGGCAAGAATACTGGAGTGCGGTTGCCATTTCCTTCTCCAGGGGATCTCCCCGACCCAGGGATTGAACTCGGGTCTCTTGCATTGGTAGGCGGGTGCTTTACCACATTGCTAGGCGGGAGCCACCAGGGAAACCCAGTTTTTCATCTTTACTTTTTATTATATCATCCATATAGTCTAAAATCCTTGGGAGTGATCAGCTTCATAGAAAGATTTTACAACTTCTATTTTATTTAGGTGCCTGGAGTTCTGCCTCTTCATATTTTCAGAGAATATATACTAGGTTCTCTAAGGCAAAAATTCTGACTTATATGGTATTAAAGGGCTGGATGGGCAATTAGGAGACAAGGGCTCTGTCACATCATGTCCTACCATACACCTTACCCAATTCTCACAAATCGTTCAGTAGCTGAGATTCACTGAGTTCCTACTGTATACACAGTACTCTGGTAGGCTTGGGAAGGGAGGAATGATGAGAATGAGAATATTAATCCCAGTTAACTTGCCTAGGTTCTGACTATATGTCAAGGGCATTATATACGGCTTCGTTAAAACCTCATCAAGGGATTTCCCTGATGGTCCAGTGGCTAAGATTCTGTGCTACCAATGCAGGGGGCCTAGGTTTGATCCCTGGTCAGGGAACTAGATCCCACCCACTGCAACTAAGAGTTCACATGCTGCAACTAAAACATCCTGCATGCCGCAATTAAGACCTAGAGTAGCCAAATAAATAAAAAAATATTTTAAAAAATCTCTTCACAACTCTTTAAGGAAGGATCAGATAGACTAAACTGCTCGGATTCAAACTCAGCTTGGTTCATGTTGAAACCCTGGGCTGTCTTTACCACATTTGAAGTCCTCAAGGCCATTTATTCCTTTGTCATTGTTTAGTTGCCAAGTCGTGTCTGACTCTTTGTGACCCCATGGACTGCAGCACGTCAGGCTTCCCTGTCCATCACCAACTCCCGGAGTTTACTCAAACTTATGTCCATTGAGTCGGTGATGCCATCCAGCCATCTCATCCTCTGTCATCCCCTTCTCCTCTTGCCTTCAATCTTTCCCATCATCAGGGTCTTTTCCAATGAGTCTGCAGTTTGCATCAGGTGGCCAAAGTATTGGAGCTTCAGCTTCAGCATCAGTCCTTTCAAAGAGTATTCAGAATTGATTTCCTTTAAGATTGACTGCTTTGATCTCCTTGCTTTCCAAGGGACTCTTGAGAGTCTTCTCCAGCACCACAGTTCTAAAGCATCAACTCTTCGGTGCTCTGCCTTCTTTATGGTCCAGCTGTCACATCTGTAATGGCTACTGGAAAGACCATAACCTTAACTATGTGGACCTTTGTTGGCAAAGTATTTATTCTTTAATACCCTTCTAAAAATTGGAGGTGAAAACTCAAAGCATCTAGCCCAGTGTCCAGCACACAGTATACACTCATCTGTTCTCATTACTCATCATGTTTCCTTATCCACAGACACAGTCTCCAACCACATGGAACCTTCCAAAGCTCCTACAACTAGCAATCCAGATCACTGTGCCTTTACACAAGCTGTCTATTCTTCTTGGAATGCTTCCACCACATATCCTCTGCTCTACCAACCCTCAGCTCAAATGTCTCCTCTTCTGGGACAGTTTCCTGACACATCTGGAGACACTAAATCAGATTCTCTTCATCTTCTCCCATCCAGCACTTTGTTCAGATCTCTATTATTGGACCTACTAAAGCATTTGTTCTCTGGTTTATCACATTAAGAACTCCACTGAGACAGGGATTGTCTTATCAGTTTCCTTTTAAAAATAACATCTATTGTGTGTTTTGATACAGAAAAGTATAAAAAGGGGCAAAGAACCATAATTCATCTCTCAGAAACCTCTTTTGGTTTTTAAGAAAATAGAGCAATATGGGAACAAATGTGGAAAATGCAAACTCTACAAAAAAGGTACAAAATGACAAGTAAAGCTCTTCCAGTACCCAACCCTCACCCTAAAAGAATTATTTAATAACAGTTGCTTACATAGCCTACCAAAAATACATTTGTATGTATATGTCAGAATATATGTGTATATATATATTTATATATATATATATATATATATATATGCATATATATGTGTGTGTGTGCTCAGTCGTATCTGACTCTGTGACCCCAGGGGCTCTACCCACCAGGCTCCTCTCTCCATGGAATTTTCTCGGCAAGAATACTGAAGCAGGTTGCCATTTCCCTCTCCAGGGGATGGATCTTCCTGACCCAGGGATTGAACCTGTGTCTCATGTCTCTTGCATTGGCAGGTGGATTCTTTACCATTGTACCACCTGGGAAACTTATATATATATATATATATAAGTGAAATTTTTTTTCACAAAAGTTTTCTAAACACAATATTATATACCTTAACTTTCCCCCTTAATTATGTATCTCAGAATTTTTTTTTCAAATCATCACATATAGATCAAGTTCATTTTTTGAGTTGCTGTAAGCAGCATGTGATATTATTTGGGATGAATGTAAGTTAGCTAATCAGTATTCTATCTATGGGCATGCAGGTTTTCCTCGATCTTGCTGTTATAAGTGACACTGCAATAAAAATCCATATGGTAGCTTCTCGTGATGTGGGGAAGTACCATATTCCATTGAATCAAAGGTGCATCCCAACTGCACAAATATTAAAACGTATATAAAATGCACATATATAAGTGTGCAAATTTAGAATTTATGAAATATGGTATATTTGTTGAATAGTCTCCAAGAAGTGGAATTGATGGGTCAATGAGTACATGAATTTAAATTTTTGACATATGTTGCTAAATTTCCCCACAAAAAGGCTACATCAATTTTCACTCCTACCAGCAAGGTCTGAGATCTACCATTTTCCCACACTCTTGCCAACACTTGGCAATAAACAATGTTTTAATTGCCAAAAGTGATTGTACCTAACTTACATTCATAAAGTGCAGTTTGAGAGTTGTTGCACTAAATGCCCTCTCAAACTTTCAACCTTGAAATACTCTGACTTCCTGTGAAATTTCAACCACTAATTGGCTCTAGCAAATTAGAAGTTTACAAGTAAAGCCATTCAAGGAGAAAGTTTTCTCTTCAAAGCATCATCTGTGAGCCAAAGCACAGCAAGACAGACAATAAGGCCAGATGCAGGGTTGGAGATTTTGTGCAAGAAAAACACTCCCTTCTTCCACAGGAGCAGCTGAAATCACTCAGATTTGAAGCAGGAGTTCAGCTCTCTCTGCCCCCTTTCCTAACCTTGCTTAGCTGATTGCCTTCTCAGATTTCTGGACCATTGTTTCAGCCAGCCCACAGGTCTGCCCCCAGTCAGGCATCTTCTGGGAAAGGATATATCTTCTCTAGAAAAATGCTGTCTCATTTTATCCATTGCTCTGGACGTCTAGGTAACAAAAACCCACACTTGAGAGCAAGATGCTTTTAGGTGACTTATTAGCTTTGAGCTGTCATTGGCACTGTTGTCTCCTCGGTGTGGAGGTCGGTGACTTTTCATCTTCCCATAGGTCTTGGTTGATGCCGAGAGTGAGAGAGCAAATGCAGCTCCTCACTTGAGAGGACTGAGTTCATTGAGATCTTCAGTAGAGTGTCCACATAATCCAATGGCCCAGAGAAGAACAGACAGACAGAAGCTGCTTATTTTATTCAACACATACGTATTGAGCAACTACCAAGTACCAGGCTAATGGTGCAGCATTGAACACCCAAGCTCCTGCCTCTGTGGAGCCTATATTGTGTTTGTAAGGAGGACCTGAGGGTTAGGGGGCATGGAAAGGACACAACAAACTAACCAAAATATATAGTATGGCAGATGGTGACTAGTGTTACAAAGTTAAGTAGGGGAAGGGCAAACCAGGGGTTGGTTAAGTGTTAGTTGCTCAGTCCTGTCTGACCCTTTGCGACCCCATGGACTGTAGCCCACCAGACTCCTCTGTCCATGGGATTCTCCAGGCAAGAATACCGGAGTGGGTTTCCATTTCCTCCTCCAGGGGCTCTTCCCAACCCAGGGATCCAACCTGGGCCTCCTGCATTGCAGGCAGATTCTCTACCATCTGAGCTACCAGAGAAGTACAGGGGTTGGTTAAGTCATCATTTATTTAATATTATGCCTGGCCCAGTGCCAAGTATGTTCCATACATGATGAGATGAAAGACAGGGAAAAGAAGAAGAACAGGATGGAGGAGGAAGGGAGCTACTCTGCTTAGCTTAAGCTTGTCTTTTAGAATCAGTTTGAGGGCTGACACTGTCCAGCTTCAATACAGAGCAGGGGGACACACAAAACAGACAGCACTGAAAGTGGACCACTTCTCAGGTTTTCACACATTTAGGTCTTCCTCATAGTATATCCTCTGAATTTATTTTCGTGGCTGTTTCAACATCAGACATACTCCTATTCTGATATTAAGCACAATGCAGATCCCAAATACAAACCTATCCTCTTTAGGATTATATAATTTCTTTTCTTCCAATCACACAAATAACTAAGTATATTAGTTACTGAGAAGAGAAACTTGCATGCAAGAGGTATATACAGTGATAGAGGTTGCATGTGTCAAAAAAATAAAAAATAAAATGGGTGAGTAGCATAGAGAGCTATGGGTTAGATCAATGTGGACCATGACAGAGGTGCTATTTGGAAAAAAGACCAGCATGGGAGGCGGGGAAGAAGAGTGTGTGACTAAGTATAAAAGATGAAAAAAAGAACAAAAGCTGGGGTTGGAGGGGCGGGGAATCAGTTGAGCTGCCACTGAGATCATGGGAAACAAGTAAAAAAATGAATTCTCCTCTTTGCTTCCTCTGCACAGACTGAAACCCCCACCCTCAAACAAGCATTATACAAGACAAGCGAAAGGGTTGGTTAATGTGCTTTTCAAGTGATTTGCAAAATCAAGGAAACTAATAGTTATTTTTCTCATTGAGGAAGGCTGGTTCTCTCAACATCAAAGAATGGCCTCTCTTTTCAATGAGGCAGCTTCCCACAGCAGTACCTGGCTCTCTTAATCTCAGTATCTACAATAAATGCGCAAGCCCCCTTTTGTGTGGAACTCCTATCTAATCAAATGAATCACCAAACAGATCTTTGCCTAACATATCTGAGTAACAGAGCCAGTCTTTACCAGAGCAGAGGCCCCCCAGTAAGCCCCTGTGAGCAATAGGAAGAAGGGTGGTCAGGGCTGCCTGGCTATGGGAAATGGCTTCCTCAGTATCCTCTGAAAACTCTTTATACTGACAGAAATTAAATCAGTTATACGCACAGGCATTTGAAGGACAAGGATATGGTCCAACTCTCTCCATTTAGATTGACTAGGACCAGGCAGATCCAGATACCAACAAATTGAAAATAGCAGAGATGCTTCGAAACCTGTTTTCTGGGGAGCTGAGAAGTCTAATTGTGTTGGGGGAGGGGCTGTTGTGTAAGCTGACACGGAGGCCCTCAATTTAAAGATGATAAAAACTCGGTCTCTGAGGAGCTAAAGAGGCCCCTTTGTGTAATCTGACTTGTCTAGCAAAACAGTCAAGACAAATCAGGGCTTCAGTAATTGGGAGCTATAAATGACCACCATTTATTGAGTGTTTATGGCAAGCCAGGTGGGTATGATGTGCTTTGCACAGATTAACTCATTTAGTTTTCAAAACAAGTCTATTAAGAATATAGTATTATGATTCCAGTTTGAGTTAGAAAGCTTTGGCTCAGAGATTATAAAACTTGCCTGAAACCACAACCAAATGGATAAACTGGGATTCAAACCCTGGCCAGGTATAGTCAGTTGCAAAGCTTATGTCCCTTCTACTACATAATACCACCTCCCCTTAAATTTAGTTGATTTGATACAGAATTTTCTCTCATGTATTTTTTCTCCATGACTGGTTTGCCTTATTCTGGTCCTGAGTTATTTTTAAAAATATTTATTTGGCTCTGCTAGGTCTTAGTTTCAACATGTGAGCCCTTTAGTTTCCACATGTAGGACCTAGTTCCCAGATGAGAGATCATACCTGGACCCCATGCATTAGGAGTGCAGAGTCTTAGCCACTGGACCACCAGGGAAGTCCCTGGTCCTGGCCATTATAATGGAGGTGCCTTCATGATGTTCATTCCTCTGCCTTGTAATCTTTCTTTCTTTAGCCATGAGACCTATTGAGAACTTGAGAACCTGACTGGATTTAAATTTTTAAACTCACATCTCTGAGGAAGCTTTTAAATCCTAGAGTGCTGTGGGTGGAAGTCCCTTATGTAGTCCCAAGGGCTTTCCACATGGCTCAATGGTAGAGAATCCGCCTGCCAATGCTGGAGACACAGGTTAGATCCCTGGGTTGGGAAGATTCCCTGGAGAAGGAAATAGCAACCTGTTCTAGTGTTCTTGCTAGGGAAAACCCATGGCTAGAGGAGCCTGGCAGGCTACATGCAGTCCATGGGGTGACAGAGAGTCAGACAACACTGAATGACTGAGCATACACATGTGGTCCCAAACCTTGCAATGTGGAGGGGTGACCTAAAATTCTGAGTGCAGAATAAAGTTTGCATCAGGACTAAATCCAGTTTTACTGAATCCCAGTCCATAACTCTTTTTCCTACAGTCTCCTTCTCATTTCCCCACCCTCTTCCTTGATTAAGCTCTCCTTCCATGATAAAGCCCATTACATGTCCCTCCGAAGTCCATCCTACACATTTCATCTTGCTCATTACCATCCAAAGCAAGACCTCTACATCAGTCAAACCTGTCACCTTGTGCCCACTTCACTGCTCATTTACTGGAGAGTCCCTTCTCACATATGCATAATGTTTGTGGCTTTCAACTTTTTTTTATAACTAGCTTAACCTTCTCAGATCCATTAGCTCTTTTTAAAAATGCCCTTTTGTATCCTTCCATATCCCCATAGGCCTTAAAAGTGCTTAGTAAACATTGGTTAAATCTACAAATATTGTCTCCTTGGAAAAAACAAATGTTGGCTAAAATAATGTATCTCCCCCTGAGAGAAAAGAAAACCGGGTAAAAAGACTCCTTATCGTTTCTCATTAGAATTTGACAAAATATACACTAATTAGTCCTTCAAAAAGATGTAGATAAGAGCTTGTGGATGCTAATTAACCTCAGGTCCCACACAGACTAAAGGCAGAGAAGTGGGAAAATATCTCAAGCAAATTTTGTTTTCAAGAGCGTATGGTTACGTGAAAACCAAACATAACGTGTTTACCACATATATTTAACTGCTGTAGTGAGTGAGCCAGACTAGAAGCAAAGAAATTATGAAAACAAGGCAGTTCATCTTTGAAGCAGCTCGCTAACTGCTTCATTCTCGAAAGACCTTTCTGAGGTAGGAAAGTATCATTATTCCACTTGAACAACTGGGAAACTGAGACTTCCAGGTTAAGTGACTTGAGAGGCGAGGGGCAGGGGGGTGGTGCTAAACTTAGCTGATGAATATATACCCAGCAAGGATATTCTACACATTTGTTTACTGTTCATAAATCACTAATAGGATGGGCCCTAACATACAGGTGTCCTTGACATTTCAGTCTTGGAAAGTAATTGTCAAGGGGTATAAATCAAATCCTATTTTCAATACAGAAAGAAGGTTCCCAGTGGTGACTGAATTCTTTACTAAACAGCCCCCTCATTTATTCATTTGGTAAATAACCTCCTGCCTTTTTAATCACAAAGTCCTTGGATGAACAGTCTGACCAAAGAAAAAGAGCTACAATCTACCAGTATAATTCACAAAAGAGCAACAATTTCGGGTGTCTTTTTCCGAAATGTTAATAACTACTTCATTCATTATACTGATTAGAACCTCATGCTTGCTCTAGGGTGGGAGTAAGGGTTGACCAACCATGAAGCAAAAGGATTGTTATTATTAGCACTTGGCAGAATTTCATTCAGCTATTTGAAATCAGGAGAGAGCTCTCTGATCCATTTTCAAAATGCTCACACCTCTTTAATAAAATTTCCAAAAGTATTTTCAATGTGTTAAGTAAGTAAACTGGAAAGAAAGTGCAATGAAGTTATCTTTTCGAAGTTGTCCCCTGGAAACCATTACCATCCATCTAAGTTAGCTCAAGGACTTAGTATCATTTTAAGTAATCAAGGGAAAGGCTTGGGCTTTTTAATCTAATTGCCATCTCCAGGGAAGTGCCTTCTTCACTCAGTTAGGTTGAAAGAGAAGAGCATCTCTAGAGATTAAGACGTGAATGATTTGGGCTGTAGAATTTTCAATCATTTTGATGGTGCTTGTCTCAGGAATTAGGGAGAATTTCCCCCCAAATTTGGCATGTAATGAAAAATGCTGACCTGTGTGGGCAGGTGTAACAATCTACTTTGTTGGGGAACGTTAGGAATCTGTGATGCCTGGTATGCTTCTCCTTAACATTTTAGGGGCTACAAATTGCTGATCACAAGAATGTGGACTAATTTGACTGGAAAATGTAAGAAAAGAATATTATCCCCAAAGATTTTTTTCTGAGCTGTCTGGGGAAGAGAATTTTTATCATCAGAATCAGTGAGATTTTATAAACTTAACATACGATCTGAGATTCTTGGAAAATTCTTGCTTTTAACACCCTTATTTATATTCTGGTATAGAATAGTTTTCATTACTTATTCCAACAGTGTCTTTTCTTCAGGTGTCTTACTATACCAGTCAGGCCTCTCCCTGGTTTCCAGCCTTTGCAGTTTTCCCTTTTGTGGCCATTTACTTATCACCTGCAGCTTCAGCCAGGCTCCAACCCCTAGGATTAACCTAAATAACAGTTGAGAAAGAAGGAGCATTTAAAGAGCCCTAACTCAACTCCTTAGTCTATAGTCATTACTGGGTCACTGTCATTGCCAGTCTGGCCCTAACTTTGTATCTCAGTTCTTATAGTTTGATGACTCTGCTATTAGGTTCACTCCAGCAAGCTTCAATAAGCATCTATTATGCACCAGGTACTCTAGTTAGGCCTTGGAGATAGCTCAGCTTAGGTTTCAGATGTGAAATCTTAAAATATCATAGAATTTTTTTTTCAGAGCTAGGGTGCCATGAGAGTCTAAAACATAACTGGTCACCACCTCATATGCTTGTTAATAATAGAAACTGGATTCCTCTGTCCTTTCCTGGATTGTTCATGTTGCCTGAGTTTCCTTGTTCCTTTAGCTCAGTAACCTATCTGTAGGATTGCAGCCATGCTCTGGGATGTATATATATATATATATTCTTGATATGTATATATATTCTGGATACGTGTATATATGTTCTGGATATGTATGTATATATATTCTGATACACATATATATTCTTGATATGTATATATATTCTGGATATGTGCATATATATTCTGGATATATATATATATTTTGTAGATTTCCAAATATGTATATATACTCTGAGTATGTATAGATATATCCTAGATATGTATATATTCTGGATATGTATATATATTCTGGATATGCATGTATATTCCATATATATATATTATGGATATATATATAAAATCTGGATATGTGTATATATATTCTGGATATGTAGGAGTTCCCAGGTGGTGCTAGTAGTAAAGAACATTCTTGCCAATGCAGGAGACTTAAAAAATTCAGGTTCAATCCCTGGGTTGAGAGACAATCCCCTGGAGGAGAGCATGGCAACACACTCCAGTGTTCTTGCCTGGAGAATCCCATAAACAGAGGAGGCTAGCAGGCTACAGTCCATAGAGTCACAAAGAGTCTGACACAACTGAAGTGACTTAGCATTCATACTCTGGATATGTGTATATAATTATTCTGGATATGTGTGTACATATCTTCTGAATATGTGTATATATATATATTCAGGATATGTATATACATTCTGGATATGTATATATATACTCTGGATATGTAGGGCTTTCCAGGTGGCGATAATTGTAAAGAATCTACTTGACAATGTAAGAGACTTAAGAGACAAGAGTTCAATCCCTGGGTTGGGAAGATCCCCTGGAGGAGGGCATGGCAACCCACTCCAGTATTCTTGCCTGGAGAATCCCATGGACAGAGGAGGCTGGCAGGCTACAGTCCATGGGTCACAAAGAGTCAGACACGACTAAAGTGACATAGCACTTATATTCTGGATATGTGTGTGTGTATATGTATACATACTTTGGATATGTGTGTATATATATACATATACACACTCTGAATATGTATATATTTATCTTGGACACATGTATATATATTCTGGATATGTGTATATATATTCTGGATACATATATATTCCAGGTATGTATGTGTATTCTGAATATGTATATATTTTCTGGATATGTGTATATTCTGGAAATCTGTATATATATTGTGAATATGTATATACATATTCTAGATGTGTATATATACTGGATATACAGATATTCAGGATATGTGAATATGTCACATATGTATATGTGTATATATACATTCAGAATACATCTATTCAGGATATGTAGGACATCCCAGGTGGCACTAATGTTAAAAATCCCACCTGCCAATGCAGGAGGCTGAAGAGATACAGGTTCAATCCCTGGGTTGGGAAGATCCCCTGGAGGAGGGTATGGCAACCCACTCTGGTATTCTTGCTTGAGAAACCCATGGACAGAGGAGCCAGGCGGGCTCCAGTCCATAGACTCACAGAGTCGACATGACTAAAGTGAGTTAGCATTCATATTCTGTATATGTGTACACATATTCTGGATATATTTATATAAGTATGCTGGATATGTTTGTATATTCTGGATATGTGCATCTATTCTGTATATGTGTATATATAATATGGGCATGTATATATATATATTCTGGATATGTTTATATAAATATTCTGGATATGTGTGTATATATATTATTGATATGTGTATATATAGTCTGGATATGTGTACATATATTCTGGATATACATGTTCTGGATATGTATCTGTATATATACACATACAGACTCCTACCTCTCTCACAGATACATTCTAGTCTCTTTCCTTGGAACTAGACACTCAAATATTTTCTGTGTCATACATGTGAATTTTTATCTGATGTCAAAGCTTAGGGAAAACAAGGTTGAGAAGAATGCTTGAAACTTGAAGTTTCTAAACCGAATGAAGCATCAGAGTGACGAGTTTCTTTTCAAATACTAAACGTTTATTTTGTCTTACAGTTTCTGTGAGTCAGGAATGTAGGGGAGCTTATCTTGGTGGTTCAGGCCTTGTGTCTCACATTTGACTGCCATCAAGATGTCAGCTGGGGCTGCAAGATTCCCTTTCAAGGTGGCTCATTTTATAGGATTGACCAGATGATGCTGGTTGTTGAAAGGGGGCCTCAGTTCTTCCCATGTGGGCCTCTCCATGGGGCTACTTGAGTGTCCTTCTGACATGGCACCTGGCAAATGTCTTTTATAACTTGGCCTCGAAAATCACACCCTGTCACCATTACCATGTTCTCTTGGTCATACAGATGGATTCTGAGCAATGTGGGAGATGACCACATAAGGATGCGACAGGCAGGAGCTGAGAATCACTAGGTGTCATTTTGGAGACTGGCTATCATGGATAAGAGCAAACTGAAAGCTGGTATAGAGTGAGATGGTGGGAATGGGGAGGTAGTGGAAATCAGAGAAAAAACAGCCCCCTTCATTGACCAGCCTAGTTAAATTATCAGATGCATTCCTGACATTCTGTGTCCCACTACTCTGTTTTATTTCTTTTTGTCCCTAGGAGCTAATGCTACCTGTGCATATGTGGGTGCTCAGTACCTCAGTCATGCCAAACTCTTTGTGACCCCATGGATGGTAGCCCACTAGGATAGTCTCCTCTGTCTATGGAACATTCCAGGCAAGAATACTGGAGTAGGTTGCCATTCCCTCCTCCAGGGGATCTTCCCAACCCAAGGATTGAATGTGCGTCTCCTGTGGCTCCTGAATTGGGTGGATTCTTTACCACTAAGCCACCTATAATGCTACTTGCCATATTATATACTTATTTGTTAATTATTTTACTTGCTGGTTCCCCTACTAGAATACAAACTCCATGAAATAAAGGTCTATTTTGTTCCCAGTTGGTTCTCAACAACCTTTCATTAAATATTTATGTTTCTGAAGGGATAACAATTGAGTTTTTCAAAGTTCCAGATTCCCTGATCCCATCCTTAGGAATTCTATATCTGGAAAGCTGGAAATCTACATTCTCCTTAAAGTTCCCTGGGTGATTTTTTATAACCATCTAGATTTGTGAATCACTGCTCTAAACAAAAGCGAGGCTGTGTTTGATACCCTAAATGACCTGTCCTAACTTGAGGGTGCTTGAAACTGGAACAGACTATTGGATGGAGATATACATAGGGATATATATATAGAGAGAGAATACACTAAGTCCCCTACATATAAACCTTCAACTTGCAAACTTTCCAAGATGTGAACATGTGTTCCATCAACATCAGGCGTGAGTGAAATTGCAGCTTGCCCTCAATCTCCCATTGCTCATTATTCTCAGCTCTACCATCTCCCACCTCCTCTCCCTCCTCCAGTAAGTAGCTCTTCTTCCCTGTTCATTCAATGCCAACCCCTGTATGCCAGCTGTTGTACTGTACCACTGTGCTTTTTAAGGTACTGTACTGTAAGATTACAAATGTTTATTTTTGTGTGTTTTGTTTTTTCTGTATTGCAAGTGAAAGTGTTAGTCGCTCAGCCATGTCTGACTCTGCGATCTCATGGACTGCAGACTGCCAGACTCTTCTGTCCATGGAATTCTCCAGACAAGAATACTGGAGTGGGTAGCCATTCCCTTCTCCAGAGGATCTTCCTGACCCAGGGATCAAACGTGGGTCTCCTCCATTGCAGGTATATTCTTTACCATCTGAGGCACTTGTGTGCAAAGTATTATAAACCTATTATAGCATAGTACTATATAGCTGATTGTGTTAGTTGGGTACCTAGGCTAACTTTGTTGGACTTATGAACAAGTTGGACCTATGAATGTGCTCTCAAAACAAAACTTATTAGTAGGTAGGGGGACTTACTGTAGATACCTGTAGGTACTAAGAGGAAATCTACTCTACCAGACAGTACAAGATTTCATTTATGCAGCATTTATTGAGCACCCATGCCTGTATGTGTTCAGTTGCTCAGTCATGTCTGAGCAACCCCCAATAGCCGATGTGTTCAGTTGCTGTCTGAGCAACCCCCATCGGGTATAGCCACCAGGCTCCTCTGCCCATGGGATTCTCCTGGCAAAAATACTGGATCTGCTCCAGGGGATCTTCCTGACCTAGGGATGGAACCCACATCTTTTGTGTCTCCTGCATTAGTAGATGGATTCTTTACCATTGTGTCACCTGGAAGACCTATTGAGCACGCACTGTGTGTCAAATAGTATTTTAGGCATTGGAGATACAACAGTGAGGGATAGAACAGACAAATGTCTTTGGAATCAAAATTAAAGCTGAAGGTGAAGGTGGCCTGATGGACAGCATGCCAGAGGCATGAGGCAGAGCATAGAAATAGGCCTACAAATATAATATACAGTAATTGAAGTAAGCAAGTAATCAGTATAGGTGGTAGAGAAGGATCAAAAGGAATCTTATTTTTAACTATGTGCATCTATTGACTTTACAGTTAATTTTTTTTTAAAGTTTTTATACATGAGGAATTCCCATGGGCCCCTCTGGGACTGAAAATAATACCACCAGCATTACCTGGAACGCTGCTTTCTTCATCTCCTACTCAGAATGCAAGTGAGTATCAGTGACTTCATTATAAAGCAGCATTTACCAAAGTTTTATTTTTTAATTTTATATACTAAAGGATTTTTCAGAGTCTTTGATACACTAATATCCATTATAAATCTCAATGCATAGGGGGAATCTACAAAACACATTTCCCAATTTACCTGGCCTCATATAAATTGGGAATATGGCCTCATTTTTCCCCCTAAGAGAGTCTCCAGTACATGTGTTGCACACATGGAACATCCTTTGGGAAACAACAGTTTACAGCAAAGCTGGAAGTAATAAGCCACCCACACAATCCTCCACATACTTTCTCTTCTCTTTTTTTTCCCGCAGATGCAGAGGATTCTAAGAAAGACTGTGATGCCTTAGACCAGGGGTGGCAAAAGATGGTCCAATGGCCAAATCCAGCTACCTATTTTCTATAATTTTTTTTTTTGGAATACAGCTATAGTTGTTCATTTAAGTATTATCCTCAGTTGCTCTTGTGCTACAATAGTTGTTGTAGCTGTGACAGAGACTGTATGGACTACAAGCCTGAAGTATTTACTACTTGGCTATTTACAGAAATTTTTGCTGACATCTGCCTTAGGCTACTTATGGAAGGAACCTGGGTCCTTGATTATGTTAAGCCCTTGAAATTTGTGGTTTATTTATTGGCCTAGGAGATCAGCCCTGGGATTTCTTTGGAAGGAACGATGCTAAAGCTGAAACTCCAGTACTTTGGCCACCTCACGCAAAGAGTTGACTCATTGGAAAAGACTCTGATGCTGGGAGGGATTGGGGGCAGGAGGAGAAAGGGACGACTGAGGATGAAATGGCTGAATGGCATCACGGACTCGATGGACGTGAGTCTGAGTGAACTCCGGGAGTTGGTGATGGACAGGGAGGCCTGGCGTGCTGCGATTCATGGGGTCACAAAGAGTCGGACACGACTGAGCGACTGAACTGAACTGAACTGAACATATTGTTAGGGGAGTGGCACTAGTGGTAAAGAACCTGCCTGCCAATGCAGGAGATGCAAGAGATGCAGGTTTGATCACTGGCTGGGAAGATCCCCTGGAGGAGGAAATGGCAACCCACTCCAGTATTCTTGCCTGGAAAATTCCATGGGCAGAGGACCCTGGTGGCTACAACCCATTCCATGGAGTCACAGAGAGTTCAACATGACCGAAGTGATTGAGCACACATTGTTAGGGGATGTGCTCCTCCAGATTGACTGTCCACATTTTTCTACTCTGTTTTATACCCAGAGAGAACACTTACACCTTTGTGAATAGCCACTTTATTAAATTGTCTTTTATTAGTCTTTTGAATGTGCCATAAGCTTTTTGCTGAGATCATGACTGATACAAGAAATAATCTCAAGTCTGCTTTGTTTACATTAAGAAATTCACAAATTTTAGTATGTTATTATTAATATATACTTGTGCACTTCATAGATGGTGGAGACACAGGAGTAGTGTTACAGCACATATGGTGAAAAAACACTAGGTTTGTCTCTATATCACACTTAAAATAAATTAATATTTTTAAAAAGCTATCAAGGCTGGATGGTACAGAAACAACATCCTCCAAGGATTTGGCACTATTTGCTCTAACCTCTGCTTCCCTTGGTGTCTGCTCTCCTTCTGGTTGCCAACAATTAGAGGTCTTCAGAGCTCCTTAGAAGAGGTGAACCTGGTGCTCTGTCTTATAAATCTCTCTACTCTCAGTATTTGATAATGATCCCAAGAACCCACCCACTAACTAATACAACACACTAAGAACTCAGCATGGAATCTCCTGGGTTTATGCATAATTGAGACTTTTCAGCAGGGGAGTTTGTGCTTACCACTCAGTTAACCAGGTAATGCTGTCAATCCACTGTTTTAAGAACACAAGCTAATGGAGATGTTAATATATTTAATTAATATGGATTAAATTTAAGTAGGCTATTTTTTCCTTCTGTGAATCAAGAATGTTGTTAATATTCTTTCCTATATAAATTGCTCTCTACAGCTTAAGGGGATTATCTCCATAAAGTTTTAGTTCATAAATAGCTGAATTGCCATTAAAAAAATTTTAACTGAATCACTTTTTAGAAACTGGATTTCTTCAGGGCTGGAGACATAGATTACGCCCTGGCCAGAGTGAATAGTGAGGTCTCTATTGACCCACAGGTTATTTACGGAGCTTCATAATAGACAGGGGATAGGATACACTTTGGACTTAGGAGTTTTTCCACAGGCAATAACATCAATATCAATCCAGAACAATCTGTGATATTGATTAACTTTTGAGATCTCTTTTACCACTACTGATGTGTCTCATCTTTTATTCAATAGCTCCCCGAAAGACATTTAGAGGCAACTGTGAAACACCTGAGGTAAATCCTACTTGCAAATTCTTTGCAACACCATTACCTCCTCAGTTTACAAACTGACCTTAAAGGATGGGGAAACTGCCAAGATTTTCAGCTCTTTCTGAAATTACTCTATAAAGAACTATTTTTGTTGTTTAGTCACTCAGTCATGTCTGACTCTTTGTGACCCCAAGGACTGTAGCCTGCCAGGCTCTTCTGTCCATGGGATTTCCCAGGCAAGAATACTGGAGTGGGTTGCCGTTTCCTTCTCCAGGGGATCTTCTTGATCCAGGGATCAAACCCGTGTCTCCTGTGTCTCCTGCACTGGCAGGCAGTGGATTCTTTACCACTAAGCCACCTGACCTACTCGGTTTACACACTCTCCTTAGAGAATGGAGAAACTGCCCAGATTTTCAGCTCTTTCTGAAGGTATGTATAAAGGATACTGAACCAGAAATCAGGAGCTCAGGGTTCTTGAGTCACTGAGTAGCTGTGGGTCCTTAAGCAAACCACATAACTAGTAGGGGTGTCAGTTTCCTCATCCATAAAAAGAGGATAATAATCATCTACTTCATAGGGTTCTTAAAAGGAGTTAAAGAGATATACTCACATAAATATTTACTCAATGCCTAGGACATAGTGAACAGTATTATTGGAGTATTCTTTTCAACAAAGTAGATCAACCCCACCTACGATTCTATTTTCACCCACTCTTCAAAATAAGTCATCTGCTGTAAGAATGCCCAGTTCTCGCCAATACCTTCAAAATGTGCCTTCAATTGTAGGTGTATTATTAAGTTACAAGTTGTAATATTTACTGTTTTATCTATGTTTGTCTCCCTCCAAAATTCCCTGAGAACTGTAGGGATGTCTCATACCTTAAGGACTAGGACTCATATCCCTACAAGTACATTCAGATAACATAAATGAGTTAAGCAGGCTAGGTAGGTATTGAGGTCCAAGAGAGCCTATGGCCTGTCTAAAGCAGAAACTCATTAAGTCCAGCTGAATATTGCCATGTGGGCAAAACATGCCTAGTGTAGCTAGATTTTAGCATATATTTTAAATGAACCTGAAAAATCTGTATCTATTTAAAATATGAATTGTCTTGTTCTTTACATGTTGAAAACAAATTACTTTTTTAAAAAATTACATAGACCAAACAAAAGATAGTTACACCTACAGAGTAGATAGGGCTGCACTACTGGCTAGGTTGTGTGACTTTGGGCAGTTACTTAACCTCCTTGTACCCTAGCTTCCATAGCTGCAAAATGAGAATAATAGTATCTAGTTCATAGGCGATTGGACTCCCCAGGTGACTCAGTGGTAAAGAATCCACCTGCCGATGTAGGAGACACAAGAGATGCGGTTTCAATCCCTGGGTCAGGAAGATCCCCTGGAGAATGAAATGGCAACTCACTCTAGTATTCCTGCTGGGATAATCCCATGGACAGAGGAGCCTGCCAGGCTACTATCCCTGGGGTCGCAAAGAATTCTGACAGGACTGAGCAATTGAGCCCACATGCATAGGCTATTATGGGGGTTAATTGATGTAATGTATGTAAAGAAAATAATTACAACAGTTATGAGCACTTGGGTTGTTTAGTCTCTCAGTCGTGTCTGACTCTTTGTGACCCCATGGACTGCAGCATGCCAGGCTTCCCTGTCCTTCACTATCTCCCAGAATTTGCTCAAACTCATGTTCATTGATTTGGTGATACCATCCAACCATCTCATCCCCTGTCGCCCCCTTCTCCTCCTGCCCTCAATCTTTCCCAGCATCAGGGTCTTTTCCAATTAGTTAGGAGCACTTAGTAAATGTAAACCATTATCATATTCATTTAAAAGGTTATTGGTAACAAGGGTATCATTAAAAACAACAACACTAATGTTATGAATGACAACAGCATTAGTGTACAGTCTAACATATATATGTCATTTGCAATTGATATTGTTATTAATAACTGATATTATTACTTATTCTTTCTTCCTCAGTTTCACACAGTAACAGAGGCATAAGGTAGGGTGGGGACTTTTCAATTCTTGATTTCCCCCGTTTTTCTCTCTCCTTATGACTAATGTATCAGCTCATATTGGTTCTAATATATACATTTCTCTTTTTCTCTTGAATTTGAATTTCTACCTCCAGAATTACTGTCTAATTTTAGACACTTGTCATTTCTCACCTAGTTTGTAACAATAGCATCTATTGGTTTCTCAGCCCTCATTTTTGTATTCTCCAATCCATTTCCAATACAGTAGCCAGAGTTATTTTGCTAAAATACAAGTCTGCTCACATCTTACCTCTACTCAGAAGTCTTCAAATGTACCCCAACAATAATATATAATTTCCCTTTCATCTCCACTATGTCTGCCAGGGTTTTAATTCTATATCTGCTTCTTACTTGGTATGTGACCTTTGGAAAGTTACTAAGTCTTGGTTTTATCATATCTACTTCATTAGGTGGTTGTGAGGATTAAATGATTTAGTTTAACGTGCATCAAGCAGTCACCACAGTGCCTGGCATATAATAAGTAATTGGTAAATGGAAATATTATGGTCACTCTAGTCTGATTAATTGGTTATATTAACCCGTACATTGATCTCTGAGATCCAGGTTCAAAGACCATCTTAGTTTCAAGTGCACATGAAACATTTCCCAGGACAGACCATAAAAAAAACTTGAATAAGTTAAAAATAATATAAATAATACAAACTATTTCTCCAACAACAATGGAATGAAATTAGAAATCAATAGATGGGAAATATCTGGGGAAAATCACAAGTATGTGCAGATTAAACTAAGTAATCAAAGGGTCAAAGAAGAAATCAAAGTGAAATCAGAAAATACTCTGAGATAAATAAAAATGAAGAAGACAAAGCATATCAAAACTTAGGAGATGCAGCTTAAGCATTGCTTTAAGAGAAATTTATACCTCTAAATGCCAATATTAAGAAAGAAGAAAGATCTCATATGAAAACCTAACTTTACATTTTAAGGAATTGGAAAAGGAAGACCAAACTAAGCAAAATAAATTAATATAGTGCCCTAATTCACATGTTCATGTCTATAGGCAAAGAAAAAAATCTGACAAAATCCAAACACCCCTTATGATAAAAAAAAATTCAACAAACTAGGAGTAAAAAGTAATTTCCTAAACTTGATAAAGGACATCTTCAAAAAATCCACAGCTAACAATCATACTTAGTGGTGAAAGATTGAAAGCTTTCACCCTAAGAAAAGGAATAAAACAAATATGTCTGTTCTTACCACTTTTATTCAACACTGTACTGAAAATTCTAGCCAGAGCAATTAGGCATGAAAAAGAAATAGAAGTCACCAAACTGTAAAAAAGAAACAAACTAAAAACTGTATTTGCAGATGATACAATACTTTATACAAAAAATCCTAAATAATCCATCAGAATTAGCAAAAGAGAAACTATTGGAACTAGGAAAAGAGTTCAGCAAAGTTGCAGGATACAAGATCTATATATGAAAATCAGCAAAAGGACACAGATGTATAGAACAGTCTTTTGGACTCTGTGGGAGAGGGAGAGGGTGGGATGATCTGGGAGAATAGCATTGAAACATGTATAATATCATATAAGAAACGAATCGCCAGTCTAGGTTCAATGCAGGATATAGGATGCTTGGGGCTGGTGCACTGGGGTGACCCAGAAAGATGGTATGGGGAGGGAGGTGGGAGTGGGGTTCAGGATTGGGAACACGTGTACACCCATGGCAGATTCATGTTGATGTATCACAAAACCAATACAGTATTGTAAAATAAAATAAAAAAGAAAGAAAATTAATTGGTTTTTTATACACTGGCAACAAACAATTTCAAAATAAAATTAAGAAAGCAATTCCATCTGCAATAGCATTAAAGACAATAACATGTGCAAGAATTTACTAAAAGAAGTACAAAATTTATACTCTGAAACTTATAAAACATTTTGGAAAGAAGTTAAAGAAAATCTAAATAAGTGGGAAAACATCCATATTCATCCATCAGAAGATAATATTTTAAGTGGCAATATTCTCCAAATAGGTCAATCTATTCAATGCAATTCTCAATAGAAACTCATCTGACAATGTTATGTGGCAGCCTGGATGGGTGGGGAATTTGGGGTAGAATGGACACATGTATATGTATGACTGAATCCCTTAGCTGTTCACGTGAAACTATCACAATCTTGTTTGTTAATGGACTATCAGTTCAGTTCAGTTCAGTCGCTCAGTCATGTCTGACTGTTTGTGACCCCATGAACTGCAGCATGCCAGGCCTCTGTGTCCATCACCAACTCCTGGAGTTTAACCAAACTCATGTCCATTGAGACAGTGATGCCATCCAACCATCTCATCCTCTGTTGTCCCCTTCTCCTCCTGCCCCCAATCTTTCCCAGCATCAGAGTCTTTTCAAATGAGTCAGCTCTTCACATCAGGTAGCCAAAGTATTGGACTTTCAGCTTCAATATCAGTCCTTCCAATGAACACCCAGGACTGATCTCCTTTAGGATAGACTGGTTGGATCTCCTTGCAGTCCAAGGGACTCTCAAGAGTCTTCTCCAACACCACAGTTCAAAAGCATCAATTCTTCTGTGCTCAGTTTTCTTTACAGTCCAACTCTCACATCCATACATGACTACTGGAAAAACCATAGCCTTGACTAGATGGACCTTTGTTGACAAAGTAATGTCTCTGATTTTTAATATGCTGTCTAGGTTGGTCGTAACTTTTCTTCCAAGGAGTAAGCGTCTTTTAATTTCATGGCTGCAGTCACCATCTGCAGTGATTTTGGAGCCCAGAAAAATAAAGTCAGCCACTTTTCCCACTGTTTCCCCATCTATTTGCCATGAAGTGATGAACTGGATGCCATGATCTCAGTTTTTTGAATGTTGAGCTTTAAGCCAACTTTTTCACTCTCCTCTTTCACTTTCATCAAGAGGCTCTTTAGTTCTTCTTCACTTTCTTCTATACCCCAATACAAAATAAAAACTTTTAAAAAAAGAATCCCAGCTGATCTTTTTGTAAAAACTGACAAGTCAATTCTAAAACCTAAAGAAAATTCAAGAATCCCAGAATAGCCAAAACAGTTTTGAAAAATAAGATCAAAGGTGGAGGATTCACCCTTTCTGATTTCTAAACTTGCTACAAAGCAACAGTAATTAAGACACTGTAATATTGGCGTAAGGATAGATACTTATAGCAAGAAAATAAAATCAAGACTTTATTGAGAAATAAGCCTACACATCTTGATCAACTGATATTTTATAAGAGTGCCAAGATAGGTCAAGGGAAAGGAAGTCTTTTCAACAAATAATGCTAGGACAACTAGATACCCACATGCAAAAGAATGAAGTTGGATCCTTACCTTGCATCATATATAAAAATTAACTCAAAATGAATCAAAGTTCTCAATGTAAGAGCTAAAAGTCCGAAACTCTTAGAAGGAAACAGGGATAAATCTTTGGAGTTGGCAATGGATTCTTATGGTGCTCAGTCGCTAAGTTGGGTCTGACTCTTTGCAACCACATAGACTGTAGCCCACCAGCTCTCTGTAGCCCACCAAGCTCTCTACCCACTGGAGTGGGTAGCCATTTCCTACTCCAGGGGAATCTTCCCATCCCAGGGATCGAACCCATGTCACCTGCTTTGCCAGGCAGATTCTTTACCACCAAGCCATCTGGGAAATCCAATGGATTCTTATAACCTCAAAAGAATGGGGTATACAGGGGAAAAAATAGAGTAGACTTTATCAAAATTTAAAACTTTTATATCTTAAAGGACATTATCAAGAAATTGAAAAGACAATGAGAGAGATTCATATATAGGATAAAAAATTGTATCTAGAATATTTAAATAACTCATTGTTGAATTTGCATCACTGACTCAATGGACACAAGTTTAAGAAAACTCCAGGGGATAGTGAAGGACAGGGAAGCTTGGCATGCTGCAGTCCACGGAGTTGAACATGGCTTAACAACTGAACAACAACAATTCAGTAATAAAAAGACAGCCAATTAAAAATGGACAAATGATCTGAATAGACACTTCTCCAACAAAAATATGCAAATGGACAACAAGCACATGAAAAGATGCTCAACATTATTAGCTATTAAGGAAAAGAAATCAAAACCACATTGAGATACTACCCCACACCTGCTAGGATACCTATAATCAAAAAGACAATAACAGGAGCTGACGAGGATGTAAGAAGTTAGAACCTTCATACACTGATTGTGAGAATGTAAAATGGTAAAGCCACTTTGGGAAACAGTCTGGCAGTTACTTAAAAAGTTTATATAGAGTTATCATTTGATCCATCAATTCCACTCCTAGGTATATACCCTAGAGAAATAAAAACATATCTACACAAAAACTTGTACATGAATGTTCTTAGCAGCAATATTCCTAATAGTAAAAAAGTGGAAAAAATCCAAATGTTCTTAAACTGATGAATGGATAACCAAATGTGGTATATCCATACAATAGAATATTATTCAACCATAAAAAAGAATGAAGTGCAGATACCTGCTACAAATGAACAAACCTTGAAAATATCCTAAGTGAAAGAAGCCAGTCACAAAATACCACATACTATATGATTGTATTTATATAAAATATCCAAAATTGGCAAATTTCTAGAGAAAATAAATGGTTACTTGAGATTTAGGCAGATGAGGTTATGGGAGGTGGTGACTGCTTATGGGTATGGGATTTCTTTTTGAAATGGTGAAAATATTCTAAAATTGTAGTGATGATTTATACATATCTGTGAATATACAAAATATTATTGAATTGTACACTTTAAATGAATTTAATGTTACCAATTAACTATAAAGGCACAGGCAGGTTAACAGCAAAATAATGAGAAAGATAACCCTCACAAAAATTAGTCACAAGAAAGTGGGTGTAGCTATATTATTATTTTTAATCTGTCTATCTTACCTTCTAAAGTTCCCTGAAGGCAAGAACCACATATAACTGGGCTATGGATTCCTAGCACCTAGCACATTGCCTGGTAATATGAAAGGCATTCATTATCTACCCGAAGAATTACTGAGCTGTTCACTAATCGTAAGTGCTGCTTGCAAAAACATGAATGAACCTCATAGATCTGATGAGACAAAAAAGCTAGACATAAAAGAATATACACTGTATGATTCCATTTTTATGAAGTTCAAAAACTGTTAAAACTAATCAATGGTGACAGATGTTAGATAGAAAGAAGTCTGATGCAATTCTGGAAATGTTCTATATCTTCATCTAGGAGATTGTTTTATACATTGAACTGAACAGCTAAGATTCATTTGTGTACTTTATCGAATGTGTATTACAACTCAATAAAGAATTGACACTAAAATGATCCAAATATGAATAGAGATTCTGGGGTTCAATGTTGCCATTTATCACTTTTTTAGGAAGGTATATTTATGTAGCTTATTTAGTGAAGTTTGTTCTGATATATAATATATAAAAATATATATTCATATATAAATTTCTTTTTTTTTTTTCTTGGCCATGCCACACATCATACAGGATCTTAGTTACCCTACAAGGGATGAAACTCACGCTCCCCTGCAGTGGAAGAGTGGAGTTGTTTTTGTATTAATATCATCACCATCCCATCCCAACCTCAGGCAATTTACCACAGTTTGCCTTTGTCTCTTGGTGCATTACAGAAAAATAAAACAAAAACAAGGACAAGAATACCCTTTCCTGCAAAGTTTATAAACAGCTCCTCAGCAAAGGCTAAATGTATGTTACTGCATGGCTTTCCACATGCTATGTCTGGAACATCAGATTCTGATTCAATATTTAAAATGGGAAGAACTTATCAGTTTGAGGGCTGAGGGAGACTATCCTCCATGACAGTAGATTCTGTGTGCACTATGAAATGTGCCCCCTCAATAAAAGGATGATTCTTTAACTAAGGAGCAAATGCCCCCTGACAGTATTCATCAATCTCAAAGGGGAAGTATGATAGAAAGAAAAATCATGTGTAAACTATAACTACAGGTATCTCAGATTTTTCCTTAACTCAGTATCTAGAGTGCATTAAATCTGATAAAATAGAATGGACTTTACTTTGGTTTATCCTGTTAATCTGATTAAGCACAATCCACATTCCCTTCACCTTTTTATATGCCCTGAATTATATTTGGTATTTGCCCTTTGAGTTTACATAACAATTTGAACAAATACACTACGCTTGTGACAGTATGTATGGGTGTATGTATGTGTGTGTTAGTTGCTCAGTTTTTGTGACCCTATGGACTGTAGTCCACCAGGCTCCTTTGTCTATGGAATTCTCCAGACAGAAATACTGGAATGGGGAGGCATTCCTTTCTCCAGGGGATCTTCCCAAACTAGGGATTGAACCCAGGTCTCCTACATTGCAGGCATATTCTTTACTGTCTGAATCACCAGGGAAGCCCCTTGTACCAGTATATGTTGTGCATTTTTTGAACTTCTATTCCAAGAGTCTCTCACTAAGGCAGTCCAAAATACATTTAACTAGCTTTTCCAAAAGATTCCATAATAAAAGGGAGCGGACCACAATTTTTCTCCTAGTTAATCACTCAGTCGGTAAAGAATCTGCCTGGAGTACAGGAGACCTGGGTTCGATCCCTGGGTTGGGAAGATCCCCTGGAGAAGGAAATAGCAACCCACTTCAGTATTCTTGCCTGGAGAATTCATGGAGCCTGGTGGGCTGCCATCTATGGGGTCGTAAAGAGTTGAGCACGACTGAGCGACTAACACTTTCTTACTTAATCATCTTGTAGTTTTATGATGCATCAGAACAAACTCAGTTCATATTCCTTGTATTCCTCATTTAAACATGCTTGATCCAGGACAGCTTTCACCAGCATTAAACCATTCACTCTGTCATTCTGGATATCTCTGTAAGTGTTTTAAAATGTTAATTGTCTCTCCTCCTTTTCCATGCTGTCCCTCTCTCATTCCCCAAACTCTGAAGAAAAGCAGAAAATATTAATATCAAGGTTAATTCTCCAACATTAATCTCCATTTCATGTTAATTCTGTCAACTGTCTATGGAGGAATGGGGGTTGGATAAAAATTGCTTTCCCCAGGTATGTGAGAGCACTAGCCTGTACCTGTGCCTCTCACTGCTCACACATTCCTCTGTTGAGGAATTTAGGTCAGAAACTCTGTATCCCCCACCTCCACTCCTCCTCCTCCTTTTCCCACTCTCCCTTCTCAAGGCCTCACAAGAATGAATTCACAACCTTGGAATGAAGAAGGTGAACGGAGCTTTTTCTTTACTCATCTTAATGTCTGTGCACTGGCTTGGGTTTTCCCAAATGGAGTGAATTCATCAAATGTGTCGGGACAGAGGCGCTGTCTCTAGTTAAGTGCACTCCAGCACAAAGACATTCTCTTATCTAAAGTCTGTGGCCCAGTGCCTGAACTCCTGGCAGTGAGATACCTATAGAAGCTCTGTTAACTATTTCAGGACAGCACCACCTCACAATGCTAAGTAACCATTTAACAGGCTGGTTGGGGAAATAGGCTTACAATTCAGAAACAATTCAAAGTACTGTTCACTTAAGATTTATAAAATTATGCCACTCATGAGTAAATCACAGGAAGAGAGTTCCATGCAACCGGGAAGTCAGGGAAGACAAATCATTGTCATTCTACATGGGTTCCCTCTTCTTTGTGCCTATCCAATTTCGACTTCCAAGGTCTAACTCAAGTACCAGCTGATCTAGGATGCTTTTCCTGAACACCAAGGCAAACACTGAGCATGCTCTTTTGATCACTCATTGCCTGAACTTGAACTTATTTAAAAATTATTTCTATTTGTAGTGAAATTTGTATTTCTATTATTTCTATGCATGTAAATCATTCCTCTCCATGTAGGTTGCAACTTTCTTGAGAATAGGTACCTTGTGTTACACCTTATGTCCTTGGGCAGTTAGACACACAAGAGATTCTTAATCTTCAACCAAGAAGACCCTCTCCTCTTCACCAAGCCAGACCCCATCTATTCTTTAAGATCTAACACAAATAGACACATAGTCTACAGTAGAGTTATGTGTTTTCTATCATAAATGTAACTTCTAGATAAGTCCTTCAGCCCTCCTTTCTAATCAGATTGCCATCCCCTAAGCCTCTCCTATACAGAAATTCTGAACCAAACGTTAACGGTGACGATCTGTTTTTGAGACTTTCTCCAACCTCTCCAAAGAGAATTTACGTTCAATCATTTGTATTGTCTTTACCATTCACTATGGTTACTTAAATATAGTCAGCCTTGCATCTTTTTAGCTCTCTTACTATCATATCTTGTTTCTCAAACTAGTTATTAAATTATAGAATGATGAGGATCACTGTATTATATTTCTGTTTCATCTGCCACAGCCTTTGAAAGCAAAGCTCTCAAAAATGACATCAAATGAACAGAAGAGATTCAGAACAATAAAATGCTCGGTGAAAGAACATAATTAGGGGTAGATCAGCCTCTGCCTAATACTTGGAGGGCTGTGTAGCATTGTTCACCTTCAGTGCAAACATATCTCCCTGCAACAGACACCAAGCAAACAAAGTCCACTGAAGCTTGTTTAAAAACTGCCAAGTAGAAAAGATGTACCTTTTTGAAAGAATTAATTAGCTGACATTTTGTTTCGAGATGGCCAACTGAAGCACAAAATAAGGAATCAGATGTTTACTGAGTTCCTTTTACATGCAGGACCCTGTGTTAGATGATGGGAGAGTTCAGTCCACAAAGCAGGTGACTATCCTGGAACTTATTTCAAAAAAGCAAAGCACAATGCCATGAGCAATATATGATAAAATAGTTAAATAAAGCTCATTTTTGTTCAGTCAAAAAGTACTCTTCCCACCCTGCCCTCGCAGCAAGAACTGACTAACGATGACTCAATCTCTGTAAACCTTCGGCACTGCCCATCTATTTTAGGCATTATCAGATTCTGAATCACTTTACTCTTGCTATTAGTTTTGCACATTTTCCCTCATTTTATGTAAAGAATCAGACCCGTAGAAACCCCAGATCTGGAAAGAGTGAAGAGGTTGTCCAGGGGTTTTGCATTTTTTGTGTATGTGTATATGGGTGAGGGCAGGGGTGGCATGGACATTTCAGCAGTCCGGTGAAGGCTTTGGAGACAGAATAAAGTCTTTAAATGCATAATGTAAAACACATAATGGTGAATTTGTACAGTTTAAAGTTTGTTGTTGTTGTTAAGTTGTTAAGTCATGTCCAACTCTTTGCAGTCCCATGGACTGGACTCCACCAGGCTACCCTGTCCTTCACCATCTCCCAGAGTTTGCTCAGATTCATGTCCACTGAGGCAGTGATGTCATTCAACCATCTCATCCACTGCCACCCCCTTCTCCTTTTGCCTTCAATCTTTCCCAGCATCAGGGTCTTTCCCAATGAGTCAGCTTTTCGCATCAAGTGGCCAAGGTATTGGCACTTCAGCTTCAGCATCAGTCCTTACAATGAATATTCAGGATTGATTTCCTTTAGGATTGACATTGATTGGTTTGATCTCCTGGTGGTCTGAGGAACTCTCAAGATCTTCTCCAGCACTATAATTTGAAAGAATCAATTCTTTGGTGCTCAGCCTTCTTTATGATCCAACCCTCACATCCATACATGACTACTGGAAAAACCATAGCTTTGACTATACAGACTTTTGTCAGCAAAGTGATGTGTCTACTTTTTAATACACTATCTAGGTTTGTCATTTAAAATTTAAGAACAAGTAAAACTAACCTAGGGTGTCCGAGTCCTGACAGTGTTACCCTTAGAGGTTCTGATTGGAAGGGGGCCTGAGGGGCCCTTCTGGAGTGCATGTAATCTGCTTACTCCCTATTTTGGATGCTCATTATACAGTTTTGTTCACATCGTAAAAATTCATTGAGCTATACCCTATGATTTGTGTACTTTTCTGGATGTATGTTCTATTTCAATGAAAAATTTTTAAAAATACATAAGCATGTAGGATTACAAAGAAATCTATTACATTGAAATACAGTTCTATCCACTGATTCTTAAGGGATCCATTTTTTAGGTTAATAATCCAGAAAAAAGAGATTTGAGACATTTCTAGGAGTGAAAAATCTAGTTGACAAAAGAAGACTGACGAACTTGAAATATGAAGAAACTGATAAGTATACTTGATAAGCCAAACTAGAGGGGAAGCCAAAAGAGAAAAGTGGGAACAAGTACTTTGGAGGTAGTGTCAGGGCAGAGCAATTTGAGGATGTGGAACCCAGACTGTAAGTGGAAGGGTGTGACCTATTTGGTTAAGTTGAAATGAGAGCATTCCTCTTGTAGTATGGGTAGTCAAGAGCATGGGAGGCCTTTTATCTATTTGGCCATTGTGAAGGATAAATGACAATAGGTAGGATGAAATAAAGCTGGTGACTACTGCTGGGTACAGAATGGAAAGAAGATTTTGAACTAGGATTCCTCACTAATAGAAAGCCACTGAAGATAGTTTTAGCTAAACAGTAAAAGAGAACACTGTTTTATGAAACCATTCAGTTCAATTTAACGAGCATTTACCAAATGCCTACTAGGTTCAGTGTACTATGTTAGGGTCTGCCCTGGTTGATGGTTTTAAATATTCTCTAAGATTCTCTGTTTTATGTTTTTTTGTCTTTTATGTCTTTTGACCTGTCTAATTTATAAACTGCCAAAGTACATTTACAGTCTAGGTTGGTTTAAATTAGACTGCAACTTATTCAAAACTGCAACACTTCAGATATTATAAATCAAGCAAAACTGGGGCAAAAAGACAATAGGATATGTTCCTATTTGGGTCAGGAACATGCCTCAAAGTTTTTAGTTGGATTGTTTCCAAGTGTACTATTTGTCCAAGTGTTTCCCCTTCAGGCAATGTTCTTTTCAACACACAAAATGCTAGGGCTGGAAGAGACACCCAGGGAAGGCAGCAGATTTTAATAACCATTGAATAGCCCAATGATTCACCCTAACATCTTTCATTATTAACCATCTTGAAAGTTTGATAATGAAAAAAGAACCATGGAAAAGTCCATCCAAGTATATAAACACAGATAATGGAGAAACTTCCAACTTCTCAGCCCATTCTGTTTTTCTAATTGTCTAACATAGAGGTTACACTGAGTTGTAAGTTGTGGAAAGTCAGTTTCACATTGAGGAAGAAAATGGAGATGGCTCATTTTAGGGAGTTTACTGTGTTCCTTTCAATGCCTGAAAGCTATTCTATGTTTGTCATCAGGACTACTAGTCAAGGCATGCTTTATGATTTCTATAAGACGTTCTATCCAGACTACATGGCTGCCAATAAAATCTTTCTTTTCTGAAGACCAACACTAAACTTGTTTATTGTGAGGTGAAGGTTAGTAAAGATTAGTATTTGCTAGGAAAATGCATCTATGATAATTCTACATGAAATGAGTTCTATACCACAATTACTTCTGGGCTAATATTACTATGTCTAGGAAATAAAAATCCCTAGGTTTATAGTTTAATTCTGCCTTCTCTCTTTCTCTTATCTCTTCTCTTTTCCTCTCCTCTCAATTCCAGAGGGTCTTACACTATAAGATTTCTTTATTACAATGGGCTTCCCGAGTAGCTCAGTGGTAAAGAATCTGCCTGGAATGCAGGAGACACAGGAGACCCAGGGCTCAATACCTGGGGTGGAACGATCCCCTGGAGGAGGGCATGGCAACCCATTCTAGAATTCTTGCTGAGAAAATCCCATGGACAGCAGAGCTTGGTGGGCTACCATGTGGTCACAAAAAGTCAGACACAACCGAGCACAGCATGGCATACAAATCACAAACAGGTGGTACTGTCTCATTAAATCATTTCAAAACCTTGGAATAAGTTGCTTAAATTATCAGCATGTTAATAGTCATTCTCGGATTTTCATAGCCCTCTTATTTTCTTCCCTTAACTCAAGACTAGAGCTGCATCTCAGAGGCATGATGGAAGGAATATGCCTTCTATCTGGGCTCCAAGTATAGCAGGGTGAAATTGCTGTCTCATGTCCCCTGAACTACAATAGTCATTTGATATAATTCAATACAGCCACTAAATGATAATGTATAGAGTTGTTAGGGAGGTATCATGACAAATATTTATGATTGATAAATGCAAATAAGAGGTTACAAAAGAGTAGAGTGCACAGTATAGTCACATTCATGTAAATTACATAAATACACACATAAACAAAACTAAGGATATGCACAAAAATGTTAGGAGTTGTGGAATTATGGATAATGTTCTTTTTTGTGCTTTTCTGTATATTTTTACTTTATACAGTGAAGATATATGTATATATATAATTTTTAATAAGGAAATTATCAGTTTTAATGTTAAATAAAATTTAATTCACAATATCTGCATATTAACAGGAAGGAATGAAAAGACATGAACAGTATGAAAAGGAAAAAAGATATGACACTGAAAGATGAACTCCCTAGGTTGGTAGGTGCTCAATCTGCTACTGGAGAAGAGTAGAGAAATAGCTCTAGAAATAATGAAGATGCTGAGCCAAAGTGAAAACAATGCCCAGTAGTGGATTTGACAGGTAATGGAAGTAAAATCTGATGCTGTAAAGAACAATATTGCATAGGAACCTGGAATGTTAGGTTCATGAATCAAGGTAAATTGGAAGAGATCAAACAGGAGATGGCAAGAGTGAATATTGATATTTTAGGAATCAGTGAGCTAAAGTGTACCAGAAAGGGTGAATTTAATGCAGATGACCATTATATCTACTACTGTGGGCAAGAATCCCGTAGAAGAAATGGAGTAGGCCTCACAGTTAACAAGAGAGTCCAGTACTCTCTTCTAGAGAGAGAAGAGTACTCTCTTCAAGAGAGAAATACAGTACTTGGATGCAATCTCAAAAATGACAGAATGAACTCTGATTGTTTCCAAGGCAAACCATCAATATCACAGTAATCCATGTCCATGCCCCAATCACTAATGCCAAAGAAACTGAAGATGAACAGTTCTATGAAGACCTACAAGACTTTCTAGAAGTAACACCAAAACAAAGGATGTCCTTTTCAATATAGGGGACTGGAATGTAAAAGTAGGAAGTCGTGAGATAACTGAAGTAACAGGCAAATTTGGCCTTAGAGTACAAAATGAAGCAGGGCAAAGATTAACAGAGTTTTGCCAAGAGAACTAACTGGTCATAGCAAACACCCTCTTCCAACAACAAAAAGAAAACTCTACACATGGACATTCACAGATGGTCAATACTGAAATCAGATTGATTATATTCTTTGCAGCCAAAGATGGAGAAGCTCTATACAATCAGCAAAAACAAGATCGAGAACTGACTGTGGTTCAGATCATGAACTCCTTATTGCCAAATTCAGACTTAAATTGAAGAGAGTAGGGAAAACCACAAGACAATTCAGGTATGACCTAAATCAAATCCCTTAGGACTATACAGTGGAAGTGAGAAATAGATTTAAGGGACTAGATCTGATAGACAGAGTGCCTGAAGAACTATAGACAGAGGCTCCTGACATTTTACAGGAGGCAGTGATCAAAAACATTCCCAAGAAAAAGAAACGCAAAAAGGCAAAATGGTTGTCTGAGGAGGCCATACAAATAGCTGAGAAAAGAAAAGAAGCAAAAGGCAAAGGAGAAAAGGAAAGATATATCCCTCTGAATTCAGAGTTCCAAAGAATAGCAAGGAGATAATAAGAAAGCCTTTCTCAGTGAACAGTGCAAAGAAATAGAAGAAAACAATAGAATGGGAAAGAAATAGAGATCTCTTCAAGAAAATTAGAGATACCAAGGGAACATTTCATGCAAAGATAGGCACAAGAAAGAACAGAAGCAGAAGATCATAAGAAGAGGTGACAAGAACACACAGAAGAACTATGCAAGAAAGATTTTAATGACTGAGATAACCACGATGGTGTGATCATTCACTTAGACCCACACATCCTGGCATGTGAAGTCAAGTGGGCCTTAGGAAGCATCACTACGAGTAAAGCTAGTGGAGATGATGAAATTCCAGCTGAGCTATTTCAAATCCTAAAAGATGATGTTGTGAAAGTACTGCTCTCAATATGCCAGCAAATTTGGAAAACGCAGCAGTGGCCACAGGATTGCAAAAGGTCAGTTTTCATTCCAATTCCAAAGAAAGGCAATGTCAAAGAATGTTCAAATCTCACATACTAGCAAAATAATGCTCAAAATTCTCCAAGCTAGGCTTCAACAGTATGTGAACCAAGACCTTCCAGATGTTCAACTGGATTTAGAAAGGCAGAGGAACCAGAGATCAAATTGCCAAAATCAACTGGGTCACAGAAAAAGCAAGAGAATTCCAGAAAAACATCTACTTTAGCTTCATTGACTATGCTAAAGCCTTTGACTGTGTGGATCACAAGAAACTGTGAAACATTTTTCAAGAGATGGGAATACCAAACCGCCTTACCTGCCTCCTGAGAAATCTGTATGCAGGTCAAGAAGCAACAGTTAGAACTGGACATGTAACAATGGACTGGTTCCAAACTGGGAAAGGAGTACATCAAGACTGTGTACTCTCAACCTTGCTTAATTAACTTATATGCAGAGTGCATCATGTGAAATGCTGGGCTGGATGAAGCACAAGCTGGAATCAAGATTGAAGGGAGAAATGTCAACAACGTCAGATATGCAGATGACACCACCCTTATGGCAGAAAGTGAAGAGGAACTAAAGAGCCCCTTGATGAATGAAAGAGGAGAGTGAAAAAGCTTCCTTAAAACTCAAATTAAAAAAAAAAAAAAGGTCATGGCATCCAGTCACATCACTTCATGGCAAATAGATGGAGAAACGGTGGAAACAGTGGCAGACTTTATTTTGGGGGGCTCCAAAATCACTGCAGATGAAATTAAAAGATGCTTATTCCTTAGAAGAAAAGTTATGACCAACCTAGACATCATATTAAAAAGCAGAGACATTACTTTGCCAACAAAGGTTCATCTAGTCAAGGCTGTGGTTTTTCCAGTAGTCATGTATGGATGTGAGAGTTGGACCATAAAGAAAGCTCAGCACTGAAGAACTGATGCTTTTGAACTGTGGTGTTGGAGAAGACTCTTGAGAGTCCCTTGGACTGCAAGGAAATCCAACCAGTCCATCCTAAAGGAGATCAGTCCTGCATACTCATGGGAAGGACTGATGAAGAACTGACTCATTGGAAAAGACCCTAAAGCTGGGAAAGATTGAAGGTGGGAGGAGAAGCGGATGACAGAGAATGAGATGGTCAGATGGCATCACTGACTCAATGGACATGAGTCTGAATAAACTCTGGGAGTTGGTGATGGACAGGGAGGCCTGGCGTGCTGCAGTCCATGGGGTTGCAAAGATTCTGACATGACTGAGCTACTGAACTGAACTGAACCAAACTGAAATATGAGACATAAAATTTATTGATTATTTCTTTTTTAAAAATGTTTCAGACCCTATGGAGATCAAATTAATTGTCAGAGCGTTATTGATGTACTAATCTGTGAAATGCTCCTTATTGAGAGGAGCATAAGTTTTTCTTTTCCTTGAATCTATTAATATGGTAAATTATATTTATACAGATGTACCTTGCAGGCTTGTTGCCAGAACAATACAATAAAGTGAATATCTCAATAAAGTGAGTCACACAAATTTTTTGGTTTCCCAGTGCATATAAATGTTATGTTTGGGGACTTTACTGATGGGCCAGTTGTTGGGGCTCTGCATGTCTACTGCAAGAGGTATGGGGTTTTGATCTCTAATCAAGGAACTAGGATCCTGCATGCTCTGTGGCATGGCTAAAAAAAGAAGTTATGTTTGCACTCTACTATAGTCTATTTTTTTATTCAAGTCTATTAAGCGTGCAATACTTTGGCCACCTCATGCAAAGAGTTGACTCATGCTGGGAGGGATTGGGGGCAGGAGGAGAAGGGGACGACAGAGGATGAGATGGCTGGATGGCATCACTGACTCGATGGACGTGAGTCTGAGTGAACTCCAGGAGATGGTGATGGACAGGGAGGCCTGGTGTGCTGCGATTCATGGGGTTGCAAAGAGTCGGACACGACTGAGCGACTGAACTGAACTGAACTGAACTGAATGTGTGGGTACTTGCATTCAGTCATGTCTGACTCTGTATGACCCTGTAGATTGTAGGCCACCATGGTATTCTATCCATGGTATTCTCCAGGCAACAACACTGGAGTGGGTTGCCATGCCCGCCTCCAGGGGATCTTCCTGACCCAGGGATTGAACCCATATTGGCAGGAAGGTTCTTTACCACTAGCACTGCCCGGGAAGCCCCAGGTGTGCAATAGCATTATGTCTTTAAAAAAGTACATTCCTTAATTTTTTTCCTTTATTGTATTTTTTATTGAGGTACAGTTGATGCACAATTTTGTGTAAGTTTCAGGTATACAACATAGTACTTCACTAGTTTTAAAGGTTATATTCCATTTATTGTTAGTTATTATGAAATATTGACCATATTCCCTGTGCTTGTATATACCTTAATTCAAAAATATTTTACTGCAGGTCCAGTGGTAAAGAACCTGCCTTCCAATGCAGGGAACATGAGTTCGATCCTGGTCAGGGAACTAACATACCATATGCTGTGTGGCAACCAAGCCTGCTTGCCACAACTAGAGAGCCTGCACACCACAACTAATGAGCCCTAGCATCACAGATAGAGAGGCCCATGAACCACAACCAGAGAAGACTGTGTGCCTCAAAAAAGAGTCCATGCACTGCAACAAAAACCCAGCATAGCCAAAAAAAAAACCACAACTTTTATTGCTTTAAAATGCCAAAATAATTACAGTAGTAACATCAAAGATCACTAATCACATATTGCCATAAAATATAATAATAATGAAAACGTTTGAAATACTGTGAGAATTACACAGTGTTACACAGAAACATGAAGTGAGCAAATGCTGTTGGGAAAATGGTGCTTGTAGACTTGAATGATGCAGGACTGCCACAATCAACTTGTAATAAAACACAACAAAGTGAAGCAGAATAAAACAAGGTATGCCTGTATATGTCTTAGAGTTGCATTCCTGGAATTAACCCAACATGTCATGATAGATTTTCCTTTTATATATCCTGATGGATTTATTTCTCTAATATTTTGTTTAGGCTTTTTTAATATAAATTTATTTATTTTAATTGGAGGTTAATTACTTTACAATATTATATTGGTTGTCTACATTCTCAAAAGAAACTATCCATTATTTTTTGTCATTTTATTTTTTAAAGTTATCTCTATTTCAAAAAATGAGTTGTGTGGGTTGGGGAAATACACCCAGTTTTTCTACTTTCTGGAAGAATTTAAGATTGCAATAATATGCTTTATGAAGCTTGGTAAACTTTTAACTACAGGATTCACTTATTTAATAATTATCCTTCTAGGAAAGAACAAGATGGTGGAGGAGTAGGTGGACGTGGAGTACATCTCTCTCCATGGATACATCAGGAATACACCTTCAGACACGCAGAACACCAGCTGAGAGCGGACAGAAGTACCTGACCAGCGGAAAAGAATAAATAGACCCACATAAAACTTGGTAGGGCAAAGGAACTAGGGGCAAAAACAGGAGTGTTAGTAGAACTGGACCTGCCCTCAGCTGGTGGGGGAACTGAAGCAGGGGTCCGATCCCCACATCAGGGCAATGGTCTGAGTCAGAGGTGAGGCATTTAAGGCTGAGAGTGAAAGAGCTGATCTGTGGCAGCCTAAATGGAAGGAGACTCAGACAGTCCTTGTTGTAGCCATACATACCCCAGACAGGGACATAGATACCCTGGAAGGTGCAGGGGCTGGGAGCTGTATTTTAGGGATTGTGGAGCAATCCCTGGGCAAGGGGTGCTGTTGACTGTGAAGAGACGGATCAAGGGGATGTGAGGGAAGGGACTGTGGTGGGAAATGCCTGTGGAGGAAAGCGGGGCAGCCATGGAAGAAAGGTGATACTGCTGAGTCACGTGTAGGGGGTGGAGCCATGACCATAGCCTCTCCCTGCACATGCCAGCATTGGCAGCTGAACAATAGAGAGGCTGGCCCATCAAACACCTGATGCACTGAACTACAGAGTAGGACCCCACCAACGGTGCCCCTTTAAGTGCCTGACACACCAATCTACAGAGTAGGACCCCATCCAGGGGGGCCCCTCTATGTGCCTGACACGTTGAACAACAGAGAAGGACCCCAGGCAAGGAAGCCCTCTAAGGGCCTGAACGGGTGGAGCTACAGAGAAAGACTGGCCAAAGAGGCCTTCTGATTGCTGCCAACTACAAGAGGCTCAATTAAAGACTCTGATGGGGCCATAACTCCTGCAGTGGAGGCAGTCCATGTCCCTGCACACTTGGTGCTGCCAGGGTCCCCGCAAGCCAAGCAGCTGTGCCACCTTCATGCTCAACTCTCACTGGGGCAGAGCTGCCACAGGCAAAAAAAGTCTTGCACCTATGTGCATAGGGTCGCTTCGATAGTGTCCAACTCTTTGTGACTCTCTAGATTGTGGCCTCGGAGAAGGCAATGGCACCCCACTCCAACACTCTTGCCTGGAAAATCCCATGGATGGAGGAGCCTGGTGGGCCGCAGTCCATGGAGTCGCTAAGAGTCGGACACAACTGAGCGACTTCACTTTCACTTTTCACTTTCATACATTGGAGAAGGAAATGGCAACCCACTCCAGTGTTCTTGCCTGGAGAATCCCAGGGACAGGGGAGCCTGGTGGGCTGCCGTCTATGGGGTCGCACAGAGTCGGACACGACTGAAGTGACTTAGCAGCAGCAGCAGCAGCAGCAGACTGTGGCCTGCCAGGCTTCTCTGTCAGGGAGGGAGATTCTCCAGGCAAGAATACTGGAGAGTATTGGCCAATACTGGTTGCCATACCCTTCTAGAGCACTATATTTCCTGCTGCCCTAGCCGCCAACCCCTCTGAGTACCTGGTGCTGCCAGAACCCCTGTGGCTGCACCACCTCCACACCTGGCCCTCACAGAGGCAAACCCAAGTCCTCCAGGGCAGCCTCAGGAGCAAAACCCCAGTGGATGACCCACATGCAGAGGTGGAAATAAAACCACAATTGAAACCCAGGGGCAGTGTGTCTAAGGAAGTAGACTCAAAAGCTTCCCACCAGCCATACTGGCTGAAGATTAAATCCACACGATCAACTAGGCAGACTCTGTGTCTATGGAATATAAAAAAGGTCACTGAGAGCTCTCATAAAGGAAAATACTCTAGTTCTGACAGCTGTGGACATTGGGGCAAGAATATGGAGGAGTAGGGCCAGATTAGAATCTAAGTTGCCCAAACAGCAGGTCCAAAGATCAGCACAGTGTGAGAGGGCATCCTAGGGAGGTGAGGTGAACTGTGACTCCCAGCGAGGGAAAGGACTCTGACAGCAGTGACTCAAGAAAAACATTTATTATTCTTATGTTTTGACTTATTCTGTAGATTCTTTTGGATTTTTCTTTTATTTTTTTCCCTTTCCCCCACTCTGTTGTAGTTGCCAATTTTATTGGCACTATGAAATCTAATTAAGCTTTTGAGTTTTTTTTTCTTAGTCACATTTTTTATTGTTGTTATACACCTCTGCCTCTATGTTGGGCTTTGCAGTTCTGGAGAGTTTTCCTTTTTTTTTTTTTCCTTTTCTCTATTTTTAATTTTTGAAATCAATTATTTTTTCTACATTTATTCCTTTGTTTGCTTACCTTACTGTTCTTTTCCCCTTGCAGATAATCCTTAATATATATATCAGTTCAGTGGCTCAGTCGTGTCCAACTCTTTGCAACCCCATGGACTGCAGCATGCCAGGCTTCCCTGTCCATCACCAAATCCAGGAGCCTACTCAAACTCATATCCATTGCGTCGGTGATGCCATCCAACCATCTCATCCTCTGTCATCCCCTTCTCCTCCCACCTTCAATCTTTCCCAGCATCAGAGACTTTTCCCATGAGCCTGTTCTTCGCATCAGGTGGCCAAAGTATTGGAGTTTCAGCATCAACATCCCTCTTTCCAATGAATATCAGGACTGATTTCCTTTAGGATAGACTGGTTGGATCTCCTTGCAGTCCAAGGGACTCCCAAGAGTCTTCTCCAACACCACAGTTCAAAAGCATCAATTCTTCAGTTCTTAGCTTTCTTTATTGTATAGCTCAGTTGGTAAAGCATCTGCCTGTGATACGGGAGACTTGGGTTCAGTTTCTGGGTTGGGAAGTTCCCCTGGAGATGGCAATATATATAAATCTTCTTTATCTACTTCTATTTAACTCTGTATATCTATTCTTTCTTTCCTTTCCTCTCAACATATTTGTTAGTTTAATTTGCATTGCTTTATTCCCCAATTAGTACCTTGCTTTAGTTTTGTTTGCCAGTTTGTGCTTCAGTTGGTTTTGTTCTGGTAGATAAAATTTTTGGTTTCCTTTTTTCACTGGATCAATTTATTGTACTTTTTGTTGGACTGTTTTGATTTTGCTTATGGATGTATATGTATATGTGTATATTCAGTCACACTTTTTATTGTTGTTATAAACCTCTGCATCTATGTTGGGCTTTTGCACATCTGTGGAGTTTTCCTTTTTTTCCCCTTTTTTCTTTTTCTTCCATTTTTTTTCCTTTTCTCTTTTTTATAATTTTATCTTTTAATTTTTTAAACCTATTATATTTTTCTACATTTATTCCTCCATTTGCTTTTCCTACTGTTCTTTCCCTTTGCAGTTAATTTTTAATATATATATAAATCTTCTTCATCTACCTCTATTTAACTTTGCATATCTATTCTTTCTTCCTTTTCATTCTTTCCTTTCCTCTCAACATATATGTTAGTTTTGTTTTCATTGCTTTATTACCTAATTGGCACCTTGGTTGGTTTTGTTTTCCAGTTTGTGCTTTAGTTAGTTTTGATCTTAACTGCTAAATATAATTTTTTATTTCTTTTGTTCACCAGGTCAATTTACTGTACTTTATTTTTGTTGGACTGTTTTGACTTTGCTCATGGGTGTATATGTATATTCCATTTTTTAAATTATTATTTGCCTGATTTTGTAACTGCCATTCATCTGGCATTCATCTTTGGTTTCTTGTTTTTGGATATTTGTTTTAATCTTACTTAATGCCATAACAAACCACTTGTGGAATCTTTGTTCCTGACCAGAGATCAAGCCCTGAGCCTCTGGAATGGGAGCACTGACTCCATGACCTTAGACTATGAGGGAACTAACCCTAGGGGTATCAAATAGTGAGAACTCACACAAAGGAAAACACTGGAATACAAGACCCAGCATCAACCAACCACCAGTAACACCCTGTGCAGAATGCCTCATCTAAACAACAAACAAAACAAAAATACAAACCAAATCATTAGCAGACAGTATTACCACCTCACTCAGCCTTGCCCATTAGAAAAAAACCAAACAAACAAAAACTCAACACAAATCTTGCCCTATACAAACCTTACATAGACCACTGGGCCAATCTTAGGAGAGAAGAAACCATAAGGAAGAAAGAATTCAACCTTGAAGCCTGGGGAAAGGAGACCTCAAACACAATAACTTAAAAAAAATTAATGAAAAGGGAGAGAAATACTAAACTAATGAAGGAACAAACTAGGAACACAGAAGCCCAAATAAATGAAGAGGAAATAGGCAAACTACCTGAAAAAGAATTCAGAATAATGATAGTAAAGATGATCAAAAACCTTGAAAACAAAATGGAGAAAATGCAAGAATCAATTAAAAAAGACCTAGATGAATTAAAGAATAAACATGCAGAGACAAACAACACAATTACTGAAATTAAAAATACTCTAGAAGGAATCAATAGTAGAATATCTGAAGCAGAAGAACGAATTGGTGAGCTGGAAGATATAATGGCGGAAATAACTTCTGAAGAGCAGAATACAGTAAAAAGAATTAAAAGAACTGAGGATAGTCTCAGAGTCCTCTGGGACAATATCAAATGCACCAACATTCGAATTATAGGGGGTCCCAGAAGAAAAAGAGAAAAAGAAAGGGTCTGAGAAAATTTTTGAAGAGATTATAGTTTAAAATTTCCCCAACATGGAAAAGGAAATAGTTAATCAACTCCAAGAGGCACAAAGAGTCCCATTCAGGATAAACCCAAGGAGAAACACACCAAGACACATACTAATCAAACTAACAAAGACTAAACACAAAGAAAGAATATTAAAAGTAGCAAGGGAGAAGCAACAAGTAACATATCAGGGAAACCCCAAATGCGCAACAGCTGATCTTTCAGCAGAAACTCTGCAAGCCAGAAGGGAATGGCAGGATACATTTAAAGTACTGAAAGGAAAAAATCTACAACCAAGATTACTGTACCTGGCAAGGATCTCATTCAAAATTGATGGAGAAACAAAAAGCTTTCCAGTCAAGAAAAAGTTAAGAGAATTCAGAACCACCAAACCAGCTTTACAACAAATGTTAAACAGACTTATATAGTCAAGAAATACAAGAGAAGAAGAAAGACCTACAAAATCAACCCCAAACAATTAAGAAAATGGCAATAGGAACATATACATCAATAATTACTTTTAATGTTAATTGCTTAAGTGCTCCAACCAAAAGACACATACTGACTAAATGGATACAAAAACAAGACCCATACATATGCTGTCTACAAAAAATCCACTTCAGATGTAATGGCACATATAGACTAAAAGGGAGAGGATGAAAAAATATATTCCATGCAAATGGAAAGCAAAAGAAAGCTGGAGTAGCAATCCTCATATCAGACAAAACAGATCTTAAAATAAAGATTACAAGAATGAATCCCTTCTTCTCATCAGGTGGCCAAAGTATTGGTTTCAGCTTCAGCATCAGTCCTTCCAATGAATAGTCAGGACTGATTTCCTTTAGGATGGACTGGTTGGACCTCCTTGCAGTCCAAAGGACTCTCAAGAGTCTTCTCCAAAACCACAGTTCAAAAGCATCAATTCTTTAGCACTCAGCTTTCTTTATAGTCCAACTCTCACATCCATACATGACTACTGGTAAATCCATAGCTTTGACTAGATGGACCTTTGTTGGAAAAACCTATGGGATGCATCCAAAGCAATCCTAAGAGGGAACTTTATAGCAATACAATCCTACCTCAAGAAACAAGGGTAACATCGATTAGACAACCTAACTTTACACCTAAACAACTGAAAAAAAAAAGAAGAACAAAAAAAAATTAGTGGAAGGAAAGAAATCATAAAGATCCAAGCAGAAATAAATGAAAAAGAAATGAAAGAAACAATAGCAATGATTAATAAAAGTAAAAGCTGGTCCTTTGAGAAGATAAACAAAATGGACAAGCCTTTAGCCAGACTCATCAAGGAAAAAAGAGAGAAGAATGAAGTCAACAAAATTAGAAATGAAACAGGAGAGGTAACAACAGACAATGCAGAAATACAAAGGATTATAAGAGACTATTATGAACAACTATATGGCTATAAAATGGATAACCTGGAAGAAATGGGTAGATTCTTAGAAAAGTTCAATCTTCCAAGACTGAAACAGGAAGAAATAGAAATTATGAACAACCTTAGTACAAGCACTGAAATTGAAGCTGTGATCAAAAATCTCCCAAAAAACAAAAGCCCAGGACCATATGGCTTCACAGGAGAATTCTATCAAACATTTAGAGAATAGCTAATGCCTACCCTTCTAAAACTCTTTCAAAAAATTGCAGAGGAAGGAACACATCCAATCTCATTCTACGAGGCCACTATCACCCTGTTACCAAAACCAGACAAACACAACACACAAAAAAGAAAACTACAGGCTGATATCACTGATGAAAATAGATGCAAAAATCCTCAACAAAATTTTAGCAAACAGAATTCAGCAAACCATCAAAAAGCTCATATACCATGATCAAGTTGGGTTTATTCCAAGAATGCAAGGATTCTTCAATACATGCAAATCAAACAATGTGATACACCATATTAACAAATTGAAAGATAAAAACCACATGATAATCTCAATAGATGCAGAAAAAGCCTTTGACAAAATTCAGCACCCATTTATGATTAAAACTCTTCAAAAAATGGGCATAGAAGGACCTACCTCAACATAGTAAAGGCCATATATGATAAGCCTACAGCAAACATTATTCTCAATGGTGAAAAACCAAAAGCATTCCCCTTAACATCAGGAAGAAGACAAGAGTGTCCACTTTCATCACTATTATTCAGCATAGTTCTGGAAGTCCTAGCTACAGCAATCAGAGAAGAAAAAGAAATAAAAGGAATACAGTTCATAAAATAAGTAAAGCTCTCACTGTTTGCAGATGACATGATACTGTACATAGAAAACCCTGAAGATAGTATCAGAGAATTCCTAGAGCTAATCAGTGAACTCTGGGAGATTGTGATGGACAGGGAGGCCTGGTGTGCTGTGATTCTTGGGGTCACAAAGAGTCAGACACGACTGAGTGACTGAACTGAACTGAACTGATTCAGTGAAGTTAGCAAAGTTTCAGGATACAAATTCAATACACAGAAATCATGGCATTTCTACATACTAACAATGTAAAATCAGAAAGAGCAATTAAGGAATCAATCCCATTCACCATTGTAACAAAAAGTATTAAATATCTAGGAATAAACTAACCTAAGGGACAAAAGAACTGTACACAGAAAATTATAAGACACTGATGAAAGAAATCAGACGACATAAACAGATGGGGAGATAGTCCATGTTCATGGGTAGAAAGAATCAATATAGTGAAAATGACTATACTACCAAATGCAATCTACAGATTCAGTGTGATGCCTATCAAATTACCAATGACATTTTTCATAGAAATAGAACAAAACATTTTATAATTCATATAGAAACACAAAACACCCCAAATAGCCAAAATGGTTTTGAGAAAGAAGAATGGAGCTGGAAGAATCAACCATCCTGACTTCAGATTATACTACAAAGTTACAGTCATCAAGACAGTATGGTAGTGGCACAAAAACAGGAATACAGACCAATGGAACAGATAGAAAGCCCAGAAATAAACCCATGCACCTATGGGTACCTTATTTTTGACAAAGGAGGCAAGAATATACAATGGGTCAAAGAGAGCCTCTTCAATAAATGGTGCTGAGGAAAACTGGACAGTTACACATAAAAGAATGAAATTAGAACACTTCCTAACATCATACACAAAGGTAAATTCAAAATGGATTAAAGACCTAAATGTAAGAGCAGAAACTATAAAACTCTTAGAGGAAAACATAAGCAGAACACTCGATGACATAAATCAAAGCAAGATCTTCTATGACGCACCTCCTAGAGGAATGGAAATAAAAACAAAAGTAAGTAAGTGGGACCTGATTAAACTTAAAACCTTTTGCACAGCAAAGGAAACTATAAGCAAGGTTCAAGGACAACCCTCAGAACGGGAGAAAATAATAGCAAATGAAACAACTGACAAAGGATTCATTTCCAAAATATACAACTCAATGCCAGAAAAACAAACATCCCAATCCAAAAGCGGGAAAAATACCTAAAGAGACATTTATCCAAAGAAGACATAGGGATGGATGGCTAACAAACACATGATAAGATGCTCAACATCACTCCTTATTAGAGAAATGCAAAACAAATGGCCATCAGAATGGCCATCAACAAAAAGTCTACAAACAATAAATGCTGGAGAGGGTGTGGAGAAAAGGGAACGCTCTTGCACTGTTGGTGGGGATGTAAATTGATACAGTCACTATGGAAGACAGTATGGAGATTCCTTAAAAAACTAGGAATAAAACCACCATATGACCCAGCAATCCCACACCTAGGCATATACCCTGAGGAAACCAAAATTGAAAAAGACACATGTATCCCATTGTTCATTGCATCACTATTTACAATAGCTAAAACATGGAAGTAACCTAGATGTCCATTGACAGATGAATGGATAAAGAAGTTGTGGTATATATACACTCAGCCATAAAAAGAATGCATTTGAGTCAGTTGTGATGAGGTGTGTGAACCTAGAACCTATTATACAGAGTGAAGTGAGTCAGAAAGAGATAAATATCATATTCTAATGCACATATATGGAATCTAGTAAAATGGTACTGAAGAATTTATTTACAGGGCAGCAATGGAGAAACAGACATAGAGAATAGACTTACGGACATGGGGAGAGGGGAGAAGAGGGTGAGATGTATGGAAAGAGTAACATAGAAACTTACATTAACATATGTAAAATAGATTGCCAACAGGAATTTGCTGTATGGTTCAGGAAACTCAAACAGGGGCTCTGTATCAATCTAGAGGGATGGGATGGAGAGGGAGATGGGAGGGAGGTTCAAAAGGGAGGGGATATATGTATACCTATGGCTGATTCATGTTGAGGTTTGACAGAAAACAACAAAATTCTGTTAAGCAATTATCCTTCAGTAAAAAATAAATTAAAAAGAAAAACATTATCCTTCTAGATAATTGTCCACTGTCAAAATTTACTGCCATAAAGTTGTGCATCAGTTCAGTTCAGTCACTCAGTTGTGTCTGACTCCTTGCGACCCCATGAATCGCAGCACACCAGGCCTCCCTGTCCATCACCATCTCCCAGAGTTCACTCAGACTCATGTCCATCGAGTCAGTGATGCCATCCAGCCATCTCATCCTCGGTCGTCCCCTTCTCCTCCTGCCCCCAATCCCTCCCAGCATCAGAGTCTTTTCCAATGAGTCAACTCTTCGCATGAGGTGGCCAAAGTACTGGACTTTCAGCTTTAGCATCAGTCCTTCCAAAGAAATCCTAGGGCTGATCTCCTTCAGAATGGACTGGTTGGATCTCCTTGCAGTCCAAGGGACTCTCAAGAGTCTTCTCTAACACCACAGTTCAAACGCATCAATTCTTCCGCGCTCAGCCTTCTTCACAGTCCAACTCTCACATCCATACATGACCACAGGAAAAACCATAGCCTTGACTAGATGGACCTTTGTTGACAAAGTAATGTCTCTGCTTTTCAACATGCTATCTAGGTTGGTCATAACTTTTCTTCTAAGGAGTAAGCATCTTTTAATTTCATGGCTACAGACACTATCTGCAGTGATTTTGGAGCCCAAAAAAATAAAGTCTGACACTGTTTCCACTGTTTCCCCATCTATTTCCCATGAAGTGATGGGACCAGATGCCATGATCTTCATTTTCTGAATGTTGAGCTTTAAGCCAACTTTTTCACTCTCCTCTTTCACTTCCATCAAGAGGCTTTTTAGTTCCTCTTCACTTTCTGCCATAAGGGTGGTGTAATCTGCATATCTGAGGTTATTCATATTTCTCCCAGCTATCTTGATTCCAGCTTGCGTTTCTTCCAGTCCAGTGTTTCTCATGATGTACTCTGCATAGAAGTTAAATAAGCAGGGTGACAATATACAGCCTTGACGTACTCCTTTTCCTATTTGGAACCAGTCTGTTGTTCCATGTCCAGTTCTAACTCTTGCTTCCTGACCTGCATACAGGTTTCTCAAGAGGCAGGTTAGGTGGTCTGGTATTCCATCTCTTTCAGAAATTTCCACGGTTTGTTGTGATCCACACAGTCAAAGGCTTTAGCATAGTCAATAAAGCAGAAGTAGATGTTTTTCTGGAACTCTCTTGCTTTTTCGATGATCCAGTGGAAGTTGCCAATTTGATCTCTGGTTCCTCTGACTTTTCTAAAACCAGCTTGAACATCTGGAAGTTCATGGTTCATGTATTGCTGAACCCTGGCTTGGATAATTTTGAGCATTTTTTACTAGTGTGTGAGCATACCACCTTATTATATATTTTTTAAATAATTGTATTTATTATTTTTGCTGTGCTGGGTCTTTGTTGCTGCATGGGCTTTTCTCCAGCTGCAGTGAGGAGGGCCTACTCTACATTGCAGTGTGCAGGCTTCTCATTGCAGTGGCTTCTCCTGTTGCAGAGCACAGGCTATAGGGCACATGGGCATCAGTAGTTGTGGCATGTGGCCTCATTGCTGCGGCTCCTGGGCTCTAGAGCACAGGCTCAGTAGTTGTGGTGCATGGGCTTAGCTGCTCCATGGCATGTGGGATCTTTCCGTAACAGGGATCAAACTTGTGTCTCCTGCATTGGCAGGTAGATTCTTTACCACTGAGCTACCAGAGAAACCTCGTTATTGTATTTTTGATATCTATTACATCTGTATTTTTATCTTTTTAAAAAAATTTACTCATATTATTTGATTATGACCTTATTCTCCTGTCAGAGGTTTCCAGTTTTATTATTCTTTTCAAAGAATCAATTTTTGATTTTAACAATGCTTTCCACTGCATCTTTATTTTCTATCTCATTAATTTCTGCTCATATTTTAATTTTCTTCAACGTTTTAGATTTATTCTATTTTTTATAACTTCTTTTAAGGGCCTATACTATTAATTTTCAGCCTTTCATTGTTATAAGCATTGAACACTGTATGTTTTCTTCTCTATATACCTTTTACTATATCCCACAGTTTTGATATGTGGAATTTTAATAATTCAGTTTCGATGTTTAATTTGCATTTATGATTACTTTTTAAATGTGTGATTTTAATGTCTAAATGCAAGCGGATTAAAAATTTTTTTGTTATTGATTAACTTAATTTCAATGTGGTTAGAAAACATGCTCTGTAGATATAGACCTCTTTGAATTCTGTTGTGATTTGCTTTAGGGCACAAGACATGGTCAACTTTCATGTATGTTTCATGTGTGTTTGAGAAGAATGTATATTCTCTAATTGTTGGGTACAGTGTTCTTTATATTAATACATTCATTATCTCAAGGTTAACTAGGTTGTTCAAATATTCTACAGCTTTTCTAATTTTTTATCTGCTTTAAGGATAGTGAAAGTGAAAGTCACTCAGTTATATCTGACTCTGTGACCCCATGGACTATACAGTCTATGGAATTCTCCAGGCCAAAATACTGGAGTAGGTAGCCTTTCCCTTCTCCGGGGGATCTTCCCAACCCAGGGATTGAACCCAGGTCTCTTGTGTTGCAGGCGGATCCTTTACCAGCTGAGCAACAAGGGAAGCCACTTTAAGTATAATATCAATAATTGAGGGCGGTGCTTTGAAATCTCCCTGTAAGACGACAGATTTGTTAATTTCTTCTTGCATTAGTATTAAACTTTGCATTCCATTGTGAGTGGTAAGTGATCTGCTACCAGTTTTCCAAGTCTATCTTTCTATCTCTGTCTCTTTTTCCCTCATCCTGTTTTGTATATGTTGTGCTTCCTGAATATGCTGATTCATGTATTTCAGCAGTTCTGGAAAATTCTCAGCGATTATATGTACAAATAGTGCCTCTCTTCAATTCCCTCTACTCTTCCTTCTGAGGCACTAATTAGATATAACTCAAGTGTTCACATTCTGTACTCCATCTCTCTCTATTTTTAAAAATATATTCTATCTCCTTGTATTTTTGTTTCTATTGTAAGTAATTATTCTAGATTTTCTTCTAGCTTACCAATTCTTTCTTCACTTGTGGCCTGAGGTATTATTTTAACCAGTCACTGCATTTCTTATTTCAATAAATACATTGCTCATTTCTAATAAATAAGTTCTATTTAATTGACTAGAATACAGGGTTTCCACCAATGGAGGGGGATCTGGGAGCTTTCAGGATAATAATTCAATAAATAAGCACAATTATTTTATTTTTAATAGACCAATTATACCTTATTTTAATAAAGAAAAATAATGACTTGCAGAACCACTTCATTTTTAACTTTTAAATGTATATATATTATTAATCCATTCCAATCAGAACTATAACATTCATCATCTTTATATGCTTGACTTCCAGGAATTTACTTCCTTTGCTGATAGCTCATAAACCTGATATAAATTTAGTGCTTAATTATTGGCATGGGATGGAGGAGAGACAAAAGCAATCACCCTCATATGTAGATTATCCTTTTCCCAGGTTTTCAGAAGAAACATTGACCAACAAACTACCAAAAGTTTTAGTTTGTAGAAATTTCATCACTGAGTAATGGTGATTATCAATTCACCTCATGTGTCATATGTAATGAAAAGGTTGAATGGCAGAAGCCCACTGAAGAACAATGGCTTCTAATTGCTCATTTGATCATATCCAAACTCAAGAACACACTATTTAAAAATATTTTATTTAGCCTTGTCTCAGTACCCAATACCTCATCTGGCAGGCATTTCCTAACAAATATAAATTCCAATGTTCCATCTATTGGCTCAAGCTTAGCACTATGTGATGATTTAATGATGTTGAAGTGAATGACACAGAACTGAACACTGGCCATATATCATTACCAATTTTTCAATGCTGATCTCATTCCTTGTTTTCACCAAAAGTAGAGTTTGAGCCATTAAATTAATCCCACATATTTTGGTTTTTTATTATATTTAAATCAGTCCTTTAGAGAAGTGTTTGGCAAATGCTCTTTTTTTTTTTTTTAACAGTAAGGTCCTTGCTCACCCCTACCCAAATCATTCACCCCCACACAGAGTAGAAATGAAGGTGCTCTTGCAGCAGTCTCAACAGAGCTTCTCAGACCCTGGCACTTTGAGGAACAGTTTGAAATCCACTATTATCTTTAAGTATGTTGTCAAGTGCTTGAGGTCAGGGCCCTCTTATATTTAGCATGGACAGGAAACATTTGTTAAATATTAATGTTGTACCAGTGTTCTATTCTCAGATCTGTTCTTTTTATTCTATATGTTTTCCTTGAGTAAGCTCATCCATTCTTATAGTTTGAACTACCATCATTATATCCATTATTTACGTGTGTGTGTGTGTATATATATATATATATATATATATATATGTATATATTGTTTTTCATTCAGTCATTAAGTTGTGTCAGACTCTTTGCAATCCCATGGACTGTAGTACGCCAGGTTCCCTGTCCTTCACTATCTCCTGGAGTTTTCTCAGATTCATGTCCATTGGGTTGGTGATGCTATCTAACCATCTCATCCTCTGCATATATCAAGCATCAAACCTCTATCAAGAACTAGTACATCCAACTGTCTCATGGTTATCTTCACTTGCACAGGTCAAGGGACACTGGGCACCTCAAACTTAAAACATCCCTAACTGATGTCAAGTCTAATTCCTCCTAAATCTCTCCCTCTTCATGTATTGAATCAATCATTGCCATCACTAGACACCTAAGAGGTGAGGTTTTCTGAGCAATTCATCTTTTTTTCATCCTATATGAGCCAAATAAAAAATACTATCAGTTTTATCTCCCAAATATCTCTTGTGAATCTGTTTTTTCCACGCCACTTCTACAATTCTTGCCCTGGTTCCTGCCCTTATCACTTTTTAGTCACTGTACAACTCAGAATAACTGTCACCCAATCATTCTACTAGGCACCTAGTATCCACCTTTATGCTAGAATTTTCAAGCAGATCATTATCACTTAGATGATACATTTCAGGCTTCCTATGTTATTCAAGATCCTTCTTGATCTGGCACTTGCCTATCCTGGGTTTGTTTTTCATTGATTTCTACCTGGCACATGGTGTTTTTCTAACATTGAACTGTTTGGAGTTTTCCAAACACACCAGGCTGGCTTTTGCCTTGGTTCTATGCTCAGTTCAGCAACTTCTGCTTTAGTCTTTCTTTCCATCTTCACCTTTTTCCCTGGAAAACTCTTTTCTATCTTTTAGGATGTCCTAGCAGCAGCAGCATGGAGACTTAATTAAGTGGTTCTCTCCTCTTTGCTTTCATAATATTCTTTGCATATTTCAAATAGTGAAATTTGCTCAGTTGTGTCTGACTCTCTGTGACTCCATGGACCATACAGTTCATGGAATTTTCCAGGCCAGAATACTGGAGTGGGCAGCCGTTCCCTTCTTCAGGGGATCTTCCCAACTCAGGGGTCAAACCCAGGTTTCCTGCATTGTAGGCAGATTCTTTACCATCTGAGCCACCAGGCAAGCCCAAGTAGAATGCTATGCAATAAATGCAATGAAAATCTGTTTGTGTGTCTGTTTCCCCTGCTACATATTTAACTCCTTGAAGGCAAGGACTGATCGTGGTGGTGGTAATGATTGTGGTTACAGGGTATTGTGGAAGAAAGGAAGTCAACAGTCATCTCTGTAAGGAATGGCAGCCTAAATTTGCCTGCTGGAATTTTAAGTACAGGTGGTATTAATATATAGCTAGTAGTCATGTACAGATGTGAGAGTTGGACCATAAGGAATGTTAAGTGCTGAAGAATTGATGCTTTCGATTGTGGTGCTGGAGAAGACTCTTGAGAGTCCCTTGGACAGCAAGAAGATCAAACCAGTCAATCCTAAAGGAAGTCAACTCTGAATATTCACTGGAACAACTGATACTGAAGCTCCAATACTTTGGCCACCTAATATGAAGAGCTGACTCATTGGAAAAGACCCTGATGCTGGGAAAGATTGAGGGCAGGAGGAGAAAGGGGTGATAGAGGATGAGATGGTTGAATGGCATCACTGACTCAATGGACATGACTTTGAGCAAACTCTGGGAGATGGTGAAGGACACAGAAGCGTGGCATGCTGCAGTTCATGGGGTCGCAACAAGTTGGACATGACTTAGCGACTGAACAACAACAACAATCAAGGGTTTATGGCATCTGTGATTTTAGTACCAGAAACCTCAATTCTAGCAGTGATTCATATGTAATCAAATGGCTTTGACTATGCTATGACTGCTAATGACTTTTAGATGGCTGCTAAGAGTAATTTTTACAACCAGAAACTGTCAAGCCTAAAATCAAATGTTTCTTGCCTCTCCTATTAGTGCTAAAATGCAAGCTCTCAGGAGGGCCCCAAACTGGTTTGAGAAGGAGGGCCAGTGACCTCTTAGTGACTGTTGAACAGGAGTAACTTGTTTTCCTTCTGTAGTGGATATTAAGTCCTTCAAAATCTGAAGGTTCTAAATGAGAAGTTGAGGATCTCCTTACCTATGTAAAAGTCAGGACACTCAATTAAGGAGATAATAAAAGAATACCAATCTTGGATAAAATTGAGTGGAAGACCAAGAAGAAAATTTAATTTTATGTGGGAAGGGGTTTAGGGGTGTTGGGATGTTCTTTCAAGTCCAGTGAAGTGAACTTGAATATAGTTGTTCAAAATAGTTTTTGAACATCTGCTATCCTAGACACTATAAAGAATACACAGATAAATAAAATATAGCCTCTGGGGACTTCCCTGGCGATCCAGTAGTTGGGACTCTGCACTTCCAATGCAAGAGGTGTAGGTTCAATCCCTGGTCAGGGAACTAAGATCCTGCATACTGTGCAATGTGACCAAAAAAGTATCTATAGCCTCTGTTTTTGAAGAGCTCCTAATCTATCAGACAAGACTTTACAGAAACCTAATCAGATGTCTAGACCAGTGCTTTCCAAGCTGTGTACTATAGCATGGGTCCCCAAACTCAGGGCCATAGACTGGTACCGGATCATGGCATGTTAGGAACCAGGCCACCGCACAGCAGGAGGTAAGCAGCGGCCAAGCTAGTGAAGCTTCATCTGTATTTACAGTCGCTCCCAATCACTCACATTTCAGCCTGAGTGCTGCCTCCTGTCAGGATCAGCAACAGCATTAGATTCTCATAGGAGCATGAACCCTACTGTGAACTGTGCATGCAAGGGATCTAGATTGTGTGCTTCTCAGGAGAGTCTAAAGCCTGATGATCTAATCAAGCATTATGGTATGTTGTATAATTATTTCATTATATGGCACAATGTAATAATGATGGAAATAAAGTGTACAATAAATGTAATGTGCTTGAATCATCCCCACCCCCTACCTTTATCTGTGGAAAAATTGTCTTCCATGAAACCAGTCCCTGGTGCCAAAAACATTGGGGACCGCTGTACTATAAAACCTAGAGTGAGTATTTGACAGAGATGGACATTTAAAATGAAGCATTTTATGATGTTGTAAGATACATTGGAAAAGGTGTTTCCTACCAAACAGAGAAGATGCAAGGACCTAAGGAATATATTGAATAATTCTATCACTATATAATTTAAGGAATTCAAGCAGATGCTGCTGCTGGTGGTGATCACAACAGTGCTAGTTAGTATATACTAATTGCTTGCTATGTTCCAGGCATTCTGAAAAGTCTGCAAAATTCTTCAAAGATCTTTACATATAATATCTTATGTTCTCTCATAAACTTTTGAGCTAGGTACTATTATACAAACAGAAACCAAGGTTCAGAGAAGTGAAGTAGCTTATACAAGTCCATACAAATTTTTTTCTATTAATAATCTTTTAAGTGTTAGATTAGTTATTAAGACAAACTCTGCAACTATTTTTGATTACTATATCTATGTGAACTTTACTTTTTTTAATCGTGTGGAAAACAAAACACAAAACAAATTGGATTACATTGACAAAAGACTACAACTGTCATCCTTAACACCTAGTTTGATTTTTTGCACTGAACATATATATAAATATTATATACATGAACATATAAAAATTTCAAACTAATAAAACCTTTATTTTAAAAACCTTTGTATGTTTTCCATATTATGGCTCTTTGTATGACTTCATGTGGGTGAAAAAGAGGTAAGTTGCTGTTCAACAAGTTTTGAAAACCACTTTTCTAGAGCATTTGAGGACTGCCCTTTGGGAATTAAGAAGAGATACAGCTTAACTGAAATATTCAGGATCTTTGGTGTCTAAAACTGGGAACCTAGTGGTTGCAATACCTAGCTTTTTAAGCAGTCTATATTCACAGAAGGCATAATCACCTTAGATAGAAGGAACATGGTCTGAGTTTGTAAGGAGAAGAATTTAGCAAACTCTTGTTCCTGAGCTGTGGCCCACAGAGCTTTCCAGAGACCTATTATAACAGCCACAAAGACAGGAAGTTGCTGTTTATTATTATAATAATTATAACAAAACCATGACATTGGGAACAACAACCAGCAATCAAGTGAGTATTATGCTGTGCATGTGCTAAGTTGCTTCAGTCCTGTCCAACTCTTTGTGACCCCATGGACCCCAGAGTAGCCTGCCAGGCTTCTCTGTCCATGGAATTTTCCAGACAAGAATACTGGAGTGGGTTGCCACTTCCTTCTCTAGGGGATCTTCCCAACTGGGGGATTGAACCTGTATCTCCTGCATTGGCAGGTGGATTCTTTACCATTGTGCTACCTGGCACATTTGTTACTTTTACTATTTCATTTATTCCTCAAAACAATACTAATATGTGGGGACTACTATTCCTATTTTACCAGTGCAAAAATTCAGGCTTGAGTAAATGTGAAGGGGTTCAATTACTTCAACAAGTCCTCACTGCTAGGAAGTAGAAGAACTGGAATTGAACTGAGGTCTATTTAATACTACTTCCTGTGTTTTCACAACTATGACAAACCCTGCTGCCCCCAGTTAGCTCTGTAAAAACTGCAGTCTGCTATTCTCTTTATGTCTCCTATATGCGAGACAGCAAAAGAGACACAGACATGAAGAAGAGACTTTTGGACTACGTGGGAGAAGGAGATGGTGGGATGATTTGAGAGAATAGCATTGAAACATGTATATTACCATATGGGAAATAGATGACCAGTCCAAGTTCGATGCATGAAACAGGGCACACAAAGCCGGTGCACTGGGACAGCCCTGAGGGATGGGATGGGGAGAGAGCTGGGAGGGGGGTTCAGGATGGGGAACACATGTAGTATACCCATGGCTGATTCATGTCAATGAATGGCAAAAACCACTATAATATTGTAAAGTAATTAGTCTCCAATTAAAATAAACAAATTAATTAAAAAAAAACTCAACATTCAAAAAACTAAAAAAAAAAAAAAAACAGTAGTAGGAAAGGATGGCAAAGCATCAGGCAAAGAAGGGGGTTGGATACCAAATCTCGTGCTGAAAGCTATGACCCTAAAGCTCAATAGCAGCACTGTATGGTAAAGGGCAGAGGATAGTCTTCATTTTTCCATTGAATAGATAATGAGACAGCCCCCAACAATGTTTCCCCTGAACTGAGCATGATCAACACTTCTGTGTATCTCAAGCAGCTCATTCCAGGCTTGTCCCATGAAGTCTTCTCCAGGATCCTCCTCCTATCATCCAGGAGAAAGATCCTTGGGGAAGGTGAGAAATTGACAATAAGGAAAAAGTTTCTCAGTGGCTGTCAAGCATCAGCTCTGAGGGTATTTGGAAATTGATCAGTATGTTTTATGAAGGTTGTGCATGCATACATAATTAATATAACTCATCAATAAATATCTCTTCAATGACTGACTATCACAATATCATGGTCAATAAGACTTACTTTGCACTTCCTAACAGAAGTTCCAAAATTCATGTTACTTTACTACTGCATACTTCCATTTTCGTTGTGACCTTTGCATGAATAACTCAATTTCCATCTTGTATGAAAGACAAATGAGTTGTGTGTGTATTTTTTTAAGCTGAAACAGAGAATGTTTTCTCCTAAACAAACTCTACACTGGGCCATTTAGGACAATATTTCCCAAACTTTTAATAACTGTTATCTGTCTAGACATCAACTCATACTAGAAAAGCAGAGAAAGCTGTCAAAGGGTAAAACAATCAACATCTACAAAGATGAAGAATTTGAGCACAGTAGAGGTAGATTAAAAAGTAAATAAACTGCACTTCAGTGATTAATGCACAAGAAAGATAAGCACAGAGGTGGGCTAAGCCAGGCACAGTAAATATCTTTTCTTAAAACTCTTGCCAGTAAATCATAATTACATATAGGATCATCAAGTCTTTTTGAGAAGGTACCTTTCACTTGGTAAGTGGCTGCTGCTGCTGCCAAGTCGCTTCAGTTGTGTCTGACTCTGTGTGACCCCATAGACGGCAGCCCACCAGGCTCCCCCGTCCCTGGGATTCTCCAGGCAAGAACACTGGAGTGGGTTGCCATTTGCTTCTCCAGTGCATGAAAGTGAAGAGAGAAAGTGAAGTCGCTCAGTCGTGTCTGACTTCTCACGACCTCATGGACTCAGCCGACCAGGCTCCTCAGCCAACCAGGCTCCTCCGTCCATGGGATTTTCCAGGCAAGAGTACTGGAGTGGGTTGCCATTGCCTTCTCTGTTGGTAAGTGGACAGTGTCTTAAAAATATAAGAAAACTACAGAAAAGATTGACGATTATAGTAAGTTCATGTTGCAATTTCCTCTGGCTGCCAATTGATAGGAAGTGGTAATTAGTTTTGGCTCCTCTGTGATAGGGAAGGAAGATGTCTGAAATAATACAATGTTCATGTTCTGTGGGGCCTTGTGTGCACATTCACTATTACGTGAGAAATTGGCTACAACCTTGTGAGATGTACAGGGCAGATACTGTTATCACCATTTTGCAAGTGAAGAAATTCAGGAAGAACTGAAGTGAAATACCGAAAGCCACAGTGGTAGGGCCAGAAGCCCTCCAATTGGTACCCAATGAGTTTCCACTACTCCTATCCCTTTGAAACAAACAAAGGTTAGATAAAAGTACTAGGTTATCTATGAATTTTTAAAAATTTTTATATGAATGTAATTTATTTAGGATCTTCTAATCTAATGGCAGAACAGAGATGTACTTCAATTGCCTTAGAACTGTAAGTACCTGAGACCTGTAAATGCAGGGCACCTGTGCATGCCAGTGTTGACCATAAGCTTTATTTTAAAACCTGCAGGCATTTCAAGTGCATCTCTTTAGTTTCATTTTTCCCTCCACTGCTACTGGGAGGGAGGTGATGCTCAATGTTGAGGGCAGGGGTGGGATCAGAGGAAAGAAGAGAGATTTTTGGAGACCACGAATGTGAGAGGTTTCCCAGGTGGCTAGGTGGTAAAGAATCTGCGTGCTAATGCACGAGACACAGAAGACTCGGGTTTGCCACTGGGTCAGGAAGGTCTCCTGGAGAAGGAAATGGCAACCACTTCAATATTCTTGTCTGTGAAATTCTATGGACAGAGGAGTCTGGCAGACTACAGCCCATGGGGTTACACAGAGTCAGACATGACTGAGCACACAGGCATGCATGCCAGGGAGGCCATCGCGGTGCCTGTTGTGCTGGGGGCTGCATTTCACATGCTAAAGTAGGCATTTTCACAAAAGCACACCTAGGTCTTAATGAAGAGGAGCATGAGGTAAGCCTTATTGGGGGGAAAAACCTCACAGGAATAACATTAATGTTTGTTTTAATAGAAAAGCAGGAAATGTGTTTTGGGACCCATCCAAAAGGTCTGCCCAGTAAAAGGAGTGAGAAATGGTGTCAGTAGATTTGTAGGCTTATCTAGCTTTCCCCAAACAAGCATTGCATGTAAATACTGGTTTATTACTACTCACTCTAATTATATTAGTTAGATGACCTGGCACAACTGAGGACAAACAAAGGTTTATATTCTCTCAGAAGTATCAGATGCAGGACAGTACACTGGCTAGAGTTTCTGTTAATATATCCCTCTCCCAAGAAGCTTGAGAACAGAGGTGGTCTCTTGCTGCTGAACATGTCTTAAGCCTACTGCGTGAAGGAGCATTCTGCTTAATCCAGCCCTGTCATAAATTCAGAAAGGATGGGGAAGCAGAGGTGAGGAGTAAGGGGGCATCATTATCATAATGTGCCATGAGGGGTCATTTTCTGGGTGTAGCAGATCTGTGGAGGGATCTCACCATCCTATCCCTGTCCCCTGTGAATGAAAAATGTGGCCTGCCATATCATCAACCAAAGGACTTGAAAGTGGGCCTGAGGGAACTCAGGATGAAAACCAAGGGGCTGCCAAGCCCTGAGCCACCGGACCATCCCCAGTGGTGCACCTTGAGGGCACTGAGGATGGGAAAGAACAGGATACTGGCCTTCGATAGCTAAGATGCATATCAAAGGAATGATTTCAGTGAACCCAGACTCTTGCATTTTCCCATACAAAGAAAAGCACTAAATCCATTAACTTAAAATATCTGGTTTTCTTTAATGAGCAGTGATAATCTTTTGATGTTCCAACTACTAAGCCTTTCTAGCCAAAACCCCTATATATTCTGGCTCCTCCCTTACCTTTTTGGAGCAGTTCCTCAGAGCTATCCAAGAGGCTGCCTCCCCAGCTTGAGTCCTCAGGTAGTAAGCCAAAGAAACATAATTCTCAACTTTCAGGTTGTACAATTTTTTTTTTAGTCAACACCCTACTAATTTGATAAAAACACTAAACTGCCTTTGCCTCTCCTGTGACCTTTTGGCACCCAACTACACTGAATGGAAATGGTGCCCAGTTGACATAGGAAAGGCACCGGGATTTTGACAGCCAGCGCATAAGGATTCCAGCGGGTACACACCTGTTAGCTGAACAAAGGCATTTCCCTGATCCAGGAAATAAAACATAGACTTTCACGTTCAGCTAATTCAACAAATTCTGGCACAATCAGTTTGCACAGCCTGGAGTACTGTGAAATTGACTTGGTATATATATGCGTGCCAAATAAAGCTAGGGAAGTGACTTTCTTTTGAAAGGTCTTCTTAGTCTTTGCTGGGCAGTGTATATCATTTGACACATCTACTGTTGTTTGGGGAAACTGAAGGTTGGAATTTGTAAGAGTAGGTTATATACCCTGAATGTTCAGTACTATTGATGGCATACAGGAGGATTGCTACCTCAGTTACAGTAATATGAGGTAAAAAGACTTGACTTGGGATCATCATGTTAGGGAGTTGCCACCATAATCTCACACAAAATTGTGTAAAGATGTGGATCTCCAAATGAAAGTACTAATGTTAAAGTTTGGGTGTAGAAAGATGATAGAGTTAACATTCACACATTTTAAAAGAAAAGAAATAGGCTGTAAGATGCTTCCTTGGTGGCTTAGATGGTAAAAGAATCTGCCTGCACTGTAGGAGACCCGGGTTCAATCCTGCAGGATACCTGGGTTTGATCCCTGCGTCGGGAAGATCTCCTGGAGAGGGGAATGGCTACCCACTCCAGTATTTCTGCCTGGAGAAACCCCATGAACAGAGGAGCCTAGTGGGCTACAGCCCATGGAGTTGCAAAGAGTTGGACAGGACTAAAGGAACTAACACTTTCACTTTTTCATAGGCTAGAACTGAGTCAGTGGATTGCCTGGCTTACAAAGTTAATCATAACACTGGGGGCTAGGGTCAGTCTAGCACATTTGAGCTGATTCAGGACCCCAAAGGGAAAAGATAACCACACCATGCTTATAGCAGCATTCAGGCAATTCCCACTGCTTTGTCGGAAACAGGACGCACTGGTTTTGCCTGGCTTCTAGATAGTTTATTCAGAGCTAGTTTCCCAGCCTAGGTCCATGGCACTCTGGAGGTTCACAGAGACTGAAGGCAAGGCAGGAGTTAAACATCTATTACTACTGGTTTTCAGGGACCATGTGGATAATATCTAATGGTTCTCACTATGCAAAGCTGTTCACAACCATTACATCCTCAAGAGATACTAATTAAAGGTTTCATTCCCTCTCCATCTCATGTGTTACAAAATGCACGGGTTGAGGGTTAAATCTCTGGCCAGTGCACCGAGCAAAGAGAAATTCATAGAGACATGGAAAATGCAGTGTATGACGATTTTTAATGGAACTCTCTAATCAAACCTCTCAGAGTTATGCTCAGTAGTCAGTGACTAATAGGTTGTGGAGGAAAAGATTATATTCAATCTGCCTGTTAACTACAAGACTTTAATCAATTTCAGTGGAAAATGCTCTGAGGCAGAAAGAAATATAATAGGGCACTGGCCTAATCTCTCAGAAGGCTCAGTGCCACTTTCTCTTTTCTCTCCAACTGGGGAGATACATTAGTTGAGACCATTCCTAAGTGTATTCTACATCAGTGCTGAGGAAGAAGAGGGCCATCTTGCTCAATGAACCACACATATCCTTAGCTACGAACTGCTGAAAGCTAACTCTCCCAATATAGTTGTATTTCATCACACCAGAGCATCTGGAGGGCCTCATTGAGGGGTTGTGGCAAGCCCTAGGGCTCAAAGTTCTGCCCTCTTCTCTAAGAAAGCCAATAAAATCCTACCTCTAGCATACAGCATGATGAAAACAAAACACATCTTTGAGCCAGATTTGGACCATGGGTCACCAGTTTGTAACCTCTAGTCTAGACTGTAATTATTAGAGGATTTTAGAGAAAAGGGAGATTAATGGAGGCCAGAATGGTAAAAGCATGGTTTGCAGAAGTAGTGCCGTTTGAATGGACCTTGGCAGGTGAGTAGGATTTCTCTTCTTCCAACTATTTCGTTTCATGTAAACATACTTTCAAAAGGCCTACAAACAACACCCCTCCCCACACAATCACCATTCTCTATCTGCACATATCTATACCTCCATCAGTTTAGAATCAGGGAAACATATCCTTTTTCCCACCTATGATATTTATCAAAGAAGGAGGGAAATTGATTCACTATCTTGCAACTCAAATTTATAAGGAAACTTTCCTGATTATCTTCTTCCTAAATGGGCTCTCCCCTCAACCACCCCCAACTGACTACTCTAGGACTTTATGTCTGTACTATTTATTTGGTTCACAGAAGAGACTTGCAATAAAATAGCAGATCTCTTCTTAAGATGGGATATATCAAGTCACAGGATGGACAGAAAAGCAAATAAAGTGGATTGTTGGAAGACTGCTGAATTCAGGTTGTAGCTGTGTGAATGAGTTTTCTACTTATGAGCCAGGTGATCACTTAAAATCAGTTAGTTTCAGTCCCTTTCATATATAAAATGGATATAATAATTCCTACCTCTCTCATATTAACTGCTGCTGCTGCTGCTGCTGCTGCTGCGTCGCTTCAGTTGTGTCCGACTCTGTGCGACTCCATAGACGGCAGCTCACCAGGCTCCCCCATCCCTGGGATTCTCCAGGCAAGAACACTGGAGTGGGTTGCCATTTCCTTCTCCAATGCATGAAAGTAAAAAGTGAAAGTGAAGTCGCTCAGTCGTGTCCGACTCTTAGCAACCCCATGGACTGCAGCCCACCAGGCTCCTCCGTCCATGGGATTTTCCAGGCAAGAGTACTGGAATGGGGTGCCATTGCCTTCTCCATATTAACTGCTGAGTGTGTGCTAAATTGCTTCCGTTGTGTCCGACTAGGCGATCCTATGGACTATAACCCGCCAGGCTCCTCTGTCCATGGGGATTCTCTCAGCAGGAATACTGGAGTGCGTTGCCATTTCCTTCTCCAGGGGATTTTCCCAACCCAGGGATCGAACCCAAGTCTCTTATTTCCCTGCATTGGCAAGCAGGTTCTTTACCACTAGTGCCATACAACTGCTGAGTAGCTCAACTCAGATGACATACGAGAGCCCTAAACACAAGTGTAAAAGTAATGTTGTCATTATTATTCATCAATCCAGCCTGTGAGGATGGGTTGTTTAAAGTTCACTCTGGAAGAATGATCAATCTTTCTATTTACAAGTTGTAAAAAGCAACTCTTATTACATATTATTCCTTGTTCCTAGTAGCCTTGCATGACAAGAATTTATAAGGAACACATTTTGAGCTGCACATGGGAGATAAAATTTATATAAAGAATATCTGACTATATTGTTCAGGCACCTCTCGAGAAATAATAATGAAGACCGAAGAGAGTAAGCAAATAAACGCAAGTAAAGGCAAAGTAGCCAGTAATGCTGAGTAAAAGGAAGGTGATTATCCAGGGGAATCCAGGCCAAAATACATGTCATAGAACTATGAGCCCACAGATTTGAAGTCTTCATTGTGACTTAAGTAAATGTTTGACTTGGGCATCTTCCTAGCAACCATTTACACATTCTTTTTCATTTTTCTTCCCTTCCTTCCTTACTCCTACTGATTGGGTAGTGCAAATTAATGGTTAAGAATGGGAGACTTGGATTTAGTCAGACCTTAGTTTAAGTCCCAGTTTTGCCATTTGCTTTTCTGAGTCTCAGATATCTCATTTGTAAAATGGGATGATAATAAAAATTAAGGCACAGAGTCTCTCTAGTAGTGATCCACGCTCCCAAATGATCCTTTACCTCTTTCTTTTTTTCCCAGATGTTCAAGTTGGTTTTATTTTTTTGTTGTTGTTTCATATATGATATTATACATGTTTCAAAGCCATTCTCCCAAATCATCCCACCCTCTCCCTCTCCCACAGAGTCCAAAAGACTGTTCTATACATCTTTACCTCTTTCAAAGTTACCTTGGCCAAACCCTCAGCAAAGATTCTTTTAAAAATATATTCTACACTAATGTGTAAATGACTTGTACTTTCTAGAGATATATGTAATTAAGGTTAATGTCTAGGAGTATCAATGGCCAAGGGAATGGATCTATAGGAGTTTAATTTTATACAGTATGTGATAAACAGCAAGTACAACATCTAGACCCTTCTGTAATAGGAAGTCCTTGGAAGGTTTAGAGGATTATATAGCTTAATGAATAGCCATATACTAAAAGCAAGTCTTATCTCAAATTTATTTTATTTTCCTAGCTCTTCCTCTAAGTATAAACTCTTAACAATCCAAGTCAACAGGCATTTATCAGGTGCCTGTTGTGTGCCTGATATCATGTTAGGCGAAAGATATACAGTAACTGAGGATTAGTTTCTGTCTCCTTTTTAAGCAATATATGTATATGTGCATGCATGCCAAGTTGCTTCAGTTCTGTCCGACTCTTTGCAACCCTAGGGACTGTAGCCCACTAGGCTCCTCTGCCCATGAGATTCTCCAGGTAAGAATACTAGAGTGGGTTGCCATGCCCTCCTCCAGGGGATCTTCCCGACCCTGGGATTGAACCCACATCTCCTGTGGCTCCTGCATTGCAGGCGGATTCTTTACCACTTTACCATAGCCACCAGGGAAGCCTGTGTGTATATATATATATATATATATATACACACACGCACACACTTTCAGCTGTTCAAGAGGAGTCAAGGCTGAATACTATAGTAGCAGAAGGTGATATGAAGAAGTCTTATACCTTAAGCAAGTAAGAAGTATGTGAGCCTCCTTTTTTTCATTCTCAATGAGTATAAAATTGTACAACATGTTTCCTTCCTATTTCATAGTGTTCCTGCTAGGATCAAATGAGATAGTACACATAAAAGAGATTTTACTGCATACAAATATTAGATACTGATGAAGTTCTCATACTACGATGGGAAAAAGACTGTTCAAGCAGAAGCGACAGTGAATGAAAAATGTGACCTGCCATATTAGCAAACAAAGGGGGCCTTCAGACAAGGCAGCCACCCCCAAGAGTGCACCTGAGGGGACTCAGGAGAGGAAAGAACAGTATACCTGGCCTAGATAGCAGAGGTGCATATTTAAGGGATGATTTCACTCAGCCCAGACTCTTGCATCTTACCATAGGCCGAAAAGTGCTAAACTCATTAACTTGAAGTATCTGGTATTCTTTAATTAACAGCAATCTTTTGACAGTAATCTTTTTGTTGGAAAATTCCTATATATCCTGTTTCCTCCCTTACCTCTTCAGAGCAATTCATCAAAGCTATCTGAGAGGCTGCTTTCCAGGTTTTAGTCCTCAGAAATTTTGCCAAAAAAAAACACACATAATTCTCAATTTTTAGGCTGTGCATTTTTTCAGTCGACACAGTCCACTGCAAGATGGAGAAACTGCCCAGAGGAATAAAACAGATGAGCTCTAGGGCCTTTCACCTGATATCACAGTACCTTGAGCAAACAGGGAAGGAAGATCCTTTCACCCTACTATCCTTGGGTTGTTGTGAGGATGAAATAAAAATGTAATTAAGATCCTTAGTACCAAGACTGGCAGATGGCATGATCATCCTCTTTTGCTATTGTATTATTGGTGCTAGCAGGAAATAATTTACATACAATAGCTTAAGCTAAGGTCATGCCTTTCAGAGCTCTGGAGTGAGAAATGAAAGCACTAGTAAATTTTCATCGCAAAGCCTGCTAAGTAACCTGTAAGAATTCTCCAAAGCCAGTAAGTGACCTATATTTCAGCAGACAGGAGTCCTCCCCCTAGCAGCTGATTGTTACATGTACTATAGCTATGAAATTAAAATAATGTTCATTTCTGCACAACAAAAAGGACTAAAAACTTCACTGCTGTCAGTTTCAATGCTTATTAATGGAGATGAATGCAGAGAGAATATTGTTTTGCTTAACATAATACTAAAAATCCAGTATAAAATCCTACCTTGATATGGATAGGCTAATACAATGTATATGAGAGCAGAAAAGTACTTCTAAAATAGAAAATTACTTCTAAAATATTCTCCTACTGAGCTTGCCAAATTTATAGAATCCACATTTACAGAAGACACCATTCCTAATCTCACGTAAAATAAATTTATACTGACAAAAACAATAAAAGTGCAGACTTCTTAACCTTACAGTCATGTATTATGTTTTAACTTAAATAATCCAGTTCCAATATACATTTATAATGTCATTTTCCACTACTAACTTTTTATCCTAATATTCTTCAGAAAGGTTTTTTCTCCACCAGGATGTCCACATATTATTCACTGAGGGCACAACTAGTGTAACCCTCAGGGCCTATCTATTCGTTTCAATGGTAACTTGTGTGATTAAACTCTCAAATTTTCTTGTGTTTTTAATTCAGAGTGGTGTCTCATATCATTCAGAACTCTAAGGAACTCTAGAAAGGATTCATGGATCTATCTGAGAAACACCAACATGAGAAAGTGAACTTTAATTTTATAATGCCTTCTGATAATGTATTGCCATTTTATGGAGTTTGACTTTACTTTTTATTTAGTTTTCAACAATTATTAAAAGATTTTTTTCTATTCTTTTTCAAATTCTTTTTCCATTAGGTTATTACAGAATATTGAGCATAGTTCCCTATGCTATACAGTAGGTCCTTGCTGTTTATCTATTTTAAATATACCAGTGTGTACATGTCCATTCCAAACTTCTAGTCTATCTCTTCTCCCATATCCTTTCCCACTGGTAACCATAAATTCATTTTCTAAGTCTGGGAGTCTGTTTCTGTTTTGTAGTTAAATTCACTTGTATCATTTATTTTAGATTCCCCATATAAGTGACATAATATGATACACAATGGAATATTGTTCAACCATAAAAAGAATGAAATAATACCATTTGCAGCAATATGGATGGATCTGGAGATTATCATACTAAAGTGGATTGAGTCAGACAGAGAAAGACAAATACCACATGCACTGCCATTTTAAAAGATAAGCACTGGTAAAAGAATTCAACATTAGTCTGAGTGAATACTCAGAAGGATTATTACCAGTTTGATATAGAAAAATGTTTCTTAAACTTAAGAATTTATAGATTTCCAGGAATACATTCGATGTTGCCATATGTTGCCACATTTGGTGTTGGAGAAGACTCTTGAGAGTCCCTTGGACTGCAAGGAGATCCAACCAGTCAATCCTAAAGAAAATCAGTCCTGAATATTCATTGGAAGGATTGATACTGAAGTTGAAACCAATACTTTGGCCACCTGATGAGACAAACTAACTCATTGGAAAAGACCCTGATGCTGGGAAAGATTGAAGGCGGGAGGAGAATGGGACAACAGAGGATGAGATAGTTGGATGGCATCACTGACTTGATGGGCATGAGTTTGAGCAAGCTCCGGGAGTTGGTGATGGACTGGGAAGCCTGGTGTGCTGCAGTCCATGGGGTCACAAAGAGTTGGACACGACTGAGCAACTGAACTAAACTGAGGAATACATTTACTAATACTCAAATGTTGATAGACCACAATATGAGAAGCAGTGGTGCTTTTCTAGCTTCGCAGTGATTTGATACAATGTATTAGATCCTAATGGAAGGATTCTGGCTCCCCTGACTCTAAGAATATCTTAGGAAATTCTTAGTTGTTTCTTAGTTGATAACATCTTCAGTTGACATAAATATTTTGAACACTATTTTTCTAGTGATGTGAATAAATCCACTTTCTTTATGTAAAAGTGTAATATTTATACTTACAGTTGCCATAAAAAGGGCTTCCCAGGTGGCACTAGTGATAAAGAACCCACCTGCCAATGCAGGAGATGTAAGAGATGTGGGTTCAATCTCTGGGTTGGAAAGATCCCTTGGTGGAGGGCATGGCAACCTGCTCCATTATACTTGCCTGGAAAATTCCAAGGATGGAGGAGAGTCCATGGGGTCGCAGGGAGTTGAACACGACTAAGCACACATATGCAAATGCCATAAAAAAGTGAAAAGGCATTAAAAACCAGTTCATAGGCATGGAATGCAAATGATTATGATAATCCTTATAAAAATCTCATAGCAGATTGGCCATGAATTGATACAACAGTTATTAAAATTGGGTGATATGAACATGAGGGCATATGATGCTGTTCTCTTTGCTTTATTCATGTATAACATTTTCCATGAGAAAAAAAAAATGACCTAGTAGCTAAATGACTATGGCAAGGGACTCTGTGAAAAAATATTACGGAAGATATATCACCACAGATAGAACGTAAGGGAAATTGGCTTTGACCTTGCACTAACAGCCAGTGTCCTTAGATAGCCAGCCTTGCGCTTCTATTATATGAAAATAATGCTGGGTTTTAGTGTTCAAAGAGTGATCAAGATCACTTGGTGCCAGAAGACTAATTATTGGAACAATTCAGAATATTGTTCTAATGAGTACTGTGTGGCACTCTTTAAAAGGGCTACTTCTTCCTAAGTTACAATTTACATTATTGAATTTATACAAAATGACATATTCTTCTGTTAAGCCTAGGCAAAGGTTCATGTTACCTGCAGATACTCTGAACCACCTATGTCATATTTGTTCATATCTTAGCAGGAATTCTGTGCTTGGGTGTTAGGTTTTGTCTTTGTATTAGAGATGCTTCCTTTATTATCTATGACTTTTAGTGACAGTCTCATTGATTAGGGCTTTTTATTAAACCACTAGCAACAGTAAATTTGGTTAACACAAGAAGTGCCATTGAAGAGCTTAATAGTAAACTATACCTGAGAAAAGCCCACAGTAGTTCACACAAAAACTAACTTCAAGTTTAAACAGGTTGACACAGTTTGTGTGGTAATGCTTTCACCAGGAGACATGGATACCATTTGTAATTTGAAGACTTGAGCATCGTCTTGCATTCTAAATACTAGTGAGAAACAATCTGCAACAACACAATACATGTAATGCGTTATTCTAGATTGAGATAAGGTGTAAGTCATTTGTTTGGGACTTACAGATAGTCAGGATCATGTGTTTGATTCATTCAGGGCCAGTTGTTTGTTTGCTTCAAGAAAGAACACAAACTTATTGGCATCAGAATCCCAGGAATCTGATTTTATGACATGGAATTCATCAAAAGACTCAAAAGGAGACACTGAAATGGAAAATTCCTTCTGTTCAAGATTAAAGACTAGAATCTGAAGTTACCAGTCATCTCTGGTAGTAAATCACAGAGTTGCCTGTTAGACAACTTTCTTTATAATAGGGCCTGGTGTAATAAAAAGAAAACAGACTCTGAGTCAGAAAACCTGAGTTCTAGTTTGGACTCAGTCATTTAATCCCATCTTTATGGTTAGAGGATTACAGAATTAAGCGATTCTGTTACTTACAACTGTAAACAGCAGGCAGTGAGGATGAGTCCAAAAGATAGCATTTTATTGAAACAAAGCTATTCCAAGTTAATACCTCTGTATATCACAGCAGTGTACAACTGCAGAAATACGAAAGAAGCTGAAGGGATTCAAATCAAGGGGGGAAAAAATCCTTGCATTAAACAGTACAGCTTTCTATGCTATGCATAATAATTACCAAACTGATAAGAAGTAGCTTGGTTTTTGCAGAATCAAATAAACCAGAATGAATGAAACTGAAGGGAAGTGACTTAGCAAGATGTCCCAAGGGAAGGGACAGAGCTAGAGACACCAGTGATGCCCTTCTACAGGGAATATTAAATAACAGTGTGACTGAATATTTCCAGCTCTCCACCTTCAGGGAACATGGTAGGATTGCCCTTCTCAGCTTCCAATTGGTCTCTGATCAAGGTTGATCAATAAAATGACATGTGCCATATTCAAAAATAAGATTTAATTGGTAGTCCAATGTGAGACCCCCAGAGCTTTCTTTCTTTCCCTCTGCCACAATGATCAGTAGTGTCCCAGATGGTAGCTCTTCCCTCTGGGTCCTAGATTGAGTACCACACAATGTCCCACAAATGACCCATAATGGACTTATAGTATGAACAAAAAATAAACTTTTGTTATTTTAAGCCACTGAGATGTTGGGAGTTGTTTGCTATAGCAACATAACTTATCCTATGCTGACTGAAGAGATGGCAGTTATGAGGTCAAGCACTTTACCAAACAGAAGGCAAAAATAACTTGACTGATGGGCCTCAGTAAGGGCTTTGGCCCTACTCAGAGATTTGTGCCCTCAGATGTTATAAGGTTCTGTTATGCATATAAACAAAAGTATGTCACTGTTACTGGCAGCTAACAGAGAACGTGAAAAATAAAGAGGACAGTTCAGGACAGAGCAGACTCAGGGGACTGGTAACTTGATATAAATCCTTCCTCTCATTCTGTTCCAAGTAAATAGTGACTGAAAGTCATAAGGCTCTTCAATGGCCTGTCCAGGATAACTGGCCCAAGGCCAGTTTGAAGCCAGCAGGTGCCCTTCGTAATACAGTTGGCACCTACAATTTTTAGTCTATTTAGTAGCAGAGTGGTAAAAAGCTGAACAAACAAGGAAAGGACAACTGTCCTTTTACCATCTGCGGTTCTTAAAGGAGACCAGGCTGAGAACAGTGTTACAAACTTTAGGGGATGAATTTTAAAACTATATCCCTATGTAATTTAAGGCTACCTCAGTTCAGTTCAGTTCAGTTCAGTTGCTCAGTCGTGTCTGACTCTTTGCGATCCCATGAATCGCAGCACGCCAGGCCTCCCTGTCCATCACCAACTCCCGGAGTTCACTCAGACTCACGTCCGAGTCAGTGATGCCATCCAGCCATCTCATCCTCTGTCGTCCCCTTCTCCTCCTGCCTCCAATCCCTCCCAGCATCAGAGTCTTTTCCAATGAGTCAACTCTTCGCATGAGGTGGCCAAAGTACTAGACTTCACCTAAATTATTTTTTCTTAAAGACTCTTAGAATCACTGATCCTGCCCTAACCAGAACTACTCATAGGTATAGGGCTACTCCTAGGCTAATGAACAGCACTACAGAAAGCTGAGGCAGTAATTGTCTCTGTCCATTCACAACACCTTAAACAGGGGCTGGGGATGCACCACAGTGGTATGAGAATTGTTGTTGTCTTAGTTGCTAAGTCGTGTCTGACTCTTTTGCGACCCATGGACTGTAGACTGCCAAACTCCTCTGTCCATGGGATTTCCCAGGGAAGAACTCTGGAGTGGGTTGCCATTTCCTTCTCCAGGGGGGTCTTCCCAACCAAGGGATCGAACATTTTCTGCCATCTTCTGCCAATAGCTACAATTTACTGAGCACATATAACAATCAGGTACTTTATGAACATTACAGCTAACCCTCATCATCATATGAGGTAAGTACTATACTTTTTGAATGAGGAGACTGAAGAATGTCAAGAGAGTGCAAAAGCCAAGGTGAGGTAAAGAGTCTAGAAGGAGAAGTGCATCAAGTAAGGCGCTACTGGTAGTTCACTGAGGATAGGGACTGAGAAGAAGCAATTGAATTTGGTGATGAGGAAGTGACCTTTAAGAAATCAGTCTTAGTGAATTTGTTGGGGAAAAAGCCAAAGACCAAGAGCTGAACAATAAAATGGGTGGCAGAAAAAGATATGCATTAACTGTAGACTATTTTTTCATAAACTCTGGTACTTCACATACAACTTACTTTTATGCATGTAAATCTCATCAAAGCTATGGATCTTTTCCCCAGAAAAATAGATATGCATACCTAATTTTACACACAATTTCAGGGCACTTATAGACCCACCTGAAACCCATTTAGAAACTCCATCTTAGGAATGAATGATATATATTAAATTCAAGATGGTGGAGATGGGACTGGAAGTGATATACAGGTGGTTTCAACTGCATTGGTAGTATTTTATTTCTTAAGATGGGTGATGGTCATATATTCATTATGTTTATTACATTATTGATTGATTTGATTTGATTTAGTCGCTCAGTTGTGTCCGACTCTTTGCGACCCCATAGACGGTAGCCTACCAGGCTCCTCCATCCATGGGATTTTCCAGGCAAGAGTACTGGAGTGGATTGCCATTTCCTTCTCCAGAGAATCTTCCCGACCCAGGGATCAAAGCCAGGTCTTCCGCATTGTAGGCAGACGCTTTACCGTCTGAGCCACCAGGGAAGCCTTACATTATTATATATGTTTATTATATTATTTGAATATATATATATATATATATTGGATTGGCCAAAAAGTCCATTCAGACTTTCCCCAAACCTGAATGGACTTTTCGGCCAACCCAGCATCACATTTCTGTTGCCTAAAATATTTCATAATAATTTTTTTAAAGAGGAAAAAATGAGTACATAACAGAACATCTCTGTTTGTAGGAAATATACACTAAAGTACTTGGGAGTGATGTGGTATCAGATGCGCAACTTGGTCCTCAAATGGTTGAAGAAAAAACACTTTGTAGCATACTTGAAGCTTTCTGTAATTTTGAACTTGTTTCAAAAACTGAAAAAAACAGTAAAAGACACAACACACACAAAAAAATGATTAACAAAAAATGTTAATGAATATATATTCTCACAGGTATATGGGAGGGCATAACCAAACTTACAGAGAAATGTACACGCAGAAATGCATAGGGAGATCCTTTAAAACAGACAAAGGAAGTGCTATCAATTTGGCTCTATAGTACAATGTTTTATGTCAGAGCCCTCTTTTCCTTGCTGACTTAAAGTCTGACCGGGAGAGTATAACTGGGACTCAGTTGACGGAGAAGCAGCCGTCTCTCTGAGCACCTCTGATTATCACAGTCGTTAGGGAAAGTGGGAGCCACAAGCTAGTCTCAGGGATTCGAGACTGGAAAGCACAGGCTGAGGGCTCAAGAGAGGTGCTGGACATTAAACCAGAGAAAGCTTACAGATCTCTTACAACTTGACCACTGTGCCTCCAGTTCTTCAGGTAGTCTAGTAGGAAGAGATTTGGGGGCAGAGGGAGAAGTACAACTCCACTTTTAATGGAATAGGCATCTGGGTGATGGTACAACTAGTTGAGCAGGGGAAGGATAAAGTGGTGATTTAGGAGAAGATAGTGAGGGAAAGGAAGGCCTGGTGTGCTGCAGTCCATGGGGTCACAAAGAGTCAGACATGACTTGGTAAGTGAACAACAATAAAATAGAAGGCAAGAAAGTAAAGGCAAAGACTGGGGTTAAAGCTAGAGTGTTAGTTTTTACAATAAAAAAGAGACCGATAGAAAGAACAGACTCTTGGTCTGCTGGTCTTGATTTTCTCCATCAACTGACTCCCAGTTATACTTTTGGTATGTGTATGTGTATTTATGTTTGATGTATAAGATGTAGGGAGTTTTATGCATGGGCACTTGTCTGACATAAGAAGAGTGGGCAAAAGACCCATTGATCATGTCAATATTTCCCTCAAATAACAATTAATAACAGTGCTTTATAGCCAAAGTCTTCTCTCTGCTTCACTTTTAAGACCTCCATAACCTAACTGTGCTCCAGCTTTATATAATCACTTCCTTCTACTCTTGTGCTTTAGCCAGGAATGTCTTCTTCCATTCAGTCATATTCATTCTTGCTAGGGTTGCAGTGTATAACTGTTCATACGGTTCACTACAAAAGGAAATTGACTGAGGGGTCATGTGGGAGTTGAAATCCACCCTGCTTGCTGCTCACCAAGGAGTGAGTCACAGCAAGGAGCTCTGACTGCCGGGACAAAAGTGTGCCTTTTTTCAAATTTCCTCAAGGATGCTTCATGTTAATACCTCTTCTATGCTTTTGCTCATGCTGTGATCAGCTTGTCTCTCTGATATTTAGTAGGACTACATTTAAAAATCAAAGATAGGGACTTTGCTGGCGGCCTAGTGGTCAAGACTCCACACTCTGAATGCATGGAGTATAGGTTCAATCCCTGGTTGAGGAACTAAGATCCCATATATTGCACAGTGTGACCAAAATGAAAAAAAAATCAAAGATAAAATGATCTGTCCTGATAAATACAAGTATATTTATAGAGTCCTAGAGACAAAACGGAGAAGGCAATGACACCCCACTCCAGTACTCTTGCCTGGAAAATCCCATGGATGGAGGAGCCTGGTAGGCTGCAGTCCATGGGGTCACTAAGAGTCGGATATGACTGAGTGCCTTTACTTTCATTTTTCACTTTCATGCATTGGAGAAGGAAATGGCAACCCACTCCAGTGTTCTTGCCTGGAGAATCCCAGGGACGGGGGAGCCTGGCGAGCTGCCGTCTATGGGGTCGCACAGAGTCGGACACGACTGAAGTGACTTAGTAGCAGCAGCAGCAGAGACAAAAACTTGAAATCTCAGAGATGTCCTGGAAAAATCTAGAATATTTTAAATAAATAAATCTTCACATTTATAAGTTATTTTGAGTCCTTCAAAGCCTAGCACAAATTTTGCTTCTGTGAAAGTTTCTCAAACTACAGTCCTTATTGACCTCTTCCTTCTTTCACCTTCTAGAACACTTCATTCTGATCCATGATGTTTAATGCTGGATTATCCTATAATCCAGTATTTTTAAATAGTGGTAGTATTTCAACAGTTCCACATCTGATTTTAATTTCAGTTAAAAATATATGTTAAACTATTTTAAGACTGTAATAAAATACAGCATGTCCCATTCAAATGGTTCCACACCAAACATTCACATATCAGAAACCACCACTAATTGTGCCAATGTGTGCTGCCAACTTAACAATGTGTATTTAGGTAAGAAAGAGAGAATGAAAGTGAGAGGAGAGGGTAGTATATGTATACCTAGAAATATAGATTTTACTGCCTTGGCCTTTTAACTGAAGAGCATCCTGAGTTGACAATCCAAACAATTAAGCAAAAAACCACTACTTATTTCAGTACATTAGACTTTTATCCAGGCAGGAATAAACTGGAAATTAAGACTTCCATAGTCTTCAATTTCAGATTTTATATTTTTTTTCATTCTCTTCCTTCTTACTTACTTTACAAATAAATAAATATTAAAAACTTTGACTTATTAGCAAAACACTCACTTTGGTCTGGCTTTTATGTTGGAGGGGAGAAGGCAATGGCACCCCACTCCAGTACTCTTGCCTGGAAATCCATGGATGAAGAAGCCTGGTAGGCTGCAGTCCATGGGGTCGCTGAGGGTCAGACATGACTGAGCGACTTCACTTCACTTCACTTCACTTTATGTTGGAGGAGTCATAAAAGATTTTGTTTGGGGAGAAAAGGGTCTACAGCTGTAAATTTTGAAAAGAGCTCTAATCTTTGTCATCATTATCAGCATCTACACCAACATTTTTATCTATGAGCATGCTCTAGGTATATAGATGCTGGTAAGTATGCAATTTAATCTTATCACCAAGGCAAGGACACATAAATCTTATAAATCTCAAGTTGATCCCCATCCTCAAGGGATTTGCTACAATCACAAACAGAATTTAGAGATTCTAGGCATTTTAGATTTTCTCTGCCAACCCTCTTCCCTTTGGGTGAGGGAAAACAGTCACAAAGCTTTACAGAGCAAAGGAGAAATACTGCTTAACTTTGCTTCTGTCCTCTAGAGAAAATCTGTCTCCCAAAGGACTGACTCAGCCTGTTGGCCAGAAGTTCCAGACATTTATGGGAAAGCCTGGTCTGTCTGAGGTAAAATACCGTTAGAATTTTAGGGCCAGGGAAATTTCCACTGAAGAGTACCAACTCCCCCTCAGTAAGAGCAACCAGATTGAAAGATAATGGCGAACTAGCCCTATTGTTGTTAGACTAAGGGGAAGAGGGACTTCAAAGATACCTGAAGAGGTCTCTTCAGACACAATCTTTAGTGGATACCCTGATCTCTACAGGATGTCACAAAGGTAGGGCAGCAGAGATAGAAGTGGCTTTGGAGAAACTGGAACAAAAATAACAATTCTAATGCTTTTTCTCCCTCTAGGAAGCTTGAAATACAAACTCAACACATAATTAAGCAATTTTCTCTAAAACATCCCCAAATGGGCTCACCACTCATTTTTAGTACAGAGGCAGTCACAGTGAGTGATGGGAACAGAATAACAACAACAGTAACCATTTTACAGCTAATAATACAGTTAGTGATTTGTCCTCAGGCCATAGTTAATGATGGCATCTGTATCAGAACGGAGGAACATTTGGCTCCAAACATGGAGGTTTCCCAGGTGGCGCTCGTGGTAAAGAACCTGCCTGCCAATGCAGCACACATAAGAGATGCGGGTTTGATCCCTGGGTCGGGAAGATGCCCTGGAGGAGGGCGCGGCAACCCACTCCAGTATTCTAGCCTGCAGAATCCCCATGGGCAGAGGAGCCTAGCTGGCTGTTACTCATAGGATTGCACAGAGTCGGATACAACACAAGTGACGTAGCACACGTGCACATGGAGCTCTGTACTTTTTAAACCACACTATCAGGAAATAGACCTCCAGACATAAAACATGGAATCCCCAAAAAGCTGGAGGAAAGACACATACTTCATGGCCTCCCTAAATTTTATTTACTTTTTAAATTAATTTTTATTGTAAGCTAGTTGCTTTACAGGGCTTCCCTTGTGTCTCAGCTGGTAAAGAATTTGCCTGCAATGCGGGAGACCTGGGTTCAATCCCTGGGTTGGGAAGATCCCCTGGAGAAGGGATAGCGTTGCTTTACAATGTTGTGTTAGTTTCTGCTGTACAGTAAAGTGAATCAACTAACACATACACATTGTTGTTGCAATGTAGTTCAGTCATGTCCGACTCTTTGGGACTCCATGGACTGTAGCCTACTATGCTCCTATGTTCATGGAATTTTCAGCAAGAATACCAGCGTGGGTTCCCATTTCCTCCTCCAGGGGATCTTCCCAACCCAGGGATCAAAGCCATGTCTCTGGCAGTGGCAGGAAGGTCCTTTACCACTGCGCCACCTGGGAAGCCTGTAACGTATTCACATATCCCATCTTTTTTGGACTTTCTTCCCATTTAGATCACCACAGAGCACTGAGTAGAGTTCCCTGAACTATACAGTAGTCGCCTAAGTTTTATAAATCTGGAAGGGATAGATATATGCCACAGGAGTGAGCCCTCTGGGCATGAGGAGGAACAAAGACACAGAGTAGGTGACCAGCAGTAACTTATAATGTCTACTACACTCCATCCGGAGAAATACACCTTGTGTATCCTGTGCTCATGCTCAGTTGTGTCCAAAGGAAATAAAATAATTATTTTGAAGAGACTTATGTTCTCTTATGTTAACAGCAGCATTTTTCACAATTGTGTGTATATTTGTTGTTTAGTTGCTAAGTCATGCCTGACTCTTTTGAGACCCCATGGACTGTAGCCCACCAGGCTCTTCTCTCTGTTCATGAGATTTCCCAGGCAAGAATACTGGACTGGGTTGCCATTTCCTTCTCCAGGGGATCTTACCAACCCAGTGATCAAACCTATGCCTCCTACGTTGGCAAGCAGATCCTTTACCACTGAGCCACCAGGGAAGTAGCCCACACCTTTAGTGCAAGCATTAGATAAATGCTCCAAGGAGTCATGAGACAGTAAGAGTGCAGGACATGTCTGGTCCTTTCTAGTTCCTCCAGCCTCTTCTCACACGGTGTTCTGACTCTTTCCCTGTGCTTCCCTCTCTGTGTCCCAGCCACACTGGCTTGGTGCTTGCCATGGTCCTTCAAACACCAGGACGGCCACAGTGTTTAACACATAGAAGGCACTAAATATTTGTTGAAGGAAGGAAAGAGGGAAAAACAGAGTGGGAGACAGAAGGCTAGAAAGAAGGGGGGACTTCTGGAAAATATTCACTAAAGTGGGCCTTAAGGGAAGAATGCTAAGTCCATCTTCAGAGACAGGAGGAAGGAAGGGGTGAAAAAAGAAGGGTGTTTCAGGCAGAAGGAAGAGTAGGGGTGACTATGCATGGCATGTTGAGGCAACATCAAAAGCGTAACGTGGTCTAAACATCAGTATGAGGACAATAACAGGAGACAGTTAGATGAGTAGGCAGGGCCAGACACTGATGGGTGTAGGGAGCTTGGGGTGGCATGATCAGATCTGTGTTTTAGAATAGGCCCCTTGCTTGCAGAGAGGGTGGAGATCAGGAGAGAGGGGGTGGGAGGCAGGGGAAGACTGAAACCAGAAGGACAGTCAGGTCTACTTTGCAGTCTAGATAAGAGATGAGAAAATGCCTGAATTAGAGAGACAGCCCAGTAGAGTGGGTTTCAACCCCAAATCTGCCATTTGCTGGATTTGTGATCTTAGATAAATCAGTTAATCTCTCTGAGCTGAGTATTCACCTTATATATTGGGTTGGCCAAAAAGTTTGTTTGGGTTTTTATGTATGATGGTATAGAAAAACCTGAATGAACTTTTTGGCTAACCCAATATTTCTCAAGGTAGTCCTGAGTTGCTAATAAATTAATACTGAGAAAGTGCTAGTAATGACATGTCATTATAAAAGTGGTAGAAGAGGGAAAAGCCACTTCCCATTGGCACCAGTGGTAAAGAACCCGCCTGCCAATGCAGGAGATGTGGCAGAGATGCAGGTTTGAACCCTGGGTGGGGAAGATCCCCTGGAGGAGGGCATGGCAACCCACTCCAGTATTCTTGCCTGGAGAATCCCACAGACAGAGAACCCTGGTGGGCTACAGTCCATGGGGTCGCAGAGTCAGACACGACTGAAGCAACTTAGTTCACACACAGAAGAGGGGAAAAAGAGCTGCGAGGGGACAATCGAGAAATATTACCATCTTTAGACAGAAAATCTAGAAAGTGAGACTCTTCTCTGACGTTTCCCTTTTTCTCATCTTGCCATGAATCAGTTGTCAAAACTGGGAAACACTTAAAAATTTTTCTTCAGCTTTGAAAGAAATAGAGAATACTTGTAGGGGGATAGAGTGAGGATATAGCACCTTGTGAATGGTATAACTTGCACATAAATTCTCTCTTTTAATAACTCAACCTTCTAAGGCAGAAGGTATTATTATTCCTTTTGTACTGATGAGAAAATTGAGTTTCAGAGAGGTATAATGAGTTGCCCTAAATCACAGAGGGCAGAGGCAGCATTCAAACATAAGTCTGATCCAGAGTTCTTTCTCTTAAACATTATCCCACTGAACAAGGTTCTTATTTTTCCATCAGAGCATTGTTATTAGAGTCAACATTCATAATTCTTTAAGATAGACAAGGACAAGCTAGTTGTTACTGGCCATTAGGAGTAAATCTGTTTACTCACTTGAAAGGCATCTGTCGTTTACTTCCTATATGCTTGGCAGTATCCTGGACATTACAATTTAAAGAGGGGAACGTGACATATAAGCATAGGAATTTCACAATCACGTGGTAGATGCCACCAAAGCGGCCTAAAGAACTTTGGAAGCACAGGGCAAGGAAGAATAAATTCTTTCTGAAGAGGTCTGGAACTGTTTTACAGAGAAAATGACATTTTTTCTTGGTTTTAAAGGTTGAGCAGGAGTTTACTAGGAAGAGAATGTGTAAATGGTGGAGAAAGCCATTCCATGTGGAGACAAGGGCATAAGCAAAAGCAGTAAAATGTGAAAGAACAAATGTGAAATAAAGTGTGAAAGCAAGTGGCATGTGAATGGAGACAAGTTCAGTCTCAATGAAGTGTAACGTATACTATGAGTTTGAGAAGGAGAGGTAGCAGGAAAAAAACACTTAGACATGAAGCTGGAAAGGTAGTTTGGGCCAGAAAATGAAGGCCTTTAATGTGTCAAGTCAAGGAGTATGTATATTAATCCTGGAAGAAAACAGAAACAAACAAAACTTAAATCTGGAAATAACATAATTGGGTTTGTTGTTAACAAAATAACTCTGGTGGCAGGGTAGAGATTAGAATGGAGTCAGGAGGTAGAAAAACTAGTTACGAGGTTATTTATATATGATGATGAGATTTGGAGCCACTAGGATATAACTAGGAAACTAGATGATGCAGGTTTTTGGTAAAACTAATGGAACTTGACAGAGATGGAGATAATGAGGGTCAGTGCCTGATTCTATATTCTATAGTTTCTCACTTGAAACTGGGTGGATTGTGATGACACTGAACAATTACAAAAAGATAGCAGGTTGGAGTGCCGTGATAAGGACTAGAAAATAATTTCATTTTTGGATATACTGTGTTTTGGGGTAATACAACACAATTGGAGCTGGCATTGGTTGAGTGCTTAGACTAAGCTCTAGGCACCATTTTAAGTGCTTTGTATGTATCCACTAAATGAGATATAGGTATAAGGGCTTAGGTTGTTGTTCAGTCACTCAGTCATGTCTGACTGTTTTGCAGTCCTGTGGACTGCAAGCCTCCAGGCTCCTCTGTCCATGGGATTTCCCAGGGAAGAATACTGGAGTGGGTTGCCATTTCCTTCTCCAGGGCATCTTCTTGACCCAGGGATCAAGCCTGTGTCTCCTGCATTTCCTGAACTGACAGGTGAATTCTTCACCACTGAGCCACCAGGGAAGCCCACAAGGACTTAATAGGTAACTGGAAATAAAAGTTTGGAGCTACAAAGAGACACCTGGCCTGAAAATTCAAATTTGATAGTCATCGAAGTATAGGAGGCATAGTTAGAACTGTTGGAGCAAGAAGAAAGAAAGGATAAAAGTACTGAGTAAAACCACCATTTTATGAGCAGGCAGTGATGAAAACCATGATTTTTGTGATGGCAAAGATCATGCCTGACTTGTTAACCACTGTGTCACCAGAGCATGGTATACTAGTTAGAATACAGTGGCTGCTCAATAAATATATGTTGGATGAATAAAATAAAAATATCAGAGTGAATTTCCTGGTAGTCCAGTGGTTAGGACTCTGTGCTTTCACTGCCAGTGGCGAGAGTTCAATCCCTGGTCCTGCACAGTGTCCACTTCCTCCCACCAAGAAAACAGAGAAGTGTAATGAAAAACAATAAAGCATCATGACTCAGAAGACAAAAGGGGAAAGGTTGTTTGAAAATGATTGGAAAATGCCAAGCACTACAAGCCAGATAGAATGGGGACTACAATGAAACCTTTGGGCTAGGCAAGAGGGCAATTTGGGTAGAATGGCCTCATTCTAGACTGTAATAGGCTTAAGGGTAAATGGTTGTTGAAGAAGACTAGACAGTGACCAGGAATTTGGCAGTAATGTGATTGAGGGGGTTAGAGTTACAGAGGGAAATGAAGCCATGTATTTAAAATTTTATTTGTTTTTATAATGGAAGAGATTTCTTTTTTTTTTAACTTTTCTTTGTGCTTTTATTATTGTAAAGTCATGAAAAACTGAAAGTTTCAGTTTATTACTTTTACTATTAGTATTTGCCCCCCAAATAAGCTAAATAAGATATAACTTTTGCTTTCTATTTATTTATTTTTAAATATAAATTTATTTATTTTAATTGGAGGTTAATTCAATATTGTTTGTAGAAGAAAAAAAATTCCTAGGAGAGGGATAAATTACAGATGGTAAAAAAGTGGATAACTGTTCTTTGTTGATTTCCCCATCACTGTAGTCTCTTGGACATGCTTATTGGTCTGTATTTATATTTAGCTAGACTTTAAAACAAGTTAGAGGCCTATGATATGCCCAACTGGGATATTTGGTCAGCTTAAAAGGACTTCATAGTTTAATACAGCATGGTGTTTTCCTAATATCTTCTATATGTGTATGTCTTGTCATTTACACAGGATAGGACAAGTCTATACTCCAAACATGGTAGTGAAATTGCAGAATTATGCATAAATGGAAGCAAGCAAAACCCAATACGTATTGATAACTGAGGTCAATATATTTGTTTCAATGTTATATTAATGAATTAATTAGGGGAAGGGCACACTTTGCTCCTGCTTGACTATGATCTTATAAAATACAGGGGCATGTTTACTAGAAATACCATAATATGCCTAGAGTCTGAAAGGCTGTTGGCAGTTGTAGTCAATACAAATGCCCTCACATCTGGAGATGCCTCCATGCTTGCGCTCAGTCATGCAGTCTTTGCAATCCCATGAACTGTAGCCTGCCAAGCTCCTCTGTTCATGGAATTTTCCTGGCAAAAATACTGGAGTGGGTTTTAATTTCTTACTCCATGGAATCTTCCTGACCTAGGGTCAGCCACAAATTGTTTATTGTAAAAACCAATACGTAACTAGAGAGTTTCTTTTTCAATACCATGAATTACTCTGGCAGTCAAGTGACGCCTATCTACTGACTCCCTCTCAGAATAATATTCTTAAACATGGTCAGTAAAATACATGGGATTACAATAGAAACCAATCATACTGAAATAGAATCAAAATATATAATGAAACAAATTTGAGATAGATAGTGATATATCTGTTTCTTTAGTTGTTGTTCAGTCGCTAAGTTGTGTTCAACTCTTTGCTATCTCATGGACTGTAGCCTGCCAGGCTCCTCTGTCCATGGGATTTCCGAGGCAAGAACACTACAGTGGGTGGCCATTTCCCTCTCTAGGAGATCTTTCCGGCCCAGGAATCAAACCTGGGTCTCCTGAATTGGCAGGTGGATTTTTTTACCACTGAGCCATCAGGGAAGCCCAGTCTCTTTAGTTCCACATTAAATATCTATTTTCCCCTTCACTCCTATTGGAAATGTTTCTTTTGACCTGTCCATAATGTAAGTACATGATCATCTATTGTTACCTATTTATATAGTCCTTTGATGATTGCTTCAGTTGTGTCTGACTCTCTGCAACCCCATGGACTATAGACCACCAGGCTTTTCTGTCCATGGGATTCTCTAAGCAAGAATACTGGAGTAGGTTGCCATGTCCTCCTCCAGGGGATCTTCCTGACCCAGGGGTGAAACTTTCATTTTTTATGCCTCCTGCATTGGCAGGCATGTTCTTTACCATTGATACCACCTAGGAAGCCCCCCCCCCCATAGTGGAATACCAATACCAAATACCAATAACAATACTAAAAATAAGAGTAAAATACTGATACATGCTACAACATTAATGAATTTTAAAAATATTAACGCTAAGTGAAAAATGCCAAACACAAAAGATTATATATTATATGGTACTATTTACATGAAATGTCCAGAAAAGACAAATCTATAGAGACAGAAAAGAGATCCATGCTTACCTGGGCTTACAGGTATGAGCAGGGATTAATTCAATAGATATGAAGGATCTTATTGGGGGTGATGAAAATGTTCTAAAACTGGATATAGTTATGGTTGTAAAACTTGGCAAATTTACTAAAATTCATTGAATAATATACATAAATGAGTGAATTTATAGTATTTAAAGTATATCTCAGTAAATCTGTTTTATAAAAGAAAAAGCAAAAGAAATCTGAGAGACAGCCCCAAATAAGGCAAATATTCCTCTTGATCCCTAGTTAGGAAGGGATTTTCTTCATCTGAAAAACCTTAACACGCCATTCATACTTTGATGACTGTGATTATGGCTGAAAATCAAATTGGAAGGGACCAACTTGAACAAGTTACTAAAACTTTAAGAAGTTTGTATTTCAATCAGACCGTGATTTGAACATGGCTAAAGGTGCTTTACCTGTGCTCTAGGCAGAGTTGATAATAGACAGAGGTGTTTTCTCCCCTTTACCCCTTCGCCACTCAAATAATTCTCCCACTGGGCTTTGACTTTTACATACACTTGGTCATATTGGAGCATTTTGTGTAAACAGCTTGGGGCAAAGTGGGAAGAAAACATAAGGATCCTGACTAATTTGGAATATATTTTAACCTTAAACATATCAGCCTATGATGAGACATGGAGTTTTTTAGTTTCTTCTCTAACAAGATGCAGATAATAATTTATCAAGTATCCTATCCCAGAGGGCTTCCATGATGGTTCGGTGGTAAAGAATCAGCCTGCCAATGCAGGAGATGTGGGTTTGATCCCTGAGTCAGGAAGATCCCCTGGAGAAGAAAATGGCAACCCGGTCCAGTATTCTTGCCTGGAAAATCCCATGGACAAAGGAACCTGGCAGGCTACAACCCATGAGGTCACAAAAGAGTCGGACATGACCTAAGACTAAACAATAACAATCCTATCCTTTAAGGAACATAATGACTACCATTGCCTGAGAAAGTAAGCTCCTACAGAGTTAGAGACAATTTTTAAATAAATCTTTCTGTGTTGTGCCTTAGGAACTTAATAACCAAAAATGATTATGGATATTTTGAATTTCTACGCTGTATCTCACTCAGATAAATTGTGAAAATATTTCACATAAATACAGATCAGCATTGTTTTAAAAGAAATTTAATGAAAATTCATTATTTAATCCTAGGTTTTAACATTTTGCATTCCATCCCCTTGAAAACACTGCTTAATAAAGTCTGACAAAGAACTCAAAAGCATCTAAATGGCCCTGTCTCCAATGCTCACCGATACTCCATTATAGACAATGTAACTCTCACAGTGAAGAGACTTTCTCATACTGAAGCACAAAATCAATCTATTTATGTTCTTTTTCATTAATATAAGTCAGAAAGGTATAGAGAATTCAAATATTTAAAACCATCTGAAAGGTGAAAAACATTATAAACCCAGAGGATGAACTGAAATTGAGAGTAAAATTGACTATTCTCATCCAGCCAATATGGATGAGAATCCAGTACAAAGAGTATAAAGAAAGTTCAGGATGGGGAACACATGTACACCCATGGCTGATCCATGTCAATCTATGGCAAAACCACTACAATACTGTAATTAGCCTCCAATTAAAATAAATAAATGAAAAAAATAAAGAACTTCCCCTCAGAAAAGTCACCTTCTGAGAACTCACCCTGTTAACTCTCCTCTTTCTCTTTGCTATTTTCCCAAAAATTAAAAAAAAAAAAGCTTTACAATATCAATGATATTATGCAGAAGTAAACAATAGGTCAGTGAAGCAGTTATGAACTTAAAGCAAAATATAAACTATTGTCAGTGTATCTCAAGGTTTATTTTAGTCTTTCCAGGGTCAGTCACACTGACAGAGCAGGTGACATTATAAAACAATTGGTCAGAGTCTAAAATCCATACCCCAAAGTAGTGCTTGAGTGTGGAGATATGCTTTAATATTTCTGAGAAATGAAGGCAACATCCTCTAGTGACTTTTAAAGATTTCAAGTGATGGGATGCCATGTTAGGATAGTCTCCAACTATATAGAATGATTTGTTAATGCTTTTCCCAAAAGTACACTGAATACCATCAGCCAGAGTCTGAAATAAAGGTTTTGCTGGAGGGTATCCTGCCCACACATGACATTTTTATAAGTGGCAAGATTCCCAGACAAATTGTTAACTAATCAAAACCTGGCATTTTCAGTAAATGTAGTATTGAGCCCCAAGGTAACACATAACTTAACTTGTATACTGGAGGAATCAGAAAAAGAAGAGTGCGGAAACCTAGATCAATACTTCTGCTTACAAAGTGTAGAATTCACTTACAATAAAAGCTGATGTTCTGAGTTAAAGGGTCACAAAATGTTAAAAGTCTAGATTTCTGTCATCATCCTCTTTTCATAAGAGAAATCATTTCACTTTACTTCAAAATTTTCTTAAAGACATATACCACGACAAGTAATTCATTTTTTCCCATAAAAGTATTAGGGGATTTTATTGGGTTGACTTAAGTATGGCTTTCTAAATAGTATTTTTAAATATTTAAAGTATTAAAAATAGAGTCAGTTAAACTTGTCAAAACTCAGAAGGTAAAGATTTGGAATATATATTTATCTGTCATATATACACACATATATTTAAAGTACATGTGTGACTTTGGCTATTATTAAGAATTTTAAAAAATAGAGCAGTGAAATAGTACTCAATAGTTGAACAACTTCATATTTGAACTCAACAGTTTATTTCTGTGGGCGTAAGTTGCTAGTGAGTCTGGAAAACTGCAGCATCTCTGATTGTTAAGGTCTCTCCACCTTTGGTAACGTATCCAAGTAATTTCATTGGAATTACTCCTTTCTGGGATCCATTAAACTTTTCTTAACCAAATGTCTACAGAAATTCCTTTGCCTGCAGTCCCTGGCCGATCTGATGGATAATATCTAAACAGCCTATGAAATGTAAAGTTTTAGATTTTTTTTTTCTTTTAAAACCGCTTTAACTTTTAACTTTCCGATGAGAGAGAAAACCAGTAAAAGGAAACATAGGGCAGAAACTGAACATCATCTAGTAGTATCAGTGCAGTTTAGCTGCTTAAAGAGCCCAGATGTTGTCACCTGGTACTGTCAAAGGACTCCAAAGAGAACACTGAAGTTTAACTTCTATAGCATTCGTGGTACTTCCAAGTCCCATTTTTTTTGTGTGTGTACTCCTCCCACTTTCAAACGTGTGTGCCAATTCATGTTCCTGTAGACCAGGGAAAAACACATTTCTTCTGCCTTGTAGATCGATATAGAGAAAGGCATCAGATGTCAGTCATATCAAGTCGTCCAGGAAGACGCTCAGAAATGTATGCCTTTTGTGTCTTCTACTTTTATTTTCCCAACCCCTTATGAAGTTTTGGGACCGAACGATGCCTGAGTCCCGAAGGCATTAGCCTGACACTGTGCTATTCCTCTCTAAGAACCCCACTAACTCCCCAAAGAAGTGAGAGTGATGTGAACTCCGTTTCACAGTGTAGCCCCCTAACACAAACATCAGAGTTGTATTTGTGTTGAGGGATGCGGAGGGGGTCAAAGGAGAAGGAGGGAAGGGGGTCGACAGAAAAGACTCACCGCTCCTGCCAGTTCCTCGGTCAGGCACAAAGTAACCAGAAGCAGCCACAACCTGAAACGGGAGGGAGGGTGAATAACATGGGTTTTCTCCGGGATCTTGTGTCTGTCCATAGACCCCCGACCCCTTTTTGCTGACTACCGCCACTTTTTCTGCAGTGACAGAAGTACAAGTATAGTGCAGGTCCGGCAAAGTAGCCCAAAGTAAGAAAGAGGAGGGGAGCTCGGGATAGCAACAGCTCACCCAGGGTGCATGCTTGCGGCTCCTCCAGAGCTGGGTCCCGGGAGACTGCTAAGCGGTTCCGCGGCCCCGGCTCATCCGGGCTCGGCTGATGCTTGGCGGCTGTTTCCTTACTCAAGAGGATGGAGTAGAGGGGCGGAGCGGCTTACTTCGGAAGAAACTGAACTCGGCTTCTAGATAAAAGGTGCCCCAAAGGGAAACACGATCAGCGGTGCCCGCTACAACTTGCCACACTCCAGGGATAGTTCCATGCACTAGGAGAGGAAGGAATGGAGGGGAAGGGGGCGGGGCTGTCTGCTGTCAATCATCCCCCTACCTTGGGCAGCCGGGTGTCTTTCCCACTTTCAGGCACCTCCACCCATAACATTCCCACGCATCTCCACAGGCCCACAGACCTATACACTAAGACACTTCCTTAAACCACTAAAAACTGTTACACATACACAGATTAAGACATACAATTCCCACAGAGACAAATGGGCCCCAAAGTGTCCTTGCCCACTTGCTCAAATGCATCCCAGTTACTCTAATTGATTGTACACTAAGCTCTTGGGGTGGTGGTGGTAGTGGTGGTTTCTGGAGTTGTAAACCTACCCTTACTTGAGTGGAACCTAAGGATAAGTGGGCCCGCTTGAAACAAGTCCAAAGCCCCAAAAGACTTTAAAGTGGTAAATTCTAGGGTCTAAAATAACAACTGTTCTGAAGAATTCCTCCAAGGAGTTCACATAAAGTATTTTCTGGGCCTGTTGGTGCTTTTAAAAATCTATATATCAGAATTACCAAAGTAACATTCAAGTCTATTTTATTTGGGAGACCAATTCAACTTCCATTAATACCATACAAATATTTCCAATTAAGCATTCATGTTAGTGTTAAGGAAAATTGCACTAAAGTTATTTAATTCCCTGCCTTACATCTCTCTGAAAAACAACTGCAATGACTCAATAACTTTTATGTTAGTCAATATAAAATGTAAATATTAATTATGGCATTCAATGTAGCTAAATAAAGATATCTTCATTAAACATCCAGCCACATAATTACTAATATCTACTGAGCACCCCCAAATCTTATATGTATATAACATGCATAAAGTCTTCACTTATGTTCATTTTGATTCTTCAGTTGTAAGCATATATTTAATTATATAAATGTATTTATATATTTCTCATATTTGTACATTTTCTGTTGTATATAGAAACTCCGTCCTGCGAGCAGGTGGAAAGCAAACAACCACGGCAGCCCCCAGAGCAGCGACCAAAATTTGTTTCTAATCATTAACAATAAAAAGGAGTGTGTCTCTGAGATCCCTCCGCTACAAAAAATAGTCCCAGCTCAGGTCTATTTGCGGTTGACTTTGGGGCTCACATCACTGAGAGTGGAACTGGGCAGGGAAAAGGAGTATCAACTTAAGGTGCCACTGAACGAACAGAAAAGTTTCCCGGTGGGATTCGGGGTGCACAGTCAACTGGTCTGGAAGTTTCCCTCCGCCAAATAACTGAGCGTCACTCCCTCGCAGGTTGCTGGTGCAGTGTAAAGCTGTGGCGGAGTGATCCTGAAATTCCCCAGGGCTGGTGGGGAGGGGGCGGTGCGGGGGAAGAGAGGGAGGAAAGTAGATCTGTGGGACTTGCGCGAGGAAAAAGTTTGCAAGTCTGGACAGAAGAGACAAGTGCTCCCGAGAGACCGGCTTTGGGGAGGGGAGGGGGGAGGGAAGACTAGTTTGCTGGTGCTTCATTCCCCCCCCCCCAACACTCTTAAAAAGCTTTTCTCCTCACCCAAGACGACCGGCACAATTGGGACACCCTCGCTGTCCCTCTCCGGCTCTAGCTCTCTCCCTATAAACCCTCAAGATTATGTCAATTGGTCAGAGCCAGCCAGGGATTTCGTGCGGGTGCTGAAGGAGCTGCGGGAGCCGGAGAAGAATGAAACTGCGTGGAGTCAGCCTGGCTGCCGGCTTGTCCTTACTGGCCCTGAGTCTTTGGGGGCAGCCCGCAGAGGCTGCGGTAAGTCCTTCCTTCTACACTGCCCCCCCTCCCCCCCGCCCCGCCACCCCATCATCTCGCTCTCACGCTGAAATCACTTTCCGTCCCTTTTACCTTGCTTTCTCCTGGGCCTTGCTAGGGGAGTCAGATGTGCCTTCAGTTTAGGAAGAAACATTATTTACAGCGCTAGTTAACTCAAGCCTTCTCAAGTCCGAGGGAGAGGTTTAAGCGCTTGGTTTCCTGCGGCTAGTTGCTCTGGGGGCAAGAGCAGGACCTGGGGAGGAGGACGCATGTTAATAGATCACTAGGCTCTGGTGGATATTTAAAACTTTTCCTCTCTACTCTCCACCCTCGAGGGTTTCCCTACCTGCCGGGTAAGTTTTTCACTAGTTGTGCCCAATCCACGCTCTTTCAACTTTGTCGATAGTTTACTATTTTGATTTTTCTAAAATCCAGCTTCCACCAAAGTGTTAAGCGTGCCCCTGAAGTTCTTTCCGTTTGCCTTTTCCTTAAGCAACAGGAACCTAACCTCACCTCTAGTCAGTAAAGCCTCTGTAGTCTATTTGACATCTTGTTGCAAGTGATCAGGTAACATACCAGGAATGGTTTCAGGCTTCAGGTCTTCTTCATCTCTCTCTCTCTTTTTTTTTCTTTTTATAAGTTCTAGGTTTTCGTTCTTTACTTTTTTTTTGCTTACTAAGGCACCTGAAACAAATCGAGAGTTTGCCCATTACCTATTTATTTAAAGGAAAAGGATTATCTTTTTCAAAGGAGAATGAGTGTTCTGGAGAGCGAAGCAGAGAAGTGAAATGACAGAGCAAAAAGTCCCATTCAGTTTTAGGAATGTAAAATTAAAATCTTAATATATCTCCTATAAGTGTGTCTAGGTAGTCCCACCCCGTATCCTTCTGGGGGTGAAAGGCAAATCTAAAGGAATGAATGGCTTTGTCAGAGAAAATGTTCTCTAGCCTAAACTCATCCTCCTTAATTTCACTTAACCTCTAAATAAGAATTAAGTGTGTGACAGATTATTGAAATGTTACGTTTGAGTGAACATAATGGGTGGTTTTAAAAACACTTTAATATGAGATCATGGCTTAGGCCTTCACATGGTTGAGTGATTGTCAATTCTTTATATGTAACTGCTGTGTTATAGCTTCTATGGGTCCACTTTAAGTTACCTCTAGCTGTTCTTTACGCTCAGAATGCCTCAGGTTACATTGCCTTTCTTCCATCCTCCAGAATGTGTGTACTAAAGGTGTGAAAACTAACCTTCATATTACCTTAACACAACATAATGGAAACTCTCCTAAAAAAAAAAAGACCATGTATATCAACTATTTTTAATTCCACTTGCCAGAATTTTTCCTCCATCAAAGTAGACAGATGATTTAAAATTGCTATTATGATGCAGAGCTTCTTAATGGGCTAAGGTTTAGCCCGGCTGGAGGGCTACAGACCCTTGGATAAAACTACAATTGTGTTGTTGAAAGTAGTTACTTTTAAAAACATCATCTTGGTGCTAGGGGCATTTGGCCTGAGGGCAAAGATTTTGCGGATGTTTGATTAAATATTTCTCATTTTTTCTTTTGATGTTACTATTAATAAATGTGTACCAGATACCATTCATACAGGTATGTACAGCTATACTATACCTCAGTTTATATTAAATCATGTTATGTTAAAAATGAAATTTCTTTTTATGATTGATAAATTTTGGGAGCAAGCTTGTTTTCTTGGACTATTTAATAACTGAGTGTTCATAAAGAAATTACAGTAGATACCAAGCAGTTTTTTCTCTTTCCTCCTATATGATTTTTATTTATTTTTCTCCTATATAATTTTTAAAGAACATTTTATACTCCATTTCCTTATCATTAGTATATTGTGCCGGTAATAAAACCAAGCTTGTTTTTTCTGCTTCACACATTAAAATACTAGTTAGATGAATGTTTTAATCATCTCAAAGATATGAATGGTATCTGCTCTCCATACTAGTGCTGGGGATATTGGTGACCTGTAGAGTAAACTGGTTGGTAGTGGGGCCACTTGTTGACTCAAATAGTCTAGTATTGGAACTTTCACACCAGGAAGAGCGTTTTTACTTAAATTGCTTTAATTTTTCATAGTTAACTGATTTCATTCTCTCTGAAGTCATGCCAAATTAGGATATCACAAATATGTGGAAATTTTTTTTTTAGGTAGAGAGTTTATCAGATGGAATAAAATAACTCATTCCAAAAGGTTAGCAGTAAGGGAAGAAGGCAAATTTAGTTGGAAAGGTCAATTCTAGTGATGGAAACAATGCATTTTTATGTTAAAGTATTTATGTGACTCTCCATTAGTAGGATATACACTTAGATTTATGGATATCTTGTTTAAACTTCTACTACTACTATGCAATTGTTAGTAACTTTGTGTGTGTATTCAGTAGATTTAAATCTACTATCTCCCTTGTGACTAGGAGCAATAGCTTGTTAAGGGCAGCAGTGTGGTTTGTGGCCATGGAACAATTTTTCCTCTAAAGTGTACTGCTCCATAGGAAGAATTTGTTGACATTGTTATCAAAACTTAACATTTTTGCATGTCTAATATGTGCCAGGCACTGTGCTAATATTGAAATATACATTACCATGTTTAATCTTCACAACAGACCAATGAAGCATATACTATTCCCACTTTACCAGTCAGGGAACTGCAGATCATAGAGGTTAAGTAATGTGCCCAAATCACATAGTTAGCAAGTTGTTAAGCTGTAAATTTGAATCCTGGCAGTTTGACTCCAAATTCTTTACTCTTAGTGACTGTCCTATACTGCCTCCTTTGTATGTGGTCTGTAGAGCTGTATTTGCTGTTCAGAGTATTGGGATCTCTACTACTTTCTTTCTTTCTTTCTTTTTAATAAAGGGAGACATGGGAGGTGAAATGGCAAATATAATGGGGATTACATCTCTTCCTGCTGATATTAGGAGAAGCATCATGGTATAATGAAAACAGCTCTGGGCCTAGAATTAAAAAGTCAGAGTTTGATCTCTATATGTATGTGTATTTATACAGAGATAATTTAAAAGTACTCTAGAAGCAACTGCTTGTTGCAGATTCTATGATTTTATATAATTGCATATAGAAAAAGTCAGATTTACAAAACAAGTATAATTTGGGGTAGGTGATTATTTTGAAGAAAATTTTGCCTTATACTTTCAATCAGTTTTCATAATAATTTTAAATATACTGAAATTTTCAGTAGTAGCATGTATGTCTGTTGTGATAAAACAGAGTAGGTATGTGGTAGCAGTTTGCTTAAGTCTTGTGCATGTATTTATATATTGTATCTATCCTGTGTGTAAAAGTATATAACTTTTTCCATATGTTTTTACTTGGCTTTTTGAAGTTTGTTTATGCAACACATGAGACTCTATCTTGAGTTAACATTGATAACTTAGTCAAGGTTGTGTCTGCCAGGTTTATGTACTGTAAGTTCGCTAGTTTTTCCCTTTGTAATTACAAAGCAACCAGACTTTGAGACTGTATGGGGCAGTATTGTGAGACAGTGTACATGTCTTGTGTTTCTTTTTTTAAAATATAAATTTATTTATTTTAATTGGAGGCTAATTACAATATTGTATTGGTTTTGCCATACATCAACCCGTGGTGGATTCGTGTCTTGCCTTTCATCATAGTTTCATCCGCCGTTTTAGCATCTGTTAAGGATTCTAACCTGAGTAATTACTGCTGTGATATTTGCCAAATGGTAATCTTAAGTTTTCAAAATTTTCTGTATTTATTTATTGAATTCTAATGTAGCAAAGAACTTTATGTTCTTTGATACTTGTTTGTTTTTATCTATTTATTTATTCAGTAATTAGGCCTGGTGTGCTGCGATTCACGGGGTTGCAAAGAGTCGGACACGACTGAGCGACTGAACTGAACTGCATTTGTTCATAGTAGTATAGATTTATGGATGCTTGTTTTAGTCTATGAACTTTAATGAATTATGCTATTTTTAGTATTTTTTTGAAATTACCCTAGATTTGGTCAGTAGAAGCCCCTTCCAGTTGGCTCCGGTGTCCTTTCAATGTGTCTCTATCATTTTTTGAGCATTCTTTTACATTCTGGTACCACAAGGTATTCCCAACTCATTTTCTACTTTCACTGCCCTAACCCTGGAAGAAGAAGTGAAGAAGTGAAGTCGCTCAGTCGTGTCCGACTCTTTGCGACCCCATGGACTACATGTAGCCTACCAGGCTCCTCTGTCCATGGGATTTTCCAGGCAATAGTACTGGAGTGGATTGCCATGAATGAGCTATTTTTTCCAAGAAGCTCTGATTCTTGGAAGCTCTGTTGATTAATGGTATTTAGAGATGGAAATCTGGGTGCTTGGCATGCTCATTGCTTCTAGGCCTTCTCAGCAGACAGAACTAGGGAATATATGTATGTATACATAGTCACATACCCACTTCTGTATTTCTTACAGAACCATTAATTTGCACTGATACCTCTCATTCCAGTCCAAGACCACAGAATAAACATATCTCTTTGATGCTACATTATCTTACTGCTTTCTGGTACCTCTCCTCAGTCAATCTCTTAAAGACAGTCTTTAAGAGATTGCCCTCTGTAGTCAGATCTAGAATCTGATTGGAGGATGCGTGACCTTTTGACAAGGAGTAATTTCTGAGCTTTAATGTCTTTAGTAGCAAAAGGGAGCCAGTGTTACACGAATGTCACACATTGTTTTGAGGATAAAATGAGAGAAATTATGTAAAGCATTTAAAATAGTACTTGACATATAGTAAATGCTCAGTAATATTTCAATTAGATTCCATTATTGTCATTACAAACTATTTATTGACTTGCCATTTCTTTTTAAAAAATATTTATTTATTTATTTGGCCACACTGGTTCTTTAGTTGCAGCATGTGGGACTTAGTTCCCCAACCAGGGATTGAACCCAGGCCTCCTGCATTGGGAGTTCAAGAGTCTTAACCACTGGCTCCTCAGGGAAATCCCATTGGTTCTCCATCTTGATTAGAGTCTTATGGACCCAAATCTTTCCTCAGTTTCAGCATAACCCTTACATTCATTCAGCAGATATTTATTCAGCAACTCATAAGTACTTAAGAATTATATTCATGTTTTTCTGTTTCTACTCTCGTGGATATGTACTATCCACAAAATCATTTTGTGCTAGACACTATAGATTAAATAAGATACAGTCCCTGCCTTCATGGAGCTTCCATGCTAGTGAGCATATATAAATAGTTTTGTGAAATTTTCCCTTACTATTATGTCAGTTTCTGATTTTACCCTTCTTTGAATATTTGTCATATTTAGCCTCTTGACTAGTATTAAATGTATTTGGTCTTACAAACATTTTGTTTCATGGGATTTTGTCTCTTCTGTTAGATGATAGACTTTTTGAAGCAAGAACTGTATACTTGTTCATTCATTCAACTGCTTTACATGTTGATTTTGTCTGATAACAAAAATAATACATGCTTAATGTTGGAAATTTGAAAAAAAGAAAATTATAAAGAAGAAAATAAAAATCCACAGTTCTACCAACAGCACAGAAATAATCTGTATTATTGTTTTGAATGATTTTCCTTTTAATGTATCTAATATTTTCTTTAAAGAGCAAATTGGTTAAGATTTTTTAAAAGTTGGGATTACTCTGTATACAATTTTATGTTAATGTTTTATTTACTTATCCAGCAGTTTCCCATGTTATTAAAATTCTTAGTTTAAAAATTTTTAAATGATTGCATACAATTTAATTTATACACACCACACTTAATTTACCCATTCACTTTTATAGACTGTATTTTTAAATTTCAAGGTTTTTTAGCCATTGCAAGAAATACTGCCATAAACAATTCCTATTCCATATTTTGTATTATTTTGTTAGTACTGCCTCCTTCATGGGGAATTACTATGTTAGATGTCATCCATATCTTTAAAGTCTTTGGTACTTTCAGTAGACTCTGACATTTAGAAAGGCTATAGCAACAGATAATATGATAGCTAACTTTTTTCAGTGGTTACTATGTTGTACCCTGTTAAGTAGATAATATTATTCCCATTATACATAGGAGGAATCTGAGGCTCACAGGGTGGTTAAAAAGCTACCAGAGGTCACACAGTAAGTGATTGAGCAGTTTAGCTCTAGAACATGCTCATGAAATTTTATTCAATCCCTGTTTCATTCACAGTAGAAAAATAAGTCATGTTGAAATGTTGAATAATTCCCACTACCTTTTCCATGACTAGTCACTTGAATTGATTCTATAGATAGGCTCACCCACCAGTTCATCATTTAATAACTCTTTAATATGATTGCCTGGGCCATTCATCCTCAAGGGCCTAAATTTTAATTTTGTAAACCATGCATCTCCCTACGTTTCTCCCATGTACTGAAGGTGGAACTTGTTCTCCATGAATACCTCCCCCACTGACCTCTTCCTAGCTATAGCAAGGGTATACAGACTCCAAACTCACTGACATTCCCCTCCTCCAGGAGAGTTTTGGAATGGATCTGAAATGAGAGATCCACCCTCTCTCCCCACCCCCTACCCCATAGCTGCCTATGAGCTTTTACACTTAAATACCTGTGTCTTTGCCTCCTAACATTGTCATTTCCTTTCATCCTCCCTTAGTGATACTCCAGAATTTTACCCCCATTAATTGCTAATCTGTTTTTCCTACTTTAGGGTGATATTATTCCAGCCCCCATATCCTCTTTTTTTCTCAACAAACTTGGAAGTACATATGGAGTGAGAGGCCCCCTATCCATTTTGCAATACCCCTACTTTGCCTTTTCTTTGTGTTTCTTCACAAGCGAAGTGACTATAAAGCCTTTATCATAGCCTTGTGGCTTGTGCAATTCAAATGTATTCCTCCACGAAATCACAAACTGTTAAGCATTATGGCTTTTCCAGGTGGCATTTGAATAGCTGAACTTTAAGCTTCTGAATGATAGGGATCTACTTTTGCCAAATTACTTTCCAGAATGGTTTTACCAATTATATTCCTATCAGTAGTGTAAAAGAGTACCTATGAGACAGTCTTAATAATTTTTTTCTATCTAGTATAGTGACTATAGAATTGATGCTCACTTGGTTGCCAGTTGGTTGGCACATTTGGTTCTATCCTCTAATGATTTTCTCTTTAAAATGTAATCATTCCATCATCTCATCCCCTTCTGACAATAGCAACCATGGAACAGAAGTGATTTTTGAAAATAAATTCTCTCTAATTAACATTATAAATGAACCACCCAACCACTTAACTAAATCCTCATTACAAAGACTGTTTTTAATAGCACCAATTCTTGAGGTGTTTTAGAGTGGCATCTTTAGTGTGATCCCTGATACATTAGCTTCTTTCATTTTAACAAACCAGATTCTCATTTTATGCATCAATGCTTGAGTTTATTTACATTTATAATCTTTCCAGGTCCAACTGCCCTTTAGAAGCTTCTGCTGGCCTTGTACCAAAAGTGTAGCCTGAGATAGTACCTGCTACCCTACTGAAATGGGAACCTTAAATCCCTTACTATTTGCCAACCAAAGACAACCAAAGGCAAATGTTATAAAAGAAACAGGTTTTTGGTAAATGTAGCTTTTAACTTAAAAAAAATGTACTACATCATTCACTTTACTTTTTAACTTGTACAGAGACTTAAGCACCTTTAAGTAAGTGCTAGTCAGGTTAATGGAATTGGTTTTATGACAGTGAATACTAAAATAGAACTGGAAGAAATTCTGTTGGCATTTGTATCATCTTGTAATTCAGTCAAATAACACTCTTTATATACATTAAGAGAACTGGCTGATTTGCTTCCAAAATTTCATATAGTATATGTGACATTAATGGAATACTGAAGGAGATACTGAAACTTTGGCTGGGGTGGGGGGAATGATATTAAGGAGTCCAGCCTAGCTCTCTGTGATGACCTCTAGGGGTGGAATAGGGGGAGGCTCAAGAGGGAAAGGATATATGTATAATTATTACTGATTGGCATTGATGTATGGCAGAGACCATACATCAACTTATGTATGATGACCTTACACAATTTTGTAAGGCAATTATCCTCCAATAAATAAAAAGAGTGGGCCACTAGTGAAAAATCATTTTGTGTATTCTGTGTTTTGACCTCTCTAGGACTTTGCTAAAGAAGGAGAGTCCTTCTCTGTCCATAGTCTAATTGATGTAGTGAAACATTTCTGTATGTGAAAGGCATAATTGTACCTGTTTGTATCAGATAGGTTGTTTTCTGTTGCAAGTAGTGGAAAACTGATTCAACTGCCTTAACAACAGAGAAAACTTTTTTAGGTCACGTAACAAGAAGTTTGGAGGTAGAGTACCTCTAAGGTTAATTAATTCAGTCAGATAGTGACCCTGGCTCTTTCTACTTTCTGCTCTGCCATACTCTGCCTATCAGTTTACTGTCTCAGATTGGTGCCCCTCATACTTGCAAGATTGCTGCTGCAGTTCCAGGGATCACATACAGATGCCACAATACCCAATAAAAGAAGAGTATGAACTGTTCTTTTGTGTTCCTTTTAATCAACAATGAAAATTTTCTCAGGAGTCCCACACCCTCACCCTTACATCTGATTGGTTTGAACTGTGTTTCATGTATATGGTTATACCAGTACATTGGCAAGTGGAATAGAACCATAAAGGTAGTTAGACAAGTAGCTTACAACCCCCACCTTTCCCCTCACCCCCACCCTACACCAGATCACATTGCTGCCTTGAAAAGCCAGAGAGTGGGAAAATTTGAATAAAATCAGTATTCTTTTAGGAAGGAGGAAACAGTTCCTGCTTTATAACCTCATGAGTTTGTCTGTCATCAGGATGAGTTCACTAAAAGATATGTAACAATTTGATGTATATGTTAAATGTAAGATATATTTCTTAATAGGAAAAGTAACATTTTATAGAGTTGTGCAAATGAAAGATGTTGGCTATTTACATAACTATAGATAGTTTAGTGTTGAAGGGAAGTTAGGGATCCTTTTGGTCAGTGGTTCTCAAAGTATGGTCTGTGGACACTTGAGATTCCTAAGATCCTATCAGGAGGAACATGAGGACTATTTGAACAGTAATTTGAAGACTTTTGCCTTTTTCACTGTGTTGATATTTGCTCTGATGATGGGTAAGACAGTGTAGTATATAACAAATTGTCCCAGTAGTTGTATTCTTCATAGTCTTGGAGGATAAAAAGCCAATTTTATTTAACAGTGTCCTCAATGTAGCATTGATTTTTTACTAAATCTTGGCCATTAAGTATAGATATTTAAAAATTTCTGTATGACAAAATGGGGATTATACAGAAAACACTTCTGTATGCTGAAATAATATCATTGTTTCTAAAAATAGTCCTTGTGCAATTGTGTGAATTATGGCCTAAATTAGCTAATTTTTGCATGGAACAGATTTTTACTTGAAGGAACAACTGAAGACTTCCCTGGTGGTCCAGTAGTTAAGAATCCTCCTGCCAGTGCAGGGGACATGGTTTCAATCCCTGGTATGGGAGGATCTCACATGCTGCAGAGCAACTAAGCTCGTGCACCACAATTACTAAGCCCATGGTCTAGAGCCCAGGAGCCTCAGCTACTGAGCCTGTGTGCTGAAACTACTGAAACCCATGTGCCTAGAGCCCATGCTCCACAACAAGAGAAGCCACCACAATGAGAAAACTACACACTGCAACAAAGAGCAGCCACCACTTGCCGCAACTGGAGACGCCTACTCACAGCAATGAAGACCCATCGCAGCCCTGCCAAAAAAGAACAAGTGAGACAAACTATGGTTATTCAGGCTTGAGGATTTGGCAGGAATTTTCTTGAAAATGAGTCTGTCATTTGAAGGAAAGCAACTGGCCATATTTGTTGCCAGTGAAAAAATTTGAGCTTTTCAAGTTAAGTATTAGAATTTTAGAAAGCTTGAATCTTGAATATGGGCTTGACAGCTTCCCAAAACTTAGTCTTTTCTAATGAGATTGGTAATTATATTAATGTGTATATTTTTTGATCTTAGGTAATAAAATCTGTTAACAGTTGGAAGTTCTGCAAATCCCAGTGAACTAATATCTTCCAAATGACTAGTGCATGATGTTACAAAATCATGCATGGCTAAAAGATCGATTGAAAGACAAGATAGGTCAATCAGTTTTAATGTAATCAAGTAGAGAAGTAAACAGATATCAGATTCTATGTTGCAACTTATCTAAAAGAGTCTACCACTTGCAGAACTTTGGCATAACATCAAAGAATATCCACAGTTATCTTAAGAGGGTATTAAAATACTTAATTTTCCAAATATATAACTGCATGAAGCCAGATTTTCTTCATATATTTCAACCAAAACAACATATTGCAACAGAGCGAATGCAGAAACAGATATGAAGATCCAACTGTTCCAACCAAAATAACATATTGCGGAAGAGTGAGTGCAGAAGCAGATATAAAGATCCAGCTGTCTTCTATCAAGGCAGACATTAAGGAGATTTACAAAAAAATATGTAAAACAATTCCTTTTCTCACTTTCTTTGTTTTGGAAAATATGACTATTGATAGTTTTCATGAAAATGCATAATACATGTTAACTTGTAATAAGTTCATTATTGCTTTTAAATGAATGAATATTTTAATTATTACTGTTTTATTTTATATGGTACATATTGATAGATTAATGCACATAAAAACTCTGGGGTCTTTCAGTGATTTTTAAGAGAGTATAATGGTCTTAAAGGGACTTCCCTGGTGGTCCAGTGGCTAAGACACCAAGTTCTCAATGCAGGAGGCCCAGGTTTGACACCTGGTCAGGGAACTAGATCCCACATGCCGCAACTAAGAGTTCTCATGCTGCAATTAACAAACCTGCAACTAAAGATCCCCCTTGCCACAACTAAGACCCAGTGCAGCTAAACAATAAATTATTTTTTTTTAAAAAGGGTCTTGAAAAGTTTGAAAACCACTACTCTCCAGAGACCAACTCTATCATTTTATAGGAAAGTCAAGTGGTTGATGGAAGATGCTGCTTGTCAGTTGCAGAGGCATATTCCAGTATATTATCTCCATACCACATTGGCTTATGGATTGGTGATATGATTTTGTCATTTTATTCATCCTAGTAGATGGAGTTAAAATATCAAATAGGAAATGTACTAATTGTATCTTTCCTACCAAGTTCAGTCTAATTGATAAGTCAGAAACATTCTTGCTATTACCAACCACAGCAGAAGAGACACTGATGAAGAAAGGCAATGAACTATAGTTAGTTATTTTTAGGTATCAAACTGGAAAACTCATAAAACCAGAGTTCTTGTCTTACGTATCTTTGCATTCACCACAGTGTATAGACTGTTTCCTTGTATGTAGTTGATTCTCAGTAGCTAGTTGTTGAATGAAGATTGAATTTCAGGGAAGGGTGGATATATTTGCCAAGAGGGAAGAACTGGAATCAATGACATCAGTTTATAGGAACTCTTGAAATCAATTATTTTCTAACCGTTAAGGTATTTAGTAACAGGAATGCCCCATTACTAAAAAGTACTTGAATAGAGGGCAGATACTATTTTGTTGGCAATACCCACAAAGTCTTATTCAACTCAAATTCTATTGTTCTGGTTGTTAGAAGGAAATTTTTTGAGCTCCAATCCTTGTCTCTATAATTTTAAGTAACTCTAAGGTATAATTGGCATAAAATAAACTGCACATATTTAAAGTGTACAATTATGTACACACTTGTGAAACTATCAGTACATTAAATATAATGAACATATAAGTCACTCCAAAAGATTTTCATCCTCTTGAATAGTTCCTCTCCCTTCCTGCATCAACAGGTAACCACTGATCTGCTTTCTGTACACTAATTTCATTTTCTAGAGTTATATAGAGTTACACGGTAATTACACTTTCTTTGTTTTGTATCTTTTTTCTCAGCATTTCAGTTATATATATGGAGTCATATGGTATGTACACTTTCTTTGTTTTGTATCTTTTTCTCTCATTTCACATTTATCCACATTGTAGTGTATATCCATAGTTCATTATTTTCTGGTTGAGTAGTATTCCATTGTATAGATATACCACACTTTATTTTTCTCTTCACATATTGATGGGTATTTGGGTTGTTTACAGTTTGTGGCTATTACAGGTAAAGCTTCTATGAACATATTAATTTTTGCTTTTTAACAGTTATTTTGTTGAAGTGTAATTTACATAATGTGACATGCACTGATCTTAGGTGAACAGCTAATTATTTTTTTAATTGTGTAAAATTTGATAACCACTATCCAGGTCAAGATACAGAAATTTCCATTACTCCAAGCTCCTTCTTGCCCCTTTCCTTTCAGTGACTTTTATGTCTTTATTAAAACTTAAACTCCAAGATTGCAAAGGTATTTATCATGTTATTTTCCAGAATATTTATAAGTTCAGATTTTGTCTTTAGGACAATTTTTTCCTACATAGATTACCAGTTGTTTCAGTACCTTATATTGAAAAGTAATTACTTTTTTCATTGGTTTGGTTTGATGGCTTTACTGAAAATCCACTGAATGTATAGGTATAGGTCAGAATTTATTAGTCTGGTCGGTTGATCTGCTTGTCTATCCTTATTCTAGTATTATGCCCTCTTCATTACCTTGACATTATTTGTTGTTCAGTCACATCCAGCTCTTGTGACCCCATGGACTGCAGCACGCTTGGCTTCTCTATCCTTCACCATCTCCTAGAATTTGCTCAAACTCATGTCCATTGAGTTAATGTTGCCATCCAACCATCTCATCCTCTGTTGTCCCCTTTTCCTGCCTTCAATCTTTCCCAGCATCAGGGTCTTTTCCAGTGAGTCGCCTCTTCACATCAGGTGGCCAATATAATAATTTTAATTTTGTAGTATAAATCCTTCAAATCATTTGTTCTTCAAGATTGTCTTGATTATTGTCTTGAATAATTATGCCATATAATTTGTAGATTCATCTTGTCAAGTTTTACTAAAAAGCCATTTGAGAGTTTGGTAAGGATAGCCGTAATTCTAAGGATCAGTTTAGGAACAAGTGAAATACTAAAAGTATTGAGTTTTCCAATCTGTGAATATGGTATATTTCTCCATTAATTTAGATATTGTTTAATTACCTTCATCATAGATGTCATGCTCAGCATTTGTTATTTCTTCCTATGCATATGATTGTATAGTAAATGATATAATTTTAAAAATTGTATTTTTAGTTGTTGCCAAGATATAGACATTCATTTTTATATCAATCTTTTTATCCCAAGATATTACTGTTTTTTTTAGTGCATGATTTATATATTGTAAAATATACCCATTTTATGCACACTTCTGTGAGTTTTGACAGGTGCATACAATAGTAAGTCCAGTCATTCAAGATACAGAACAGCATTGCTAAGATTATTCATTAGGTTCTAGTAGTATGTATTTTTTGTGTACATAATCATATTATCTGCAAATATCTTTGAGATAGCTTATCATCTCAATATCGCTTGAGTTATAATTTTTCCTTTTCACTTTTCAATCTGAATGCCTTTTTCTGCTCTCTGCCTTATTATACTGGCTAGGACTTTCAGTGTAAGTTTAATGTAAAAGAAAACATCCTTTTTTTTTTTGCACTCTTTTGGGGAATATATTCAATGTTTTGCTCTTATATTATCTTTAAGTTTTACACAGTAGCAGACTGAGGAACTCCTTTTCTATTGTTTGCTGACATTAAAAAATGTTAAATTTCATCAGAAATAATTTGTACCTGTTTCAATGATCATATTGTCAGGAACTCAGCTGGGTTGCTAGGTGCCTTCATAGCCAATTAAAACAAGCCAGAATGAAAATAACATCCCCTTAATTGCTTACTATGATTGATAAACAAGAGACTAAATCAAGGAAGATGCTAACTCGCCTTCCCTTCCACTTACATTTTTCTCCATGCAGTGACTGCAGGTCTGGCAGATCAGTACAGACTAAGGGGTTAGGTCATCTCACTGATGAAGGAGCCTCAGGCAAAAAGCTCTTGCAGTTTTAGAGACCTAGATACCTAGGGGAGGAAGAGGAGAAACACTGTGAGTAAAAGTGTACTGAATACTGTGTCAAATGAAGAAAACTGTCTTCAGAGTTTTCCCCTACTTGTTTTGCTATGAATGTTGTGAACAAGTTTTTATGTGGACATACTTTCATTTTTCTTGGGTAAATATCAAGAAATGGAATTGCTGGGTTGTATCATAAGTCTATTTTAAATTTTATAAGAAAGTGCCAAATTGTTGTTAAAAGTAGTTGTACTATTGTACATGCCACCAATGTATAAAAATTCTAGTTGTCTCTCACTCTAGCCTGCATTTACTACTGTAACTCTTTTTTAATTTTAGCTGTTTTGATGTCTGACTATTGCTGTCTCCTTGTAAGTTTTCTTATACTTCTTTTTAAAAAATTTATATTCAGTAAAATTTACTGTCCATGATGTATGGTCTGTGAGCTTTGATAAAAGCATACAGTCTTGTAACCACTGCCATAAACAAGATTCACAACAGTTCCATCACCTCACAGTATTTCCTAATGCTGCTCCTTTGTAATTAGCCCCTCCACTTACCCACAGTTCCTGGTTATTTTCTGATTCTATAATTTTATATCTTTTTCATAATGTATTTATTATAGATCAAATCATTCAATATGTAACCTATTGAGTTTAACTTTTTTCTCTTAATGTAATACATTTGACATTTATCCATATGGTGTCTATCAGTAGGCCATTTCTTTTTTATTTCTTTTCTTACACTTGAGGGGTAAGAGCTCCTATATATTTTGGATCCAATGTCTTTGTTTGATATATACAAGTTTTGTGAGTATGTTCACCCGTTTGGTGGCTTGCCTTTTTATTTTCTTAACTGGTATATTCAGAGAATAAAAGTTAAATTTTGACACAGTCCTTTTCATGTCCTTTATCACCTTTTTATGTTTATGGCTTTCTGTGTTCTTTATAAGAAGTGTTTGAGTACACCAAACTCACCAAGATTTTCTTCCATGTTTGCTTCTAAAAGTTGAAAAAAAATAGTTTTATCTTTTTACTCATTTACTTGTTCATGTATGGTATTTAGTAAGGGTTTTTTCTCCCCATGTGTTTAACTAATTCCAGCACAATTTTTTGAATAAATGTTCCCTTCCTCATTTAATTACCTTGGTGCTTTTGTTGAATATTATCCTGCTATATTTCACTGTGCTGACTGTTCACTGAACCCCATGGTAGGCAAGGTGCGAGCTAAGAGGCTGAAAGAAAATGCCAGAAGCCATAGGAATTGCAGACACATTTATTCTTTCCTGGCTGGTGCAGAAGCTGTAGCAGCAGTCATGGCGTGACATGACATAACATAACACAACACACCCCAACACACACACACACACCAGGGCTTTCCAGGTGGAGCTTATATTTGCTTACAGAACAAAAGTAGCCTGTGGCCAAGCAAGTACCTCATGACGTGTATGCTCAGTGCTATAAGTGATCTCAACTGTTACATAATCATTATTTACAAAATGTGGGGCAAGAGCAAGAGGCTGTGAGGCGAAAGAGCCTGACCATCTGCATCTTGGCTAATTTGCCTTTTCCCTACAAATATCAATTAACTGTATGTGTATGGGTCTATTTTTGGACTCTAATTAAAGTTCCTCCATATATATGTCTACTTTTAAGCTAATAGCAGACACTTCCCAGGTGGTGCAGTGGTAAAGAATCTGCCTCCCAATGCAGGAGACACAGGTGAGGTGAGTTTGATCCCTAGGTCAGAAAGATCCCTTGGAGAAGGAAATGGCAACCCACTCCAGTATTTTTGTTTGGAAAATCCCATGGACAGGGGAGCCTGGTGAGTTACAGTCCATGGGGTCACAAAGAGTTGGACACCACTTAGGGACTAAACAACAACCATGGAATTCTCCAGGCCAGAATACTGGAGTGGGTAGCCTTTTGCTTCTCCAGGGGATCTTCCCAACCCAGGGATCGAACCCAGGTCTCCTGCATTGCAGGCTAATTCTTTACCATCTGAGCCACTGGGGAAGTCCAGACAACAGTGTATGAAACAAGCTATATGTAGGTCTAAGATTTGGTAACTGATAAAAATATTTTAGAAAAACATATAGTTAAGTTCATTTTGAGATGAGGAATACTCTAACTTTCCTTCATTTTGACTTCATAGGAGAAAGGCTTGAACAGTGACCCTGTAGGAAATGGCCTTATTTGTCATTAAAATGATTTATTTTCAGGAAGCCTTCTGAAATGTGAATCATTTATTTAAGCTTTAGTATCCCTTCTGAGTACTTTTCCTAGCTGGCTATAAGTGAGCCAGGTTTCTATAGTTTTAAGGTCATGTTAATTTTCATTATTTTGTTTCAAAGTAAGCTATACCTTTTCTTCAGGTATGGTATGTTGAAAGTTTTTACTGTCTGGCAAGATTCATCTCCCTAGATTTCCCCTACCCCATTTTCCTCCTTAAAGATACTAAATACATTTTGGAAGAAGAAAAATAACTTTTTTCTTTTAGTTCTTATGGTCAGTTGAATTCCTGGATTTTTAATTTTTAAAAAATTTTCTTTACTTTAGAGTGAATATACTCAATGTGTAGTTCATAGTGAATAAATGCATGCTTAGCTCCTAGTCCTCTCAATTCTATTTGCTTGCTTATCTTTTGCAGCCTATTTAAGCATTTCATTTTTCTCCACAGTTGGAATAAATAATTTTTTGTTGTTGTTATAGCACAAGCTTATTATACCTTATCACAGCCTTCATGTCTTCATTTGTATATAATGTATAACAGAAAAAACTAAATTAATGTTGTAAAATAACAAGTGAGATTAAACTGAGAAAGGTCACCTTTCTTAGAGGCAGAAAAAGAGATTCATCTTCAGGGGCTTAAATTTGTTTTCCTGACTAATTTGAATAACACATTTGAATTTGCAGATTGACAACTGTTATATTTAAGACACGAGCTTATAAACTTATCTGTATCCTAGTAGATTTTCAAACCCATAACCTCATTTTTCCTCCACTCCATGATTCCCAGATAGGGAAAGAGAAGTATCATTTTTCTTCAGACAGTTAAATCATTATAATTTGAAATTGACAATATGCTAAAAAAGAGTAGGTGAGTCCAAAATCAGGTCTTTCTGATTTCCATGAGGCATTATAAACATGTTACTCAGGCTTTGTTGTTGCGGGTTGTTTTGTTTTGCTTTGTTTTTTGTCTTTTGCTTTGCTATTTGGAATCTTACTTTCCCAACTGGGGATCAAACCTGTGTCTCCTGAATGAAGTGCAGAGGCTTATTCACTGGACCATCAGGGAAATACCACTCAGCTTTATTTTAGAATCGGGTCCTGATTTATTTTTGAAGAAACTGAAAATATTAAATGCAAGAAGGATTAAATTATTTCAGGTTAAAATGCTGTGAAAGTGCTACACTCAATATGCCAGCAAATATGAAAAACTCAGCAGTGGCCACAGGACTGCAAAAGGTCAGTTTTCATTCCAGTCTCAAAGAAAGGCAATGCCAAAGAATGTTCAAACTACTGCACAATTGCACTCATTTCACATGCTAGCAAGGTAATGCTCAAAATCCTTCAAGCTTTGACTTGAACAGTATGTGAACCGAGAATTTCCAGATGTACAAGCTGGATTTAGAAAAGGCAGAGGAACCAGAGTTCAAATTGCTAACATCCGTTTGACCATAGGAAAAGCAAGAGAATTCCAGGAAAACATCTACTTCTGCTGCTTTGACTGCGCTAAAGCCTTTGACTGTTTGGATGACATCACACTATGAAAAATTCTTAAAAGAGATGGGAATGTGAGGCCACCTTGCCTGTCTCCTGAGAAACCTGTATGCAGGTCAAGAAGCAACCATCAGAACTGGATATGGAACAGTGGACTGGTTCAAAATTGGGAAAGGAGCATGTCAAGGCTGTATATTGTCACCCTGCTTATTTAACTTATATGCAGAGTACATAAAGAAAAATGCCGGGCTAGATAAAGCACAAGTTGGAATCAAGATTGCCAGGAGAAATACCAATAACCTCATATTTGCAGATGACACCACCCTTAGGGCAGAAAGTAAAGAAGAACTAAAGAGCCTCTTGATGAAGGTGAAAGAGGAGAGTGAAAAAGTTGGCTTAAAGCCCAACATTCAGAAAACTAAGATCATGGCATCTGGTCCCATCACTTCACAGCAAATAGATGGGGAAACAGTGGAAACAGTGACAGAGTTTATTTTCTTGAGCTCCAAAATAACTGTAAAGGTGACTGCAGCCATGAAATTAAAAGACGCTTGCTCCTTGAAAGAAAAGCTATGACAAACGTAGACAGCATATTAAAAGCAGAGATGTCACTTTGCAGACAAAGGTCGGTATAGTCAAAGCTATGGTTTTCCTGGTAGTCATGTACAGATGTGAGAGCTGGATTATAAAGAAGACAGTGCTGAAGAACTGAAGCTTTCAAACTATGGTGTTGGAGAAGACTCTTAAGAATTGAATCCCTTGGACAGCAAGAAGATCAAGCCAGTAAATCCTAAAGGCAATCAACCCTGAATATTCATTGAAAGGACTGATGCTGAAGCTGAGGCTCCAATACTTTGGCCACCTGATGTGAAGAGTGGCCTCATTAGAAAAGACTCTGATGCTGGAAGAGATTGAAGGCAGGAGGAGAAGGGGATGATGGAGGGTGAGATGGTTGAATGGCATCACTGACTCAATGGACATGAGTTCGAACAAACTCCAGGAGGTGGTGAAGGACAAGGAAGCCTGGCATGCTGTAGTCCATGGGGTCACAAAGAGACACGACTGTGTGACTGAACAATGATGATAATGTTTTGTTAGTTCTGGTTATGTGTCTATTTTTTCATCTGTATTCTTACTTCATAATAGTTAAAAGTTCTATAAAGATTTTAATAGGTTTAATCATTAATAAAATCAGAAATTATTATGGAGTACAAGAGTGTAGACATACATTCTCATTAAATCACAGTTAATGGAAATCTATACTCATAGGAACATTAACATGGTTCATTTTTGGTAGAATAAGGCATAAAGTTTCATATCCTTTTCCTACCATTGTTGTTAAAAATGCATTATCAGTCTAGACATGAAATTTATATATTAACAAAGAATGTCTCTATGATAAATGTTTATCCAAAATTAAATGTAGAAAAAAGGTTTGGAGGATGATGGAGAGATTAGGTCCTTATTTTTTTTGTTTTTCTTTGTCTATTTTTTCAGTAATCTGTGTTGTTCTTCAGCCGCTAAGTCATAAACACTTTGCGACCCCATGGACAGTAGCCTGCCAGGCTCCTCTATCCATGGATTTCTCCAGGCAAGAATATTGGAGTGGGTTGCCATTTCCTTCTTCAGGGGATTTTCCCAGACAAGGGATCAAACCCTCGTCTCCTGCATTGGCAATTGAATTCTTTACCACTGAGCCACCTGGGAAGCCCAGTTATCCATAGTAAATGTTTATTACTTTTACAATAAACACATTTTAAAAATATTGAATACTAGCTTCCTGGATCTTAGTTTCCCAACCAGGACTTGAACCTGTGCCATCTGCATTGGGAGTGCAGGGTCTTAAGCACTGGACTGCCAGGGAAGTCCCTATGCCATTATTCCTGTTAAAGGGAAACAAGGCTCAGTTCAGTTCAGTCACTCAGTTGTGTCTGACTCTTTGTGACCTCATGGGCCACAGCATGCCAGGCTTCCCTGTTCATCACCAACTCCTGGAGCTTACTCAAACTCATGTCCATTGAGTCGGTGATGCCATCCAACAATCTCATCCTCGTCCCCTTCTCCTCCCACCTTCAATCTTTCTCAGCATCAGAGTCATTTCCAGTGGGTCAGTTCTTTGCATCAGGTGGCCAAAGTATTAGAGTTTCAGCTTCAGCATCAGTCCTTCCAAAGAATATTCAGGACTGATCTTTAGAATGGACTGGTTGGATCTCCTTGCATTCCAAGAGAGACTGTTAAGAGTCTTCTCTAACACCACAGTTCAAAAGCATCAATTTTTTAGTGGTCAGCTTTCTTTATAGTCCAACTCTCACATCCATACATGACTACTGGAAAAACCATAGCTTTGACTAGTCAGACCTTTGTTGGCAAAGTAATGTTTCTGCTTTTTAATATGCTGTCTAGGTTGGTCATAGCTTTTCTTCCAAGGAGTAAGCGTCTTTTAATTTCATGGCTACAGTCACCATCTGCAGTGATTTTCAAGCCCAAGAAAATAAAGTCTGTCACTGTTTTCATTGTTTCCCCATCTATTTGCCATGAAGTGATGGGACTAGATGCCATGATCTTCGTTTTCTGAATGTTGGGCTTTAAGCCAACTTTTTCACTCTCCTCTTTCACTTTTATCAAGGGGCTCTTTAGTTTTTCTTCATTTCCTGCCATAAGGGTGGTGTCATCTGCGTATCTGAGATTATTGTTATTTCTCCCAGCAATCTTGATTCCAGCTTGTGTTTCATCCAGCCTGGCATTTCTCATGATGTACTCTGCATATAAGTTAAATAAGCAGGGTGACAATATACAGTGTTGATGTACACCTTTCCCAATTTGGAACCAGTCTGTTGTTCCATGTCCAGTTCTAACTTGCTTCTTGACCTGCATACAGGTTTCTCAGTAGGCAGGTCAGGTGGTCTGGTATTCCCATCTCCTTAAGAATTTCCCACAGCTTGTTGTGATCCACACAGTCAAAGGCTTTGGTGTAGTCAGTAAAGCAGAAGTAGATATTTTTCTGGAACTCTCTTTCTTTTTCTATGATCCAACAGATGTTGGCAATTTGGTCTCTTGTTCCTGTGCCTTTTCTAAATCCAGATTAAACATCTGGAAGTTCACGGTTCACGTATTATTGAAGCCTGACTTGTAGAATTTTGAGCATTACTTTACTAGCATGTGAGATGAGTGCAATTGTGCAGTAGTGTGAACATTCTTTGGCCTTGCTTTACTTTGGTATTGGAATGAAAACTGACCTTTTGCAGTCCTGTGGCCACTGCTGAGTTTTTCAAATTTGCTAGCATATTGAATGCAGCACTTTCACAGCATCATCTTTAAGGATTTGAAATAGTTCAGCTAGAATTCCATCACCTCCCCTAGCTCTGTTAGTGATGCTTCCTAAGGCCCACTTGACTTCACATTCCAGGATGTCTGGCTCTAGGTGAGTGATCACACCATCATGTTTATCTGGGTCATGAAGCTCTTTTTGTATAGTTCTTCTGTGTATTCTTGCCACCTCTAGCTAGGTGAATTAATGAAAAGCTAAAACATTAATTTATTATTTTAATAAACATTTCAGATAAATTTTAGAGTTTTCCTTACCTTTTTTTTTTAAAGTAGAACTTAAGTGGTGTTTTTTTTTTTTCAAGTAAAAAATTTCAGAGTCTGCCAGAATAATCTAATGCCAATAGTAATTCTATCATTGAACACAAATGGGGACCAGTCTTCTTTAATTTGTGTGTACTTTTTCATATAAAATACAATACATAGTCTCATCTCTTTCCCCCACTGAGTGCCAAACACTTTCCCAACATTAAAAAGAGTGATTTTGAATGCTGGATTCAACCTTTTCACATATATGTGGAGCAAAATATGTAATGTATGTGTGAATCCTGTGATATTATTTTAAGGTCTTGTGAATGTATCCAAAATCTTTAATTGACAGAAAAGTTTTGATAAAATCGAAATTCCCTTTCGGTGAAAAAAGAAAGACTTTTAAACTTTATGTTTTGAGTGTTTTCTGGATGAATTAGTAATATTCAATATTTGTAAAACATGTAGTAAGTCTCTAATAAAAACACTTCAAGAAGATACCTTATTTTTTACTTATATGTTCTATAATTTATTCTAAAGCCTTAATAAAACATTTTAACTAGTTTATGCTGTTTCCCAGTGTTGATTGAAAATAATTAGATTATATTACCTGTTGCAGCTCTAATCTCCACCCCTGAAGAAACAAAATCGTGTCAGCCTCAGTGAGGCTGAGAGTTGAGCCTCAGTGAGTGAGTGAGAGTTGTCTTCATAGCCAAGATAGGGTATTGTGGTAGAGATATACTTTTAGAGTTTATGTTGCTGAGAGGAAGGTACATTTTTTGAGTCTGTCTAGAAGATGATGTCGGAGAAGGCAATGGCACCCCACTCCAGTACTCTTGCCTGGAAAATCCCGTGGACGGAGGAGCCTAGTAGGCTGTAGTCCACGGGGTCGCTAAGAGTTGGACACGACTGAGCGACTTCACTTTCACTTTTCACTTTCATGCATTGGAGAAGGAAATGGCAACCGACTCCAGTGTTCTTGCCTGGAGAATCCCAGGGATGGCGGAGCCTGGTGGGCTGCCGTCTATGGGGTCGCACAGAGTCAGACACGACTGAAGCGACCTAGCAGCAGCAGCAGCAGCAGCAGCAGATGCTGTAAGTGAATGTGACTGGAAAAAATGAGAGTGGCATGCCATTAGTCATGTTGTACCCATCTTTTTTTTAGGATTCTGCACATTTCTTAGTCATTCCTTTAAGAGTCAGTCAGCATGTAGTTTCTCCACATTGTTGCTTTAATATTTCACTTTATCACAGGAAATTATTGGAAAGAACAGGATTTGGAAGTTTATTTTTTTGTTTTTGTTTTTTTCTGTAGAACTGGGTTACAGAGAGACTGCACAGAGAGTCTATCCTGAACAGAAAAGGGTCAGGAATTAGAATGGTGGACAGCCTTAGAATTTTGGTGTTTTGCAGTAGGTAGGACCAATTCTTCTTTATTGTGGCAGTACATATCCCTGCGATGACTGGTTCTAAAGTTTTCATAGTAGTATAGTGTAATGGTTTAGTTTAAAGCATGAACATGGACATCAGGCTTGGTTTAAGTCATGACTCTTCCACCTACTAATTATGCTAATATTATTGGCCTAAGATATCTTAATTCTTAGCATATAGTACATGTTCAATAAATGATAACCATGATTTCCTGCAGGATCTGTAGACTCTTTCAATATAATTTAGTGAAGTCTAATTGCCTTTCTTTAGGCTTAGTAATTTATTTTCTTTCTTGACTAGTTTTCTTCATCTCTGGTCTTTACCACGAAGTGGAAAAAATGCCATAGGAGCACTGTTTTAGTTTATTTCTGGAGATATTGGCTAGACATTATATCAGTTCACATATACCAATATTTGATATACTAAAAGCATATAATTTCTTACGTAGTGTTGTCTGACTAGAGATGAAATGGTCCAAAAGAGACAGGAAAATGGGGATGTGAAAGTAGTTGTAAAGACTAAATTAAAACTAGCATATAAATAAGAAAGCAAGTTTATCTGCAGCCATAGAGAAAAACTATTAAAACTTCTTAGCTCACTTTAATTTCCTGGGAAGCTTCCTAAGGTTTTTAATTATTAAATGATATATTTGGTTGAAATTAATATTTAGATAGTTATAGTATGGATATGCGTGTCGGCCTGCATGTATGTCACATATATGTAAATTTGTTATACCTAAGCTTATTTTGAGAGTCCTTCTCACCTGAAGGAAATTTAAATAAATACTTTAAATAGTTCAGGAAATACAGCATGCCATTTAGTAAGTTTATGGGAACAAGTGAATAACTTAGCTATTCCAACAATGTTTTGCCTCCGCATTCCTTGGTGCAAACAGGGACCTCAAAGAAGCGTCCCTCATGGGAGTTGCCTTTGGAAATCTTACTGAAGAGGTCCAAGCCCAATTCAGGCTCCCTCCCTTCTATTTTTAAATAGTCACCTTTATTGAAGTATAGTTTAAATGCAGTAAACTGCATTCATTTTAAGTGCACAGTTCAATGAATTTTGAAGAATGTATACACCCTCAACAATATACCCTGAAACTATCCAGTATTAACAATCAAGATACTAGAAAGTTTCATCACCCTAAGCAGTTCACTTGTGTCCCTTTCCAGTAAAATCTTGTCCTATTCCGATACTCTGGTATCTTTTGCTATGAATATTTGTATACACTCATCTTGTATACATAATTTTCATTTCTCTCAGGTTAATGCAAAAGAATGGAGTGTATAATGTATTTAACTTTATAAGAAACTGCCCAAATATTTGTCAAAGTGATTTTACTATTTTATATTCCTACCAGCAGTATATAGGAAAATTATTTCCCAGTGAACAATTCACTGGTATTCGGTGGTATTTAGTACATTTAACCATGTTGTGCAACCACCACGTTCCAAACCTTTTTATTACTCCAAAATAAAACCTGGTAGCCAATAAGCAGTTCCTCCCCATTTCCACCCTCCCTCTAGACCCTGGAAGCCACCAATCTGCATTCTGTCTCTGAATTTACCTATTCTGGATATTTCATCCAAATGGAATCATACATTTTGTTTATCCACTCATCCATTGATGGACATTTGGGTAGTTTTCCTTTTGGCAGTTGTGAATAATGCTGTTATGAACATGTATGTACATGTATTTGTTTGAGTACCTGTTTTCAATACTTTGGGGTATATACCTAGAATAGAATTACTGGCTACGTGGTAATTCTGTCTTTAAGTTTTTGAGGAATAATCAAACTATTTTCCCACTGGCAGTGCACTAGCATTCCCATTTCTCCATATCCTTTCAACACTTGGTATTTTCTGTTTTATTATTATTGCCATTCTAGTTTGTTAATGAAATAATTCTTCAGTGTGGTTTTTATTTGCATTTTTTTTTACTGACTAATGATGTTGAGAATCTTTTCATGTGCCTGTTTGCCACCTGTTATCTTTGGAAAATGTCTACTTATGGCTTTTGCCTGTTTTATAATTGGGCTATTTGTCTTTTTGTTGTTGGGTTGTGAGAGTTCTGTATACATTCTGGATACTAGATGAATACATGACTTCAAATATTTTCTCTCATTCTTTAAATTGTCTTTTAACTTTCTTAATAATATGATTTCATGCACAATTAAAATTTTTTTCATCAACTCCGATTTATCTTTTTTGTTACTCACACTTTTGGTTTCATATCTAAGACTCCATTGCCAAATCCACGGTCATGAGGGTTTATTCCTGTTTTATTACTAGAGTTTCATGACTTTAGATTTTATATTTCAGTCATTGATCCATTTTGGATTAGTTTTTTGTAAATGACATGAGGTAGTGATCCAACTTCATTCTTTCATGTGTGAATATCCAGTTGTCCCAGCACTATTTGTTGAAGAGACTATCCTTTCCCATTAAATGGTTGAGGAACCCTTCTGAAAAATCAGTTCACCATATGGATTCATTTCTGGGCATTTAATTCTATTCCATGGGCTATTTGTTTATCCTTATGCTGGCACTTGGACTTCCCTGATGGCTCAGACGGTAAAGTGTCTGTCTACAATGCAGGAGACCCGGGTTCGATCCCTGGATTGGGAAGATCCCTTGGAGAAGAAGGAAATGGCAATCCACTCCAGTACTATTGCCTGGAAAATCCCATGGACAGAGGAGCCTGGTAGGCTACAGGCCATGGGGTCGCAAAGAGTCAGACATGACTTCACTTTCACGTTCATGCCAATACCATAGTTTTGATGATTATAGTTTTGTAGTAAATTTTGAAACCAGGATGCATGGGTTCTGAAACTTTCATTTTTGCAGATTATGTAGGCTATTTGGGCCCCTTGAAATTCCATGTGAATTTGAGGATTGGCTTTTTCATTTTTGCTCAAAGGCTGTTGGAATTTTCATATGGATTTCACTGAATCTATAGGTTTCTTTGGGTGGTATTAGTGTTAGTCATTCAATCATGTCCAATTCTTTGCAACCACATGGACTCCCCTCTGGCTCCTCTGTCCATGGGATTTTCCAGACCAGAATACTGGAGTTGGTTGCCATTTCCATCTCCAGGGAATCTTCCTGACTCAGGGATCAAACCCATGTCTCCTTTGTCTCCTGCATTGCAGGCAGATTCTTTACCTACTGAGCCATCAGGGAGAGCAAAAATCATACATTTATTTATGTCTTCTTTAATTTTTTTCAGCAGTTTTTTTTTCTGGTTTTCTATGTACATGTTTTTTCACTTACTTGGTTAAATTCATTTCTAGGTATTTTATTCTTTTGGATGATATTATAAATGAAATTGTTTTCTTAATTTCCTTTTCAGATTGTTCATTGTGGTTGTATAAAACCAAAATTGATTTTTGTGTGTTGATCTTGTAACCTAAGACTTTGCTGAATATGTTTATTAGCTCTGGTATTTCATTTGTGGATACTTTAAGACTACTTCATGTATGTCTGAGACATACATAGTTTTACTTCTTCCTTTGCAATTTGGATGCCTTTTATTTCTTTTCCTTACCTAATTAACTTTGGCCAAAACTTCCAGCCTATGTTGAATGGAAGTGGTGAAAATAAGTGTCCTTTCTTCATTCCTGATCTTTGAGGAAAAGCTTTCAGTGTTTCACCATTGAGTATTGAGTTAGCTGTAGGTTTTTCATAAATACGTTCAATAATATTGAGAATGTTCCCTTCTATTCCTAGTTTCTGAGTACATTCATCATGAAAGTGTGTTGAATTTTGTCAAGTGCTTTTTCTGTATCAGTTGGAATGACTATGTGTTTTCCCCTTTGTTCTGTTAATGTGGCATATTATATTGATTGATTTTCTTATGTTTAATCACTCTTGAATTTCTGGAATAAATTTTACATAAATCATGTTGTATAATCCTTTATTAGTCAGCTACTGGATTTGGTTTGCTAGATTTTGTTTAAATAAGCTGCATCTATTTTATAGAGGATATCAGTCTATAATTTTCTTTGGTATCTTTGAATTTGGTATCAGGATAATTCTGGCTTCTTAGAATGAGTTAGGTTGTGTTACCTCCTCTTTTTATTTTTGGGGATATTTTGAGAATAATTAGTGATAATTTTTCTTTAAATGTTTGATAAAATTCACCAATGAAGGTATCTGATTATGGACCTTGTTGTGAGGTTTTTGATTATTGATTCAATGTCTTTACTTGTCATAAGCCTTCTCAAATTCTCGATTTCTTCTTGAGTTACTTTTGGTAATTTATGTGTCTAAGAATTTGTCTATTTCAACTAGGTTGACTGAAATCTCAAACTATCGTACAACTGTCTAATTCTCTCTTCATTTCTGTCAATGTTTATTTCATATATTTGGGACTCTTTTTGGTGACGGTGTTTATAATTATTATAAATTATTGATGAGTTTACTCTTTAAAAATATTCAGTGTCCTTCTTTGTCTCTTGTAACAGGTTTTGACTTGTAGTCTAGTTTATATGATATTATTATAGCCAGCCACCTCACTTTCTTTTGGTCATTATTTGCATTGAATATTTTTCCTTTCTTTAACTTTCAACCTATTTGTATCTCTGGATTTAAAGTGAGTCTCTTCTAGAGATCATATACCTGGATCCATGTTTTCTTATTCTTCTGCCACTCTTTTGATTGGAGAATTTAATCCATTATTCCCCACCAGGGAAGTCCTACTTTCAGTACTTTAAATATGCCATCCTACTGCCTTCAGGGCTCCTTGGTTTCTGATGAGAAATCAGCTGTTAATTTATTGAAAATCCCTTTCTTGAGATGACTTGCTTTTCTCTTGAAGTTTTGTAAATTCTCTCTTTGTCTGTTGACAGTTTGATCATAATATATCTTGGATTTCTTTGAGGTTGTCCTACCTGGAGTTATTGAACTTCTTGAATATATAAATTCATCTATAATGAAACTTTGATAGTTTTCAGCTACAATTTCTTCAAATAGTCTTTCTTAGCTTTTTACTCTATCTTCTGCTATTTCCAAAATATATATGTTGCTTTGCTTGAAGGTATTCCATAGGTCCCTTAGGCTCTGTTCTTTTTTCCTCCTTTCTTTTTCTTTCTGCTATTCAGATTGGATAATTTTAATTATGTTTGATTTTCATTGGTTCTTCTGCTTGGTAATATCTGATGTTGAACTCTTATGAGATTTTCATTTCAAATGTGCTTTTGAGCTCTAGATTTTCTGTTTAGTTCCTTTTTATAGTATTTAAATTTTGTTGATTTTATACTATTTAAATTTTGTTGATATTTTTCTTTTGTTCACACATTGTTTTTTTGGTTTCCTTTAGTTCATGGTCCATGGTTTTCTTCTGTCATTGAGCATATTTAAAATAGTTGCTTTAAATCTTTGTCTAATAAGGCCAATGTCTGTACTTCCTTAGTGATGATTTCTGTCCATTTGTTTTTTTCTTGAATGGGCTATACTTTCCTGTTTCTTTGTATGCTTTCTAATATTTGGTTGAAAATGGAATTTGAATTTTTCTTCCAATTTTATTGAGATATAATTGGCATACAGTACTATGTAGGTTTAAGATGTACAGTATAATGATTTGACTTATATATATCATGAAATGATTATCACAATAAGCTTACTGAGCATCCATACAGATACATAATTAAAGAACGAGAAAAATATTTTTTTCCTTGTGATGAGAACTGTTAGGATTTACTGTCTCAACAACTTCTCATATATAGCATACAGCAGTGTTAGTTATATTTATCATGTTGTACATTACATTCCTGGGCTTCCCAAGTGGCTCAGTGGTAAAGCATCCATTTGGTAATGCAAGAGCCACAGGAGATGAGGGTTCAATCCCTGGATTGGGAAGATCCCCTGGAGGAGGAAATGGCAATCCATTCCAGTATTCTTGCCTTGAAAATCCCATGGACAGAGGAGCCTGGTGGGCTACAGTCCATGGGGTTGCAAAGAGTTAGACACAACTGAACATGCATGCATGCACACACATTAGATTCCTAGTACTTATTTATCTTCTAATTGGAAGTTTGTCCCTTTTGACTGCCGTCATCCAATTCTCTCTCCATCCGCCACCAATGGTAGCCACAAATCTGGTGTATTTTTTTATAAGTTTGTTTTTGAAGTATAATTGTCCTACTCCACTCTGTTAGTTCTTATTATGCAACATAGTGATTTGGTATTCCTATACATTTTGAAAGGATTACCAGGATAAATCTAGTTACAATATGTCACCATATGAAGATATTTCATGGTTATTGACTATATCTTCCACACTGTACATTTCATACCTTGACACATTTATTTTGCAACTGGAAGTTTATACTTCTTAATCTCCCACATCTATTTCTTTCTTCCCCCCATCCCCTCCCCTCCGGCAACCACTCATCTGTTCTCTGTATCTGTGACTATGTTTCTGTTTAGTGAGATTTGCCCATTTGTTTTGTTTTTTAAATTCCACATGTAAGTGAAATCATATAGTATTTGTCTTCCTCTGACTTAGTTCACTTAGGATAAAACTCTCTAGGTCCATCCATGTTGTTACAAATAGCAAGGTTTCAGTTTTATGGGTTTTTTTTTTTTTTGGCTGAGTAATAGTCTTCTTTATTCATCTTCTTTATCCATTCATCTATCAGTGGGCACTTAAGTTGCTTCTGTATCTTGGCTCTTATAAATAATGCTGCAGTAAAAGAGGGGAACATATATTTTTCAAAGTAATATTTTATTTTCTTGGGATAAGTACCCAGCAGTGGAGTTTCTGGGTCATATAGTAGTTCTATTTTTAATTTTTGAGGAATTTCTATACTATTTTCCATAGTGAGTGCAGCAGTTTACATTCCCCCAGCAGTTCACAAGGATTCCCTTTTCTCCGTATCCTCACCAACACCTGTCTTTTTGATGATAGCCATTCTGATATGTGTGAGGTGATATCTCATTGTGGCTTTGATTTGCATTTTCCTGACAGATAGTGTTGCTGAGCATCCTTTCACATGCCTGTTGGCAATCTGTGTGCCTTCTTTGGAAAAATGTCTAAACAAATCCTCTGCCCATTTTTTCAGTTGGGTTGGTTACTTATTTGCTGTTGAGTTGAGTTCTTTATATATTTTGGATATTAACCCGTTTTTGGATATATTGTTTAGTGTTATCTTCTCCCATTCAATAGATGGCCTTTTTGGTTGGTTGATAGTTTCCTTTATTGTACAAAAGTTTTTTAGTTTAATATTGTCTCATTTGTTTATTTTTGCTTTTCTTTCCCTTGCCTGAGGGGATATATACAAACAAAAATGCTGCTAAGACTACATATTTGTATATTTTAATGTGGTAACTCTGGAAATCAGACTATTGGTTGTTGCCAGAGTTTGTTACTGTTGATTGTTGAAAGCTGCAGTTATCTGTTCAGAGACTTTAAAACCTATTTTTGCAGAGACCTTGTCCCTTGTCATGTGTGGTGCTGAAATTTGTGTTCCTTTAGCTTACGTTTGGATAGATATTTCTTTGAATGCCAAGAATCGATAAAAGAGAGAGAGAAGAGGATTAAAGAAAAAAGATGAGAGAGAAGAATAACCTCTCTGTTTCTGTATATATTTGTTGTTCAGTTGTTCAGACCTGTCTGACTCTTTGCGACCCCATGGACTGCAGCACATCAGGAATCCCTGTCCTTCAACATCTCCCAGATTTTGCTCAAACTCATGTCTATCGAGGCAGTGATGCCATCCAACCATTTTGTCCTCTGTTGTCCCTTTCTCCTCCTACCCTCAAACTTTCCCAGCATCAGGGTCTTTTCTAATGAGGCGGCTTTTCACATCAGGTGGCCAAAGTATTGGACCTTAAGCGTCAGCATCAGTCCTTCCAATGAGTATTCATAATTGGTTTCCTTGAGGATTTACTGGTTTAATCTCTTTGCAGTCCAAAGAAGACTCAAGAGTCTTCTCCAAAACCACAGTTCAAAAGCATCAATTCTTTGGGGCTCAGCCTTCTTTATGGTCCAACTCTCACATCCATACATGACTATAGAAAAAACCATAGCTTTGACTATAAGGACATCCATTGTTTCCCCATCTATTTTCCATGAAGTGATGGAACTGGATGCCATGATCTTAGTCTTTTGAATGTTGAGTTTTAAGCCAGCTTTTTCACTCTCCTCTTTCACTTTCATCAAGAGGCTCTTTAGTTCCTCTTCACTTTCTGCCATAAGTGTGGTGTCATCTGCATATCTGAGGTTATTGATATTTCTCCTGGCAATCTTGATTACAGTTTGTGCTTCATCCAGCCCATCATTTCTCATGATGTACTCTGCATAGAAGTTAAATAAGCAGGGTGACAATATACAGCCTTGACGTACTCCTTTCCCAATTTGGAACCAGTCCTTTGTTCCATGTCCAGTCCTAACTGTTGCTTCTTGATCTGCATATAAGTTTCTCAGGAGGCAGGTCAGGTGGTCTGGTATTCCCATCTCTTTCAGAATTTTCCACAGTTTGTTGTGATCCACACAGTCAAAGACTTTAGTGTAGTCAGTGAGCAGAAGTTGATGTTTTTCTGGAATTCTCGTTCTTTTTCTATGATACAATGGGTGTTGGCAATTTGATCTCTGGTTCTTCTGCCTTTTCTAAATCCAGCTTAAATTCTGAAAGTTCTCTGTATATATATTAGGTTGGTGCAAGTGTAATTGCCGTTTTGGACTGTGAATTTTAAATCAGTATAACTAGACTCAAATCTTTATTAATCAAAATAGTAACCATTAAAATCAACATATTTTTGCCAACCAGAAATAAGTTTATTTATTCCTATAACATAAAAATCCATGCTTCAGAATTCAGTGAACTCTTGGAAAGCATGTTCTGCCTCCTGCTGGTTATGGAAGTGTTTTCCCTGCAAAAAGTTGTCAAGATGCTTGAAGAAATGGTAATCAGTTGGTGAGAGGTTACGTGAATATGGTGCATGAGGTAAAACTTCATAGCCCTATTTGTTCATCTTTTGAAGTGTTGGTTGTATGATGTGTGGTCAGGCATTGTCATGGAGAAGAATTGGGCCCTTTCTTGCTCGCTGAAGGTGTTGCAGTTTTCGGTGCATCTCATCGGTTTGCTGAGCATACTTCTCAGATGTAATGGTTTTGCAGAGATTCAAAAAGCTGTAGTGGATCGGATGGGCAGCTGCCCACCAAACAGTGACCATGACCTTTTTTGGTGCAAGTTTGGCTTTGGGAAGTGCTTTGGAGCTTCTTCTCGGTCTAATCATTGAGCTGGTCATCATCTGGTATCATAAATAATCCACTTTTTCATTGTACATCACAATCTGATAGAGAAATGGTTCATTGTCGTGTACAATAAGAGAAGATGACACTTCAAAATGACAACTTTTTTGATTTGTGGTCAGGTCATGAGTCACCCACTTATCAAGCTTTTTCACCTTTCCAGTTTGCTTCAAATGTTGAACGACCATAGAATGGTTGATGTTGAGTTCTTGGGCAACTTCTTGTGTAGTTTTAAGAGATTCAGCTTTGATGATGGCTCTCAGTAGGTCATCGTCAACTTCCAATGGCCAGCCAGTATGCTCCTCATCATCAAGGCTCTCATCTCCTTTGCAAAACTTCTTGAACCATCACTGCACTGTACATTCATTAGCAGTTCCTGGACCATATGCCTTGTTGATGTTCTGAGTTTTCTCCACTGCTTTACAACCCATTTTGAACTCAAATGAGAAAATCACTCAAATTCGATTTTTGTCTAACATCATTTCCCTAGTCTAAAGTAAATATAAAATACACAACAAGTAATAAGTCATTAGCAAAAAAACAAAGTGAGAAATAGGCATTAAAATGATGTATAACATAACCACATTTATTTAAGAATGTATTCCAATATCAAATGGAAAATTTCAACAATGCAAAACCACAATCACTTTTGTGCCAACCTAATATCTATCTGGTCATAGATATTGTCACATAATCTGACATATATTATATGTCATCTAGTATCTGGTCATAGATCGCACTGGTCATAGCAAAGACCCTCTTCCAACAACACAGGAGAAAACTCTACACATGGACATCACCAGATGGTTGACACAGAAATAGACTGATTATATTCTTTGCAGCCAAAGATGGAGAAGCTCTATACAGTCAGCAAAAACAAGACCAAGCTGACTGTGGCTCGGATCATAAACTCCTTATTGCCAAATTCAGACTGAAATTGAAGAAAGTGGAGAAAACCACTAGACCATTCAGGTATGACCTAAATCAAATCCCTTATGATTATACAGGGGAAGTCAGAAATAAATTTAAGGAAGTAGATCTGATAGAGTGCCTGATGAACTATGGATGGAGGTTCGTGACATTGTACAGGAGACAGGGATCAAGACCATCCCCAAGAAAAAGAAATGCAAAAAAGCAAAATGGCTTTCTGAGGAAGCCTTACAAATAGCTGTAAAAAGAAGGGAATTGGAAAGCAAAGGAGAAAAGGAAAGATATACCCATTTGAATGCAGAATTCCAAAGAATATCAAGGAGAGAAAAGAAAGCCTTTTTCAGTGATCAATGCAAAGAAATAGAGGAGAACAATAGAATGGGAAAGACTAGATACCTCTTCAAGAAAATTAGAGATACCAAGGGAACATTTCATGCAAAGATGGACTCAATAAAGGACAGAAATGGCAGGGATCTAACAGAAGCAGAAGATATTAAGAAGAGGTGGCAAGAATACACAGAACTGTACAAAAAAGATCTTCATGACCCAGATAATCACGATGGTGTGATCACTCACCTAGAGCCAGACATCCTGGAATGTGAAGTCAAGTCAATGGGCCTTAGGAAGCATCACTACGAACAAAGCTAGTGGAGGTGATGGAATTCCAGTTGAGCTGTTTCAAATCCTGAAAGATGATGCTGTGAAAGTGCTGCCCTCAATATGCCAGCAAATTTGGACAACTCAGCAATGGCCACAGGACTGCAAAAGGTCAGTTTTCATTCCAATCCCAAAGAAAGGCATTGCCAAAGAATGCTCAAACTACCACACAATTACACTCATCTCAGAAGCTAGTAAAGTAATGCTTAAAATTCTCCAAGCCAGGCTTCAGCAATACGTGAGCCTTGAACTTCCAGATGTTCAAGCTGGATTCAGAAAAGGCAGAGGAAAAAGAGATCAAATTGCAAACATCTGCTGGATCATGGAAAAAGCAAGAGAGTTCCAGAAAAAGATCTACTTCTATTTTATAGACTATGCCAAAGCCTTTGACTGTGTGGATCACAATAAACTGTGGAAAATTCTGAAAGAGATGGGAATACCAGACCACCTGACGTGCCTCTTGAGAAACTTGTATGCACGACAGGAAGCAACAGTTAGACCTGGACATGGAACAACAGACTGGTTTCAAATAAGAAAAGGAGGACGTCAAGGCTCCTGTGTATTTAACTTCTATGCAGAGTACATCATGAGAAACGCTGGGCTGGAGGAAACACAAGCTGGAATCAAGATTGCTGGGAGAAATATCAATAACCTCAGATATGCAGATGATACCACCCTTATGGCAGAAAGTAAAGAAGAAGTAAAGAGCCTCTTGATGAAAGAGGAGAGTGAAAAAGTTGGCTTAAAGCTCAACATTCAGAAAACTAAGATCATGGCATCCGGTCCCATCACTTCATGGGAAATAGATGGGAAAACAGTGGAAACAGTGGCTGACTTTATTTTTTTGGGCTCCAAAATCACTGCAGATGGTGACTGCAGCCATGAAATTAAAAGACGCTTACTCCTTGGAAGAAAAGTTATGACCAACCCAGACAGCATATTAAAAAGCAGAGACATTACTTTGCCAACAAAGGTCCGTCTAGTCAAGGCTATGGTTTTTCCAGAGGTCATGTATGGATGTGAGAGTTGGACTGTGAACAAAGCTGAATGCGGAAGAGTTGATGCTTTTGAACTGTGGTGTTGGAGAAGACTCTTGAGAGTCCCTTGGACTGCAAGGAGATCCAACCAGGCCATCCCAAAGGAGATCAGTCCCGGGTGTTCATTGGAGAGAATGATGCTGAAGCTGAAACTCCAGTACTTTGGCCACCTCATGCGAAGAGTTGACTCATTGGAAAAGACTCTGATGCTGGGGCGGATTGAGGGCAGGAGGAGAAGGAGATGACAGAGGGTGAGATGGCTGGATGGCATCACCGACTTGATGGACATGGGTTTGGGTGGACTCCGAGAGTTAGTGATGGACAGGGAGGCCTGGCGTATGGCGGTTCATGGGGTCACAAAGAGTCGGACACGACTGAGCAACTGAACTGAACTGAATATCTATCTGTGTATTGTGGTACTGTTTCACTACTTAGCCAGGCCATATGTAGCTCTGCCTTTGCTTTTACTTCCTGCTTACACTGTGCCTGGATATCAGCTAGAGTGAAAATTCAAGGTTTTTCTCACATCTTTCCTGAGCATGAGTCCTTCTCTGGCCTGGTTTGTAAAATTTTCTAGTATACATGGGCACTTTTCAGTGTCCTAATTTTCCCAAAGAAACTCTCTCTCTTACTTTTCCTCCCAGAGTTTTGGCACTCCTTATTACCTCACCTGTAATCTTTTGCCCCAGGCAGCTGTAGGTTGTTCAGTCACTTTACAGTGTTTTCTCACAGTGTGTATGGTTCTTCTATTCAGAGTCTTTTCTATTAAGTTAGGTGAAACAAAGGCAAAGGCCCTGCATCAGTGTTTTAGGTAGCCCACATAGAGATTAGTACAGACAAACAATTCTTTGTGAACAAAGTTTGTTTTCTTCCCTCTGGAACCTAGAATAAGGGTTCCATAGCGTGAATATGGCTGCCCTCTGAAAACTGCCACTAAGCTGGAAAAGCAGTTGGGTCAGAGCAAGCAAAAATACCACAGACATTTTCTACCATCTTAAGGTTTGTTTTTCTTGAGTCAACATTTGCTTGGTTGTTCTAAACCTTTTTTTTTTTTTTTTTTTACGTTGCCAGCCTCAGTGTGTTTTAATTTTTATTTTTTAATTTTTTTTTTATTTTACTTTACAATTCTGTATTGGTTTTGCCATACATTGTTCTAAACCTTAAATTGTTTTCCAGAGTTCTAAAAAAAAATTGGTTCTGATAGTTTCTGTTTGATTTTTTTTTCATTTGTTTTTATTTTATTATTTATTTTTTACTTTACAATATTGTATTGGTTTTGCCATATATCAACATGAATCCGCCACGGTTGTACCCGTGTTCCCCATCCTGAACCCACCTCCCACCT
>NW_024070207.1:14775772-14868835 GCF_014754425.2 Oryx dammah
CCCCCCCCCCCATCATCCCTCTGGGTCATCCCAGTGCACCAGCCCCAAGCATCCTGTATCCTGCATCGAACCTAGACTGGGGATTCGTTTCTTATATGATATTATACATGTTTCAATGCCATTCTCCCAAATCATCCCACCCTCTCCCTCTCCCACAGAGTCCAAAAGTCTGTTCTATACATCTGTGTCTCTTTTGCTGTCTCGCATACAGGGTTATCATTATCATCTTTCTAAATTCCATATATATGCATTAGTATACTGTATTGGTGTTTTTCTTTCTGGCTTACTTCACTCTGTATAATTGGCTCCAGTTTTATCTACCTCATTAGAACTGATTCAAATGTATTCTTTTTAATGGCTGAGTAATACTCCATTGTGTATATGTTTTTTTAAATTTATTTATTTTAATTGGAGGCTAGTTACTTTACAATATTGTATTGGTTTTGCCATACATCAACATGAGTCTGCCACGGGTGTGTGCATGTTCCCCATCCTGAACCCCCCTCCCACCTCCCTCCCTATACTACCCCTCTGGGTCATCTGTTTGATTTTTGATCTTTCTGTGGAGGGACAAATGTTTAGAGCATCCTACTTCACTATTTCCACTGATGTCCAAATGTAATTTTTAATATGACTATCTGGTTGTTCTTTCACTGTTCTTTGAAATGACAGTTTGTTCCCAATTGAGTTACTTTTTCATTTTTTTGTTGCAAGTCAATTGACCATATGTGTGTGAATCTACTTCTGGACTTTCTACTCTGTTTTATTGATCTGTCTATCCTTATGCCAGTTACCACACCGTCTTGATTATTGTAGCTTTATTGTAATTCTTGAAATGAGACAAGGTTGTTGTTAACTATTTTGACTTTATTGTTTCCATATACATTTTGGTAACCGCTTGTTAGTTTCTGAAAGATCTGCTGGGATCTTGATTGGGATTGCATGTCATCTATAGTTCAGTTGACATTAATGATACTGAGTTTTTAAATACAAGTCTATATTTCTTTTTTGGTCTTCCTTAATTTCTCTTAGCAATATCTTATACTTCTCAGTGTACCAGTTTATAATTTATATTAGTAGCTTTTTACAGATTCTCAGGAATCTTCTGTAGGCACAATTATGTTGTCTTTCCATTCTCTATGCCTGTGTACTGTTTTCTTTGCCTTGCTCTCCTGTCTAGGAATTCAGTACAGTATGCAGTAGAAGCAGTGAGAGCAAAGTGGTAAGATCAGTCATCCCTGCTTTGTTTCTGTTACTGGGGGAAAGTATTCAGTTTGTTACCATTGTGATGGTAGTTCAGTATTTCTCCATGTGTGGGGAAACTTTGCCCACAGAGAACAGTTGGCAACATCTAGACACATTCTTGATCATCTTGATTGGGGGCTGTTATTGGCATCTAGTAGATAGAGGCAAGAGATGATGCTAAGCATCCTACAATGTGTAAGACCCCCACCCACCTACTCTGTGAAACAAAGAATCATCCAGGCCAAAATCTCAATAATGCTATTGCTGTGTTAGCTCTAAGTTTTAAGGATGTCCTTTACTGAATTAAAGAAATTACCTTTTTCCCAACTTCGGTGTGTTTTCATCAGAATAGGCTATTGAATTTTTGTTTATTTTTTTCTGCTTCTAGAGAGATGATTGTATATGTTCTCCCTCTTTCTATTAACATAGTGAATTACCAACAGGTTGCTCTAACAAAATGTCATAGACTGGGCGAGAAATTTATTTTTCACAGTTTTGGAGGCTGGAAAGTCAAAAGATCAAAGTGCTGGCAGAGTTGATGTCTGGTGAAAGCCCCCTTCCTGGTTCATAAACAGCTGGAACAAAACCTGGATCTAGGAATACACTTGATTTATTTGAGATTTCTGAGACTACATTGGCAGAGCTTCATATTGGGAAATGTGGAAAGTAATTTTTTCCCTTTTGCTGATTATTTCATTACAGTTGGGCTAGAAAGTATTAGGATGTTTTTAGAAATGTGATAATGCTATTAATATTACTTGGCATTAACTATTTAATTTTCCATATGTGCTAGTTTCTAAGGGCTTCTCTAACAAAATACTGCAAACTGAGTGGCTTAAAATAACAGAAAATTATTGTCTCATACAATTTTGGAGAACAGAAATGTTAAAACAAGGTGTGAAATTCCTGGCCGTTCTTTTTCTGAAGGTGCTAGAATAGAATCCTTCATTTCCCCTTCCTAGATTTTGGGGATTCCTAGTTTCCCTTGGCTTATAGATGCATCATTCCAGTCTATGCCTCTGTCCCAACATGGTGTTCTTTCTTTGAGTGTCTCTGTGTGCAACTTTGTCTCTTCTCATAAAGAGATCAGTCTTTGGATTAGTGAAAGTGAAACTCGCTCAGTTGTGTCCACCTCTTTGCGACCCCACAGACTATAGAGTCCATGGAATTCTCCAGGCCAGAACACTGGAGTGAGTAGCCTTTCCCTTCTCCAGAGGATCTTCCCAACCCAGGGATTGAACCCAGGTCTCCCACATTGCAGGTGGATTCTTTACCAGCTGTGCCACAAGGGATTAGGGCCCACCCAAATTCAGTATGACCTCCTTTTAGCTTGATTACATCTCTAAAGAACTTAACTTCCAGATAAGGTCACATTCTAAGGTCCTGGTTGAGCATGAATTTTGCAAGGACAATATTCAAACTAGTACATCATATATAAAAATGTTTAGTTGTGCTTTCAAAAGACACCTTGGAAAATATTTTCATTTCAATGTATTTTGGTCTATATGTGGGCATGCATGCATGCTAAGTCAACTTCACTTGTGTCTCCTGCTTTGCAATCCCATGGACTGTAGCCCACTAGGCTCCTCTGTCCTTGGGATTCTCCAGGCAAGAAAGCAGGAGTGGGTTACCATGACCTCCTCCAGAGGATCGTCCCAACCCAGGGATTGAACCTATGTCTCTTACATCTTCTGCATTGACAGGCAGGTTCTTTACCTCTAGTGTCACCTGGGAAGCCCTTTGGTCTATATGCCAAATCTAAATATTCTTACATGCAAACGTTCAGGTAGATTAAGGTTGAAACAGGTGTTCCCAAAGTTTTCTAAACAAGAAAAGTGTGAAAGGACATGATATCAATGTTATTTTCTTCTGACTTAAACTTAGCAAAATAATAGCAAATAATGGTTATGTGAGAGAGTGTTTCAGGGAGGAAGTTAGTGAGACAGTTGTCAAGCTTTCGCATTGCAATATATGTGTCAGACTGAGTAGTGCATAATCCCTTCACACTCAAAGATCTCACAGTTCTGATGAGAAAGAAATTATAATATAGCATGATGAGTACAATCCTAGAATTATACATAAAGCATATAACTATATTGAGTTCTAAAAAAACATTCTTTGTGTGCGTCTTATGTCTGTGTGTGATAATAGAGGGAGGAAGGGGAAGAGAGAAAGAGGGTTAACTGATCTGAAAGGAAAATTAAGTAAACCAAACAGCATTCTATATTTCACTTCCACTAATTCAAAAGTAGTGACCCATACAGTGTTGTATTTATCAAAATGTTGATTTATTTATTCCAAAATGTTGATTCTCTGACCAAGTATTTTCTTTTGGATCTGGAGGATCTGCTAAAAGTGAAACTGTTACATACCATATCAGGAAACATCAGTGGGGAAAACTTAAATTATAATACTATGAAACAAACATCAACCTGATTACTGGTTCTGTGACTGAAATAAATTGGTATCTATAGTTCTTACCCTGCCCCCAAGGTGTTTTTTAAACAGGAGGAATTAGCTGTAATAAAATTACTATCTTGAAAATGAGCTGTGCTACCTTGGATTATTTTTCTTTGTTTTGTTCCCTCCTTACGTTTATATTTGATTAGGTAATACATTCAGGTGGTTCAAATTTTAATAGTTATAAAAGAGTATACAGTTAAAGGGCACTCTTCATGCCCAGCTACATAGTTCTTCTTCCCAGAGCCTCCTGTGTTAACATTTCTTATTTTGACTTCTAGAGCTATTTCATGCATAAAAAGCCTGGGTACTCGCAAACACAGACACACTTTTTTTCCTTATTTTTACACACTTTTATGTTCTTTGCTTCATATTAGTACATGAAGAGCTATGGGTGTATAGTATTGTTCGATGGTATGAATACCATAATTTATTTAACCAGTCTCCTATTGAGAAATATGTAGATTGTTTTCTGACTTTTGCTATTGCATTTCTACAATGAATAACCTTGTAACAGGTCATTTCAGATATGTCCTATCTGTAGGATAAATTTCTAGAAATGGAACTGCTGGGTTGGATAGTATGTAACTTTTGTCATTTTGATGGATATAGCCAAATCATCCTCCATAGAGGTTGTACCAGTTTACACTTGTATCAGCAATAGATATAAATGTGCTTGTTTCCCCAGCCCTCACCTTATCTTTTCATATATTTAAGACCCTTTGATATTTATAAAAAATAATTTCCTTTTTATGATGTTCGGAATGCTGCTGGGTTGATTGGCACAACATCTTTTCTCCTTATCCTATGGGCATGTTCTTTTGCACAAAAGAACAAAGGTGATTCCAAAGAGCATGTTTAGGTCAAATAAACTCTAAGCCAGGAACATTTTATGGGTTAAAAAAAATTCACTAGCTTTTCATAACTCATACAGCCAACATATCATGGTTGAGAAACAACTGAACCAACATCCCCTAGTAATTTTAAATAATGTAAATTACTTGTAAGGAACTTAGCTCATTATTTTGTTACTTCTTAATATAGATTGTACTTTATGAAATATTTTTATATCCTAAGATAAATAAAATTATTCTTTACTTAGAAACTTACCAGTGTGTTAGAATTTACACAGAATTATTTAAAAGTATGATATGTTTTCATTTGAAGTATGTGTATACAATTTTCTTTCTTGATTCCTAAGCCACATTACAGGAAGGTTAGAAATTCAGTGTATATTTAAATGTGTTAGCTGATTCGTAAATGGCTCTGGACTATTTTGAATCATACAACAGAATTATTCTCAGCTTTGTGGCATACTAGATCACTTCTATTACAGCATTTATCAACGTCTGGCATGTATCATCATTAGTTATTTATGTGTCTGCCTTTCTCACTAGATCGTGAACTTCTAGAGGATATAATTTGTATTCCCCTTTAGCACTAGCTTAAGAGCTTTGCATATATCTCATACTCACAACATGTTTGTCGAATTGAATTGAATCACATTTACATTGGGGTTCTGAGGTTGCATTTTTCAAAACATTTTTCCACATATTGTTTGCTTTTTTTTTCTTGTAAAATCTCATTCTAATGCTGCTTGGGTTTGTTTTCTGCTAATATTATTGATTTTGTGTTAAAAAGAATTACTTAGAATGTTTCTCTTATTATAGCATTGAAGAGGTAGATTTTTCGGTATATATTTCTTTGCTCTTCATTTTTTTTTCCATCAAAGTCCTACTTTAATTCTAGCCACATTCAATTCTAAGTATTATTTGGGCAATAGGTAGACTAGACACTTTGGTAAGGCATATTAATTGTTTCATTTCACTAAAATTCCCAATTTATATATGCAGTTTGAAATATGCAGTTAAAGTTCTGGTCATGGCTAATATAAGTAATTTAGAAGGTTCTATAGCAGCATGAACAGCTTTTCAAATTGCTGCTTTTTTAATTTAAATTTTTATTGAAATAATTATGGATTCACATGCAATTCTAAAATAATACTGAGAGATCTCTTATACCCTTTGCCTTTGTCCCCCAATTGCAACAACTTGAAAATGTTTTACATTATATCACAGCTAGATATTAATATTAACACAATCTACCAGTCTATTCAGGTTTCACTAGATTTGCTTGTGTTCATTTGTGTCTGTTTTAATTCTATACAGTTTCATCAGATATGTAAGTTTATGTATCCACCACTACAGTTAAAATATCAAACAGCTCCAACACCATAAAAATATCTGTATTGCCCTTTTATAATTACATACACCTTCCAGTCCCATCCCCACTATCATAACCCATGGCAACCAGTAATCTGTTTTCCATTTCTAAAATTTTGTCCTTTGAAAAATATTATATGTATAGAATAGTATAGTATGTGACTTTTTGTGATTAGGTTTTCTGATCAACAAAATTCCCTGAAGATACATCCAAGTTCTGATTATCAATCGTTATTTCCTTTTATTTCTGAGTAATATTCCATTTTATGTATGTACTGTATAATTGGGCTTCCCTGGTGACTCAGACAATAAAGAATCTGCCTGCCAATGCATGAGAGACAGGATAGATCGCTTGGTCAGGAAGATCTCCTAAGGGAGGAAACAGCAACCCACTCCAGTATTCTTGCCTGGAAAATCCCATAGACAGAGGAGCCTGGCAGGCTACATACATGGGATCTCAAAGAGTTGGACACAACTGAGCAGCTAACACACACACTGTATAATTATTGGAGGAAATCTGAGCTGATTCCAGTATAAATAAATTTACTGTGAATATCATTGTATGGGTTTTTGTGTACACATAAATTTTCATTTCTTTGGGATAAATGACCAGTTGTATAATTATTGGGGCATATGGTAGTGTATGTTTCCTTTTAGAAAATAGTGTAAGATAGTGCCTGTTTTACAGAGAAGCGTTTTCATCCCAATAGATGAGAGATCCAGTTTCTCTTCACCCTCACCAACATACATCATTAGCATTATTTTTCATTTTACCTATTCTTAGTAGGTTGGTAGTGATACCTCAATGTGGTTTCTGTTTGTAGTTCCTTTATGGCTAATTATATTGATCATCTTTTGATGGGCTTGTTTTCTGTCTTTGTATCTTCTTCAGTGAAATGGCTTTTGCCCATTTTCTAATTGGACTGTTTGTTCTTTTTTCTATTGAGTTCTATGAATTCTTTATATGTTCAAGTTCTAGTCCTTTGTCACATGTGTGGTTTGCAAATATTTTCTCCCAGTCTGTAACTTGTCTTTTTGTCATCTAAATAGGTTCTTTTGTAGTCTAAATGATTGAAACTTTGATGAAGTCCGATTTATCAGTATTTCCTTTTATGAATTGTGCTTTTGGGTGTCAGTCTAAGAAACCTTCACCTAGCCTTAGATACTGAAGATTTTCTTATAAGTTTTATAGTTTTACATTTTACATTTAAGTCCATGATCCATTTGTTGGAAAGTCTATCCTTTCTCTATTGAAGTGCTTTTCTGAACTTTTGTTAAAAAAAAAAATCAGTTGGGTTTAGTGTGTGGATCTATTTCTGGATTGTCTATTCTGTTTTTTTGTTCTGTGTGTCTGTTCTACCAGTAACACCTATCTTGGTTATAGTAAGCCCTATTGGAGAGAATGATTCTTCTCACTTACTATTTTTTCTCAAGATAGTTTTAGATATTCTAGGGTCTGTACCTTTCCATATGAATTTTAGAATTAGTTTATCTGTGTCTATAAACCCTTGCTGGAATTTTGATAGAAACTGAATTAAACCTACAGAAAGATAGAGAATTGATATCATTACTATGCTGAGTGTTCTAGTTCATGAGCATGGTATGTAACTCCATTATTTAGATTTTTCTACACAGAGTAGTCCTTATGGTGTTTTCCTTGTTTTGTTGTCAAATCGGAGGGCATACATTAATCTGGTTTTCAACTTCTGTAGGCTTGCTGAGAATGATTAAGCTCATTTATTAATACTCATTCAATATTAATTAAAGCTGGTGTATTTATCTTATTCTATTGCAATTGATAAATAATATTTTGTGTTTGCAGTATTAGTTTTTTTTTTTGTATTAGTTTAATTTTAAAGATCATAACCCTGTAAATGGTGGTACGGTGGTGAAGAATCTGCCTGCTGATGCAGGAGATGTGAGTTCAATCTCTGGGTCTAGAAGATCCCCTGGAGGAGGACTGGCAACCCAGTCCAGTATTCTTGCCTAGAAAATCCCATGGACAGAGGAGCCTGGTAGGCTACAGTCTGTAGGGTCAGAAAACATCTGACACAACTGACCAACTGAGTATGCACTACTCACTACTCAACCATGTAAACAGGTGAGAAATTGTACCAGAGAAATAACATTAATATTAGACTAGGGAAACTTTGTAATATTTGCTGTAAAGATTTTTATCTCTGTCGTAGTACATAAATATGATAGGCTGAGGGAGGGGTTAACTGACTACGTGAATAAGGACTTATTGGAGGGAGGGTGTAATCTTTGAAAAATGGCTTTTTGGTAATTTTTGAGCCCAGTATAAAAAAAATTGAGGGTATGGAGAAGGTAAAGTCAGGAGGTAGGAGTTAAGTGATTATTTAGATGACAGCAGATAAATAAGCTTGTCCGTACTAGAGAGATCACATCATGGAATAATAAGGACATATTGGATAAGATTGTAACTCCTTCTTGAAACAGGAAAATCTGAGGGTTATCTATTCATTTATGGAGTCACTCCTGGTTTCCCCACTTTTAGATGAGACCTGTTAATATATAGCTGTTAAAAAATAAGATCCCTGAATTCATGGAATTTATACTATAATATGATTTATGGCATAACATTAATGGCATCTATAGATTTTTTAGCAGGTAAAACACATGATAAACTCCTTAAGTAGGCTTATTTACAGTTGTTAGTGGCCAGTACAATAAAGAATACCAACTTTGTACATCAATTTTTAAGTTAGAGTTTTTTTGGTTTTACTATTTTTCAAGGTTTCAGATTCTATAAATTTGAGGTTATTGATCTTATTGTCAGATTAATTATGACTTAAAATAAGTGTTTTCTGAGCCATTTGTACATAGCATTTTAAATATCTTTGATGAATTGGTGGTGGTTGTTCAGTTGCTAATTTGTGTCCAACTCTTTACAAATCCATACACTGCAGCACACCAAGCTTCCCTGTCCTTCACTATCTCCCAGAGTTTTCTCAAACTCATGTCCATTGTGTTGATGATGCTATCCAGCCATCTCATCCTCTGTTGCCCTCTTCTCCTCTTGCTCTCACTCTTGCCGAGCATCAGGGTCTTTTCCAGTGTGTCTGCTCTTCACATCAGGTGGCCAGAGTATTGGAGCTTCAGCTTCAGCATCAGTCCTCCCAATAAATATTCAGTGTTGATCTCCTTTAGGATTCACTGATTTAATTTCCTTACTGTCCAAGGGGCTCTCAAGAGTCTTCTCCAGCACCACAGTTCCAAAGCATCAATTCTTTGGTGTCCAGCATTTTTTATGGCCCAACTCTCACATCCATACACGACTAGTGGAAAAACTATAGTTTTGACTACATGGACCTTTGTTGGCAGTGATGTCTCTGCTTTTTAATAAGCTGTCTAGATTTGTCATGGCTTTTCTTCAAAGGAGCAAACAGTTTCATGGCTGCAGTCACTGTCTGCAGTGATTTTGGAGCCCAAGAAAATAAAATCTGGCACTGTTTCCACTTTTTCTCCATCTATTTGCCATTAAGTGATGGAACCAGGTGCCATGATCTTAGTTTTTTGAACACTGAGTTTTAAGCCAGCTTTTTCACTGTCCTCTGTCACTCTCATCAAGAGACTCTTTAGTTCTCCTTTGCTTTCTGCCATTAGAGCGATATCGTCTGCATATCTGAGATTGCTGATATGTCTCCCAGCAACCTTGATTCCAGCTTGTGATTCATCCAGCCTGGCATTTTGCTTGATGTACTCTGCATGTAAGTTAAGTAAGCAGGTATATGTCAAAAGGGAAGACATATATAACCTTTGATATGAGAAATCTGGCATAAATGGCTGGTGATATTAAAAATATGAGTCTCATTGTATTTCCTTTTTCATTCATAAAAGATCAAGGAGTGTATAGAAGCCTGTGTAAAGTTTATATTAAAATAGATAACCCTGAAAAGCAAAATAGGTATGCTTCCTGTCATGTTAAACAGTTGAATCACACTTTAAAATGTAGTTTAAATTGAATGGCGTGCTGATAGGAATATTGGAAATGATTATATATTTCAAACCATTGATTCTTTTGTGTATTTCATTTGTTAGATCACAACCATATATTTTAAAGTTTTAAAAATTCCTTTTGAGTACTTTCCATTGTTAAACCTCCTATTCTTATTGGATTTCTGTTCTGTGGAATTCTTTTTGAGATATTAGTGATTTTTCATTGTTCACTTTCTTTGTTATTCTCAGTAAGCACATTTTTGGAAATTTTCCTTAAGTCTGTAGGGATAATTAAATCTGATTTATAGGGAATAATATCTACAGATGTTTCTGTGAAAATCTGAATTTTCATGAAATAGAATTGCATATAACATGGTATCTTATGCAGTTGCCTTTTATCAAAATCCAGTCTGTTCAAATATTTATAATTTCTTTAACTACATTAATTAGTGCAGTAGATTTGCTTGAATCTTGATTGGATAAGTACTGTGTCTATTTTAATAAAGAGTAAGGATGGTTTGGGTTCTGAGAGATAAATATCCACTCCACCCACATATGGGTAGAGCAGTTATTGTAGAATGTCTCACATTCTAGAGGTGAGACAGTGAAAAGAGAATAACTTGTTTATAAACTCCAAGTTTCTATATTATCTATACATGTTTATTTTGCTTTTTTCTCTTCATTATACTTTTTGCTTCCTCTTTTCATCTTATTTTTATTTTTTAAAATTTTATTGATGTACAGTTGATTTGTGATATTATGTGTCTGCTGCACAGCAAAGTGTATCAGTTATACATATACATATATCAACTCTTTTTTAGATTTCTTTCTTATATAGGGTGTTATGGAGTACTGAGAAGAGTTCCCTGTGCTATATAGTAGGTCCTTGTTAGTTATCTGTTTTATACATAGTAGTGTGCGTATGTCAATCCTAACCTCCCAGTTTATCCTCCCCTGCCCAGCTACTTCCCCTACCCCCTGATAATCATAATTTTGTTTTCTACATCTGTGACTCTATTTCTGTTTTGTAAATAAGCTCATTTGTACCAGTTCTTTCAGATTCCACATATAAGCAAAATCGTATGATATGTGTCTTTCTCTCCCTGACTTACTTCACTTAGTATGACAATTTCTAGGTTCATCCCTGTTGATTCAAATGGCATTGTTTTGTTCTTTTTTTATGGATGCATAATATCCTGTCCACATCTTTATCCATTCATTCCTTTGTCAATGGACATTTACACTGTTTCTGTGTCTTGGCTGTTGTAAACAGTGCTGCAGTGAACACTGAGGTGCATGTATATTGACTTGCACATGGCCAACATGCCTTTGTAGCCATTCTGTATTGTGGCTTCCTGGCTTCCTTCTCATTGCTACCTAAGTTAATTTCTTGCTGTTTCCTGGTTCAGTTCATGGGAGGATATCGACACAATCTGATGGTACAATTTATCTTTTCATGTTTATCTCATCATAGACCACTGGCCAATCTATAGATTGATTGATTTTTGAGTTATCTTACTTCTTCCTAGTCTATAATTACATATGGTGACTGCAGCCATAAAATTAAGACACTTGCTCCTTGGAAGAAAAACTATGACAAACCTAGACAGTGTATTAAAAAGTAGAGATGTCACTTTGCTGACAAAGGTCCATCTAGTCAAATCTATGGTTTTTCCAGTAGTCATGTGTGGATATGAGAGTTGGAGCATAAAGAAAGCTAAGTGCCAAAGAATTGATGCTTTTGAACTGTAGTGCTGGAGAAGACTCTTGAGAGTCCCTTGGACTGCAGGGAGATCCAACCAGTCAATCCTAAAGGAAATCAGTTCTGAATATTCATTGGAAGGACTGATGCTGAACCTAAAGCTACAATACTTTGACCACCTGATGCAAAGAGCTGACTCATTTGAAAAGACCCTGATGCTGGGAAAGATGGAAGGCAGGAGGAGAAGGAGATGGCAGAGGGTGAGATAGTTGGATGGTATCACTGACTTACTGGACATGATTTTGAGCAGGCTCTGGGAGGTGGTGAAGGACAGGGAAGCCCAGTGTGCTGCAGTCAATGGGGTTGCAAAGAGTCCTATACAACTGAGTGACTGTACAACAACAGTGATTGCATATGGGATCTAAAACATAATTGCCCATGGATGGCCTTGTGTCAGGAACTATTTGCAGGGCCATTTCACTTAGAGAGGACTTTAGATTTGTTGTCATGGGACTTCCTCGGTGAACCAGTGGTTAAGACTCCATGATCCCAGTGCAGGGCACCTGGGTTTGATCCCTGGTCAGAGGACTAGATTCTGCATGCCACAACTAAAGATCCTGCATGCTGCAACTAGATTAGTTGTCACAATGATCAACAATAGTTAAAGATAATTTCTGTACATATACTACCTTCAAGTAGGGCTATTTAGGCCTAAAAACTAGTTTTTAGAAAGGATATCTCCACTGTGTGTATAATTAACTGGGATGTAAAATTGATTCAGAGTTGTCTTAGTTCTTTGTTTTAGAAAGTTGCTGGTACCCTAATGTTTGCATTGTGCATATTACTTTTGTGAAAATGAACAAATTTCAGGTCTTCATCTGACAATATTTATATATGTTGTGTAAATATAATGGAGTGCAACTTAAATTGGACCAAGTCTACCTATTGTTCATTGCCTAGCTTGAACCTCATTGATGTCATGTGCGTTTAGTCTCTCAGTCGTGTATGACTCTTTGCAACTACATGGACTGCAGCCCGCCAGGCTCCTTTGTCCATGAGGATTCTCCAGGCAAGAATACTGGAGTGGGTTGCCATGCCTTCCTCCAGGGGATCTTCCCAACCCAGGGATTGAACTCAGGTCTCCCGAGTTGCAGGCGGATTCTTTATTGACTGAGCCACTAGGGAAGCCACAATGATGTCATAGAGATAACTAAATTGGTTTGATTTATCTATACAGGCCTGTGTCTACATTTGCATAGACTGAGTCAGAAATTCAAATGCAAATCTACATATCATATGTCTAAAATTTTTATTTATTTATTTATTTATTTTAATTTATTTATTTATTATTTTACTTTACAATTCTATATTGGTTTTGCCATACATTGACATGAATCCACCACGGGTGTACATGCGTTCCCAAACCTGAACCCCCCTCCCACCCCCCCTCCCCACAACATCTCTCTGGGTCATCCCCGCGTACCAGCCCCAAGCGTGCCATATCCTGCATCGGGCATAGACTGACAATTCGATTCTTACATGATATTATACATGTTTCTATACCATTCTCCCAAGTCACCTCACCCTCTCCCTCTCCCACTGAGTCCAAAAGTCCGTTATACACATCTGTGTCTTTTTTGCTGTCCTGCATACAGGGTCATCATTGCCATCTTTCTAAATTCCATATATATGTGTTAGTATACTGTATTGGTGTTTTTCTTTCTGGCTTACTTCACTCTGTAGAATTGGCTCCAGTTTCGTCCATCTCATCAGAACTGATTCAAATGTATTCTTTTTAACGGCTGAGTAATACTCCATTGTGTATATGTACCACAGCTTTCTTATCCATTCATCTGCTGATGGACATCTAGGTTGTTTCCATGTCGTGGCTATTATAAACAATGCTGCGATGAACATTGGGGTACATGTGTCTCTTTCAATTCTGGTTTCCTCAGTGTGTATGCCCAGTAGTGGGATTGCTGGGTCATAAGGTAGTTCTATTTGCAATTTTTTAAGGAATCTCCATACTGTTCTCCATAGTGGCTGTACTAGTTTGCATTCCCACCAACAGTGTAGGAGGGTTCCCTTCTCTCCACACTCTCTCCAGCATTTATTGCTTGCAGATTTTTGGATCGCAGACATTCTGACTGGTGTGAAGTGGTACCTCATTGTGGTTTTGATTTGCATTTCTCTAATAATGAGTGATGTTGAGCATCTTTTCATGTGTTTGTTAGCCATCTGTATGTCTTCTTTGGAGAAATGTCTATTTAGTTCTTTGGCCCATTTTTTGATTGGGTCGTTTATTTTTCTGGAATTGAGCTGCAGGAGTTGCTTGTATATTTTTGAGATTAGTTGTTTGTCAGTTGCTTCATTTGCTATTATTTTCTCCCATTCGGAAGGCTGTCTTTTCACTTTGCTTATATTTTCCTTTGTTGTGCAGAAGCTTTTAATTTTAATTAGGTCTCATTGGTTTATTTTTGCTTTTATTTCCAGAATTCTGGGAGGTGGATCATAGAGGATCCTGCTGTGGTTTATAAAATCTGTAACCAAAGTTAGCAAAGTGTTACATACTTTATGTTGGTGAACCATTTCATCAGTAGAAATCATGAAGCAATAGATATACTGTTGATTAACTCCAATTCTGTTTTTCCTATAAAAGGATAAGTGTGTGTACAAGATAGTTTCTCTGTTATCCAAGGAATATAGGGATATTATTCTTGGGTCTACAAAGCCATCAAATAATGTACAGTATTTCACTCATGGGAGCTCCCCAGTTGCATGGAAGATTAACCAGCATTTAATAGGGCTTACTTTGTGTCTCCAACCTAGAATTGATGCAAAAAATAGTATATTTAAAATGGGGTTTTTTTTGGACATTTTAATTGATTTTCACTTTTAATTGTTTTATAAATTAGTATTTTGCCAGAAATAGGCTAAAATTATATGCAAAGCACATTAAAATATAATATTGAATTGTGACCATGCTTGAGGTTATATCAATATTTAAGACTGTGTTTCAACTAAACAGTTATAATACTGGACTCTGTGTGTCATTTTGTAGAATTTCTCTGTAATTCCAAACAGATCTAGCATTATGGAGAATGCAAAAAAGATGCTGCTTCAGGGTGTAATAAGACCCATTATTTAATTATTTGAAGTTATTATTCTAGAAAAAAAATTCACTCTGATACATGGATTTCCTTATAGGTCAGCATTTTATATAAACAAGCCTTATGGCAAATGGGTGATAGGAAGGGCACAGGAGAAAAAAAGATCCATAAGGAAACTTATAGTCAGCTACAGTTACTACAAGGGACAGGAAGTAAGAGGACATCTGGTTCTGTTTTTCTTTGTTGTTGTTTTTGAGATGCTTAAATCTTTTATAGACAAGAGAATATTTCACATTTTAATACATTTGTGCTGTTTTCTTAATTTGTATTTCAGCATCCTATAAGCATTTACTTCCACAAGGACTTTTTCTGTTGTTATAAAAATGCTCATGTTTTTTCAGATGTGTTAAAGGCAGTATTCATAGATTAAATTATGTACAAGAGGTTTATGTGGAAATGACTTCTTATAAATAAGCAATCAGATTGAGTCACTCACATGTTCTCAAAATGCCTCAAATGTATTAATATATATGAGTAGCAGATTCTATACTGCAGAAATAATGCCAGTTTTGTAACTATTGTTACATATCAAAAAATTAAGCTTTTTCATCCTCCCATTCTCTACTCTCATGACTAAACTTTGGGGATGAGAACTTACTTATATAGATGTACACTTGATGTGTTCAGCCTCTGGATTAGAGCAGGGTGCATAAAACACAGTTATGAATATTGAAAAACAGAATGAAGGTATAAAGAATCATTCTACTTGATCTTTTAAGGCCTACTGTATAGCTTCAGTTAGTTGCTGTGATTGTGGTAATGGATGAGCTATAAAAATATATCAGTGAAACAGAAGAGAGAATCAAGCAACAGACCTACATAAATATGCCTGCCTTATGTGTGAGAAAGGAGCAAAACAAATTTGATGGAGGAAGGATAACTTTCACAAATGATGCTGGAGCAATTGGACATCCATAGACAGAAAGGTGCAACTTGACTCAAACCTCACATCTTTAAAAGAATTAGCTCAGAATGGATCATGAACTTAAATGTAAAAATGAATTTTTAAAACTTTTAGAAAAAATGTGAGAAAATCCTCCATACCTAGAGCTGGATCAAGAGTTCTTACACTTGTTACCCAATGCTTAATTCAAGAGAGAAAATGCTGAAGAACTTTGTTCAGTTCAGTCGCTCAGTCATGTCTCTTTGTGACCCCATGGACTGCAGCATGCCAGGCTTCCCTGTCCATCACCAACTCCTGGAACCTACTCAAACTCATGTCCATTGAGTTGGTGATGCCATCCAACCATCTCATCCTCTGTTGTCCCCTTCTGTTCCAACCTTCAGTCTTTCCCAGCATCGGGGTCTTTTCTAATGAGTCAGTTCTTTGCATCAGGTGGCCAAAGTATTGGAATTTCCGCTTCAACATCAGTCCTTCCAATGAATATTCAGGACTGATTTCCTTTAGGATGGATTGGTTGGATCTCCTTGCAGTCCAAGGGACTCTCAAGAGTCTTCTCCAACACCACAGTTCAAAAGCATCAATTCTTTGGCGCTCAGCTCTCTTCATAGTCCAACTCTCACATCCATACATGACTACTGGAAAAACCATAGCTTTGACTAGATGGACCTTTGTTGGCAAAGTAATGTCTCTGCTTTTTAATATGCTGTCTATATTGGTCGTAACATTTCTTCCAAGAAGCAAGTGTCTTTTAATTTCATGGCTTGAGTACCATCTGCATTGATTTTAGGAGCCCCCAAAAATGAAGTCTGTCATTGTTTCCACTATCTCCACTGTTTGCCTATCTATTTGCCATGAAGTGATGGGACCAGATGCCATGATCTTAGTTTTCTGAATGTTGAGCTTTAAGCCAACTTTTTCACTTTCCTTTTTCACTTCCATCAAGAAGCTCTTTAGTTCTTCTTCACTTTCTGCCATAAGGGTGGTGTCATCTGCATACCTGAAGTTATTGATATTTCTCCTGGCAATCTTGATTACAGCTTGTGCTTTATCTAGCCCATCATTTTTCATGATGTACTCTGCATGTAATTTAAATAAGCAGGGTGACAATATACATCCTTGACGTACCCCTTTTCCTATTTGGAACCAGTCTGTTGTTCCATTTCCAGGTCTAACTGTTGCTTCAGGACTTTCATACAGATTTCTCAAGAGGCAGGTCAGGTGGTCTGGTATTCCCATCTCTTTCTGACTTTGCCACAGTTTATTGTGATCTACACAGTCAAAGGCTTTGGCGTAGTTAATAAAGCAGAAGTAGATGTTTTTCTGGAACTCTCTTGCTTTTTCAGTGATCCAGTGGATGTTGGCAGTTTGATCTCTGGTACCTCTGCCTTTTCTAAAACCAGCTTGAACATCTGGAAGTTCAAGGTTCACATACTGTTGAAGCCTAGCTTGGAGAATTTTGAACATTACTTTGCTAGTGTGTGAGATGAGTGCAATTGTGCAGTAGTTTGAGCATTTCTTGGCCTTGCCTTTCTTTGGAATTGCAATGAAAATTGGCTATTTCCAGTCCTGTGGCCACTGCTGAGTTTTCCAAATTTGCTGGCATATTTAGTGCAGCACTTTTACCTTAAATCATCTTTTTGGATTTGAAATGGTTCAACTGGAATTCCATCACCTCCACTAGCTTTGTTCATAGTGATACTTCCTAGGGCCCACTTGACTTCACACTCCAGGATGCCTGGCTCTAGGTGAGTGATCATATCATCATGATTATCTGGGTCATGAAGATCTTTTTTGTGTAGTTCTTCTGTGTATTCTTGCCACCTCTTCTTAATATCTTCTGCTTCTGTTAGGTCCCTACCATTTCTGTCCTTTATTGTGCCCATCTTTGCATGAAATATTTCCTTTGTATCTCTAATTTTCTTGAAGAGATCTCTAGTTTTTCCCATTCTATTGTTTTCCTCTATTTCTTTGCATTGATAACTGAAGAAGGCTTTCTTTTCTCTCCTTGCTATTTTTTGGAACTCTGCATTCAAATGAGTATATCTTTCTTTTTCTCCTTTGCCTTTCGCTTCTCTTATTTTCACAGCTATTTATAAGGCCTCCTCAGACAACCATTTTGCCATTTTGCATTTCTTTTTCTTGGGGATGGTCTCGATCCCCGCCCCCTGTAAATTGTCATGAACCTCCATCCATAGTTCTTCAGGCACTCTGTCTTTCAGGTCTAATCCCTTGACTCTATTTGTCACTTCCCCTGTATAATCGTAAGGGGTTTGATTTAGGTCATACCTGAGTGCAGCCTAGTGTTTTCCCTACTTTCTTCAATTTAAGTCTGAATTTGGCAATTAGGAGTTCATGAGCTGAACCACAGTCAGCTCCCGGTCTTGTTTTTGTTGACTGTGTAGAGCTTCTCCATCTTTGGCTCCCAAAGAATATAATCAATCTGATTTTGGTATTGACCATCTGGTGATGTCCATGTGTAGAGTCTTCTCTTGTGGTTTTGGAAGAGGGTGTTTGCTATGACCAGTGCATTCTCTTGGCAAAACTCTGCTAGCCTTTGCCCTGCTTCATTCTGTACTCCAAGGCCAAATTTACCTGTTATTCCAGGTGTTTCTTGACTTCTTACTTTTGCATTCCAGTATCCTATAATGAAAAGGACATCTTTTAGGGGTATTAATTCTAGAAGGTCTTGTAGGTCTTCATAGAACCGTTCAACTTTAGCTTCTTCAGCTTCTTCCTATTGGTTCATCATTGAACATTTTTCACATGCTTGTTTATATAACTTCTGTGAAGTATCTGTTCAAGTCCTTTGCCCGTTTTTAAATTTGGCTGTTATTTACTTTCAATTCAGTTTTTTCAGATTCCTTTATATTCTTGGGATACAAGTCTTTTATTACTATGTGATTCACAAAATTTCTTCCTGTAGGAAAGTCTATATCTTTTCATTCTCTTGAGTGTTTTTCACAGTTCCAAAAATTTTAATTTTGTGAAGTACAGTTAATCCTTTTTCTCTTCTATGAAATGTGCTTTCTTTGTCATATCTCTAAGAATTTCTGTGTGTGTGTGTTTGTGAGACAGATTTTATTGTTGAAAAGGTTTTTTTTTTCCTAAAGAATATTTTCTCCTATATTTTCTTATAAAAGTTTTATAGTCTCTTAAAGTTTACATTTAGATGTCTCTTCCATTTTGTGTTAATTTTTGTGTAAGGTGTGAAATTTCATTTAAAGTTTATGCTTTTGTATATGAATTACCAATTGTTTGAATATCATTTGTTTAAAAGACTATCATTTCTCCATTGAATTGCTTTTGTGCGTTTGTTAAAAATCACTTGAGCATGTTCGTATGGTTTTATTTCCTCTTTTTTTTTTACACTGATCTATGTGTGTATTCTTTCATCTATACCACTCTGTTGATTACTGTAGCTTTGTTGTTAAAAAATCTTCAAATCTGCAGTGGGATTCTTCCTAATTTATTGTACTTAAAAATGTTTTGGCTATTCCACTTTATTTTTCTACATAAATTTTAATACTAGCCTTCCTAGATGTACAAAAATTTCTGCTATGACTTGTATTGGAATTACACCAAAAGTATATATCATTTTGGATAGAACTGATGCCTTTATTATGTTTCATCTTCCAGTCAACAAATATAGTTTGGGTCTCCATTTACTTATATAGTCTTTAATTTCTCTTATGAATATTTTGTGATCAAAATATTTTAAAAGCCTATAGTTCTGTTCATAATTTGTTAAATGTATACCAAAATATTTTATTTGTTGGAGTTTTTAATGATGTTTCTTTTCTAGTTTCAGTTTTCAGTTACATTGCTAGTATATAAAATATAATTGATATTTTCCATCTTTTTTCCATTTATTGATTTGCATTAATTAATTAAAGCTGATCATTGTAGTTCTCTTCTATGGTACAACCTTGTGTGTGCTATGCTCAGTCATGTCTAGCTCTTTGCAATTCCATGGACTGTAGCCTGCTAGGCTCCTCTGTCTATGGAATTTTCCAGGCAAGAATACTGGAGTGGGTTGCCATTTCCTACTCCAGAGATCTTTCTGACCTAGGGACCAAACCCATGTCTCTCGTCTCCTGAATTTGCAGGCAGATTCTTTACCACTGTGCCACCTGGGAAGCTGAGTACAACCTTGGTAGATTCAATTATTGGTACAGCTTTTGTAGATTCAGTTATTAGTTATATGAAGTGTTCTGTTGATTTCCCAGGGCTTTTTTACCTAGACGTTTCTCTTATATTTCTAACTCATTAAGTTTTTATTATGAGTAAGTATTTTATTTTGTTAAATGCTTTTACTGAATGAAGTTTTTATTCTTTAAATTGTTAATATGCAGGATTACATTGATTGATTTTCAAATATTGAAGTACTTCATGCATTCCTTAAACATATCGCATTTGGTCACAATATATTATTATTTATGTATATTGCTGGCTTTCATCTGCTAATTTCGTATTGAGAATTTTTCATTTGTGTTGATAAGGGGTATTGGGTTGTAATGTTGTTCCTTTTGTACTGTCTAAATATGTTTTTGGTGTTAAAATAATGCTGGCCTCATAAAATAAATTGGAAAGTGTTCCATCTTCTACTTTCCAGTAGAGATTATATAGAAATGTATTATTGCTTCTTTAAATGTTTGTAGAATTTGACAATGAAATCATCTGGGCTTAAATATTTTTTCTGAAGGTCTTTAACAATGAATTCCATTTCCTTAATAGTTACAAGACAATTCAAATTATCTGTTTCATTTGAGGTGAGTTTTGTACTTTGTAGATCTTTAGGAATTGGTTCATTTCATCTAAGTTGTCAAATTTATGAGTATAGAGTTGTTTGTAGTATTCCCTTATTATCATTTCAAGAGCTCTTGAATACTAATGAGGCTTCCTCTTTTATTTCTGCTATTGATAATTTAGGTGTATTTTTTACTTTAGTCATCCTGGCTAGAGAGCCTATCAATTATATTGATTGCTTTTGTTTTCAATGATTTTCTCTATTGCTTTTCTGCTTTCAGTTTCCCTGATTTCTTTAGATTTCTAACTTCTTTCTTTGGTTTTATTTTGTATTTTCCTTTCTAATTTCTTAAGGTATAAACAAATTATTGATTTGAGACCCTTTTTTTCTAATATATGTATTTATTCCTATAAATTTACCTCTAAGAACTGTTTTAGCTATATGCTACCCATTTTTTAAACTGAAGTATAGTTGATTTACAATATTAGTTTCAGATGTACAGTGTAGTGATTCAGTATTTTTGCAGATTGTATACCATTATAGGTTATTAGAAGATAATAACTATAATTCCAAGTGTTCTATAGTATAGCATTGTTATTTTATACAAAATAGCTTGTATCTGTTAATTTCATACCCCTTAATTGTCCCCCAACCTCGCTTTGGTAACCACAAGTTTGATTTCTATATCTGTGAGTCTGTTTCTGACATTCATTTGTATTTTTTTTAGGTTCCACATATAAGTGATATCATACAGTATTTGCCTGTCTTTATGTGACTTATTTCACTAAGCATAATATTCTCTATGTCTATCCACAATGCTGCAAATTGTATGCCACCCATTTTTGACATGCTGCTTTCATTTATCAAAGTACATTTTTTTTTAAGAATTCTACTTTGACGAATAAGTTATTTAGAATTGTTTTGTTTTATTTCAAACATTTGGGAATTTTCCCAACATCTTTCTGCTTGTGATTTCTATTTTAATTCTGTTATGGTCAGATAGTATACTTTGTATGATTCTTATTCTAAAATTATAATTTTTTATGGCCTAAAATATGTTCTCTCTTGGTGAATGTACCATGTACTTGAGAAGAATGTGCATCTTGCTGTTGTTAGATGAAGATTCTGTAAGTGTCAAGTTGCTGAATTGTGTTCTTCAGGTCATCATGAAGAAATCTGTAGTGATTTCATCATGTTTGTTCTGTCAGTTACTGGGAGATTACTGATAAAGTCTCAAAATTCAGTCATTGATTTGCTAGTTTTATTTTTTTGTCTTAGTTTTATCAAGTTTTGCCTCATGTGTTTTGAAGCTCAGTTGTTCATTGTATACACTCATGAATATTGTGTTTTTTTTGATAATTGATTCCTTTATTATTATGTTATATTCCTCTTTATCTCTGTTATCTCTTATTCTGTAGAATATAATGTCAAAAATTAGTATTGCTGCTATGACTTTAATTTTTAAATACTGTCATTGTTTTTTTAAAAAAAGATGTATTGAGCTGTAACCCATACATTCAAAATACACAAATCTGTTTTTTACTGTATTCATAGATTATTGTATAGTCATTCAGTTCAGTTAGTCGCTCAGTCGTGTCCAACTCTTTGTGACCCCATGAATCTCAGCATGCCAGGCCTCCCCATCCATCACCAACTCCCAGAGTTCACTCAAACTCACATCCATCAAGTCGGTGATGCTATCCAGCCATCTCATCCTCTGTTGTCCCCTTCTCCTCCTGCCCCCAATCCCTCCCAGCATCAGAGTTCTTTCCAGTGAGTCAACTCTTTGCATGAGGTGGCCAAAGTACTGGAGTTTCAGCTTTAGTATCATTCCTTCCAAAGAAATCCCAGGGCTGATCTCCTTTAGAATGGACTGGTTGGATCTCCTTGCAGTCCAAGGGACTCTCAGGAGTCTTCTCCAACACCACAGTTCAAAAGCATCAATTCTTCGGTACTCAGCTTTCTTCACAGTCCAACTCTCGCATCCATACATGACCATTGCAAAAACCATAGCCTTGACTAGACGGACCTTTGTTGGCAAAGTAATGTCTCTGCTTTTCAATATGCTATCTAGGTTGGTCATAACTTTTCTTCCAAGGAGTAAGCGTCTTTTAATTTCATGGCTGCAGTCACCATCTGCAGTGATTTTGGAGCCCCCAAAAATAAAGTCTGACAGTCTCCCCATCTATTTCCCATGAAGTGATGGGACCAAATGCCATGATCTTCATTTTCTGAATGATGAGCTTTAAGCCAACTTTTTCACTCTCTTTCACTTTTATCAAGAGGCTTTTGAGTTCCTCTTCACTTTCTGCAATAAGGGTGGTGTCATCTGCATATCTGAGGTTATTGATATTTCTCCTGGCAATCTTGATTCCAGCTTGTGCTTCTTCCAGCCCAGCGTTTCTCATGATGTGTACTCTGTATATAAGTTCCATAATCTAATTTTAAACCATTTTCACTACCCCATAAAGGAATCTCATATTACTTGCAGTAAGTCCCTATTTTCCCCTAATCTCCCAGATGTAGGCAACTAGTAATCTACTTCTGTCTGTATAGATTTGACTATTTGGAATATTTAATAAAAATGAAATCATACAATAAACACTCTTTTGTGACTGTATTCTTTTACTTACCTGAATTTTTACAAGATTCAACCATGTTGTAAGGTAAATCAGTACTTCATTCCTTTTCACCACTGAATCAAATTCCGTTATATAGATACCCCATATATTGTTCATCAGTTCATGAGTTGATGGACATTTTGGTTTTCCCCATTCTGACTATTATAAGTAATGATGATATGCATATTTGTGAAAAAATTTTGTGTAAATGTATGTTTTTGTTTAGCTTTGACATATACCTAGAAGTAGAATTTTCAAGTGATATGGTAACTCTATGTTTAATTAATTGGAAGACTAACATTTTGTTTTCTAAAGGGACTATATCATTTTACATTCCCACCAGAGAGCATGATGAGCTTTCTGGAAAGGGCTATTAGAGAATGTGAGCTCTTCTGTGTAACTCCCAGTTTCACACTCATGCTTATCCATGCTTGACCTTTGGCAGTTAGTTAAAATTTCTAATTTAATCCTCCTGCCTGCTTCTGTGGCATTCAGTATCATCTTTTGCAGGTAATCAAATGCTCTAAACTAATTGTTTGCCCTGTGATCTCTTTTATCTGTAATAGGTCCAAGAAAAGTTGTTAATCTGCAACTTGTATAGCATTTTATTTGTTTAAAGTTTAAGAGTAACGTCTTTCTAGTTATCTACATGTCCAAGGTAAAATTACCACTTATGTTCAGTTTAACTGTTCTTTATTTATTGTGGATACTATCTTTTATTATATATGTTTTACAAAGGTCTTTTTCCAGTCTATTGCTTGTTTATTCATTTTAACAGTATTCTTTGATGAGTATAAGCTCCTCATTTTTATTAAATCTAATTTTTTTTAGTGTTTATTTCTTCTATATCTTGTCTAACAAATCTTTTCCTATAGCAGGGTCAAAAAGGTATTTCAATTTTTTTATACCCTTGAAGCTTTAAAGTATTATTTATATTTTAGGGCATAGTTGATCTTGAAGTAATTTTTTTTTTTGAGTGATGCAAGATAGAAATGGACATTTTGTTTTAGAAAATATGGATATCTTATTGCTTCATCAAAATTTCTAGAGAGTTTTCTTTTCCCAGTGAAGTTTTCTGGTATCATTTTTGGAAATCACTTGACTTGGTTTTTCTGTATCTAACTTTGGATTCTCCATTTGCTTTCACTGATCTATCTATTCTCTAATACTATACTGTCTTGACTGTGTAGCATTCTAGTGAGTGGGTCTTAAAATCATGTAGAGGAAGTTTTACAACTTTCTTCTTTTTGATATTATTTTGAATAGTTTGTGTCCTTTTCATTTCCATATAAATTTTATAATCAGTTTGTCCATTTCTTAAACAAGGTCTCTTAGAATTTTGATGGGGTATTGAATCTATGGATCAATTTTTGGAAAATTAATAACAATATTTAGACTCTAGTACATGAACTTCACATGTCTTTCTGTTTATTTAAGAAATTTAATTTTCTCAGCAATATTTTGTTATTTTCATTGTATGTATCTTGCAAATCTTTCATTAACTTTATCTCTTAAGTAATATACAACTTTTAGTAATATTATAAATCATATTATTTAACAATTTTAATTTTATAATAATTTAATATTAGCTTCATTTTTATATAATTTTTATACTGTGATTTCACAAAATCCACTTGGATTTTGCAGTTGTTTACACATAAATTGGGGTTTTCTTCATTTATTAATTGTGTCATCTTCAAGTGACAAGAGAGGATATTTATGTCCGTTTCCAATCATAGAGAGAAAGGTCTTCAATATTTCACTGTTAAGTATAATGTTAGATGTATTTTTTTTAACACAGACATCATCAAGTTAAGGAAGTTCCCTTGTACTTTTAGTTTGGAGACAGTTTTTATTATGAATAGTGTTGCATTTTATCCAATGGCCATATAATTTTACTCCTTTAATATGTTAATGAATAATATTGTATTTATTGATCTTTAATTGTTAAATCAATGTTGCCTTTTGGGAATTAAAGCCTATTTGAGCAAGATATAATATCCTTTTTATATATCACTATTCAGTCTGGTAATATTTTATTAAATTTTCTGTATCTATGTTCCTGAGGTATATTTGTCTATATTTTCTTGTAATTCTTCTGTGTACTTTTTGTATCAAGGTAATAGAGGCTTATAAGTTTTTTAAAAAAATATTGAAAGAACAAAAATAGAGGGCTTTTAGAAAGGTGCTTGTATGTAGTAGAGATCTAGTGTGAATCCTCTTTTCCAATAAAATTGTGAAAAAAAGGTGTAATCATTAGAAGTCAGTTTACTTAAGCTGTTTCAGATCAACTGTGAGGGATGAAAAAGTGAAAGTGTTAGTTGCTCAGTTGTGTCTGACTCTTTGCAATCTCTTGGTCCATCAGTTCCTCTGTCCATGGAATTCTCCAGGCAGGAAAACTGGAGTGGGCTGCCACTCCCTTCTCCAGGGGATCTTCCCAACCCAGGGATTGAACCTGGGTCACCTGCATTGCAAGAGGATTCTTTACCTAATGAGCCACCAGGATGAGGTAAGGGATGAGTGTACCAAGAAGAATGGAACCAACCAGAGGACCAAGGCAGGATGAGAGGTTGTTGTGAGGTAGAGAGAAAAACTAGAAACAAAATAATTAGGAAAAATCCAAAAAGAGTATTGGGCATAGGGTGAGGAACTTCTTTTAATTCCAAAGTGGGATGATTTCAGGATGCTCCTATCTGTATCTGTACCTACCTAAAATGTGTTATTCTTAGATCAGTCTAGAATTAAATGATAGTAGGACGGAGGAGCCTGGTAGGCTGCAGTCCATGGGGTCGCTAAGAGTCGGACACGACTGAGCGACTTCACTTTCACTTTTCACTTTCATGCACTGGAGAAGGAAATGGCAACCCACTCCAGTGTTCTTGTCTGTAGAATTCCAGGGATAGGAAGCCTGGTGGGCTGCCGTCTATGGGGTCACACAGAATTGGACACGACTGACGCGACTCATCATCAGCAGCAGCAGCAGCAGCAAGGACAGAAATGGTATGGACCTAACAGAAGCAGAAGATTTTAAGAAGAGGTGGCAAGAATACACAGAAGAATTGTACAAAAAAGATGTTCACCACCCCAGGTAATCACGATGGTGTGATCACTCATCTAGAGCCAGACATCCTGGAATGTGAAGTCAAGTGGGCCTAAGGAAGCATCACTATGAACAAAGCTGGTGGAGGTGATGGAATTCCAGTTGAGCTATTTCAAATCCTGAAAGATGATGCTGTGAAAGTGCTGCACTCAATATGTCAGCAAATTTGGAAAACTCAACAGTGATCACAGGACTGCAAAAGTTCAGTTTTCATTCCAGTCCCAAAAAGAGGCAATGCCAAAGAATGTTCACACTACTGCACAATTGTACTCATCTTTCATGCTAGTAAAGTAATGCTCAAAATTCTCCAAGCCAGACTTCAGCAATACGTGAACCGTGAACTTCCTGATGTTCAAGCTGGTTTTAGAAAAGGCAGAAGAACCAGAGATCAAATTGCCAAAATCCGCTGGATCATCAAAAAAGCAAGAGAGTTCCAGAAAAACATCTATTTCTGCTTTATTGACTATGCCAATGCCTTTGACTGTGTGGATCACAATAAACTGTGGAAAATTCTGAAAGAGATGGGAATACCAGACCACCTGACCTGCCTCTTGAGAAACCTGTATGCAGGTCAGGAATCAACAGTTAGAACTGGACATGGAACAACAGACTGGTTCCAAATAGGAAAAGGAGGACGTCGAGGCTGTATATTGTCACCCTGCTTATTTAACTTATATGCAGAGTACATCATGAGAATCGCTGGGCTGGAGGAAGCACAAGCTGGAATCAAGATTGCTGGGAGAAATATCGATAACGTCAGATATGCAGATGACACCACCCTTATGGCAGAAAGCAAAGAACTAAAGAGCCTCTTGATGAAAGTGAAAGAGGAGAGTGAAAAAGTTGGCTTAAAGCTCAGCATTCAAGAAACTAATATCATGGCATCTAGTCCTGTCATTTCATGGCAAACAGATGGGGAAACAGTGGCTGACTTTATTTTTCTGGGCTCCAAAATCACTGCAGATGGTGGTTGCAGCCATGAAATTAAAAGACACTCACTCCTTGGAAGGAAAATTATGACCAACCCAGACAGCATGTTAAAAAGCAGAGAAATTACTTTGTCTACAAAGGTCCATCTAGTCAAGGCTATGTTTTTTCCAGTGGTCATGTGTGAATGTGAGAGTGGACTATAAAGAAAGCTGAGCGCCAAAGAATTGATGCTTTTGAACTGTGGTGTTGGAGAAGTCCCTTGGGACTTGAGAGTCTTGAGAGTCACTTGAACTGCAAGGAGATCCAGCCAGTCCATCCTAAAGGAGATCAGTACTGGGTGTTAATTGGAAGGACTGATGTTGAGGCTGAAACTCCAATACTTTGGCTACCTGATGCGAAGAACTGACTGATTGGAAAAGACCCTCATTCTGGGGAAGATTGAGGGCAGGAGGAGAAGGGGACAACAGAGGATCAGATCTTTGGATGGCATCACCGACTCAATGGACATGGGTTTGGGTGGACTCCAGGAGTTAAGGATGGACAGGGAGGCCTGGTGTGCTGTGGTTCATGGGGTCGCAAAGAGTCGGACACGACTGAGTGACTGAACTGAACTGAAATGAAGGACAGATAATGAGGCTGTATGAAAATAAAGAAAGAATGAAAAGAAATAAAATTTTCTTTGCCCCATATCTCTAACTAAGTATCTTATACTCTGTAGTCAGAAAACTGCCCGCAGTTTTGTCACCTGAGATGCTTGCTAAATAGAATATAATAGAGTCCTGAACCTGCTTCAAACAGAATGAATTTGTGAGAATTTGAATCTGGGATCAGCATTTTTAACAAACTTCACAGATGATTCATAGCATAGAAAAGTTTAAGAATCACTGCTATCTAGTGTATAAGGCTGACTTCCTCCCATTATTTCCTGATACATTTGTTGTTGTTTAGCTGCTCAGTCGTGTCCAAGTCTTTGGGACCCCATGGACCTTAACCCACCAGACTCCCCGCCCATGGGATTTCTCAGGCAAGAATACTCATGTGGGTTGCCATTTCCTTCTCCAGAGGATCTTCCAGACCCAGGGATTGAACCCACATCTCCTACAGTGGCAGGCAGTTTTTTTTTTTAACCACTGAGCTACCTGGGGAGCCCCTTCCTGATCTCTTTTCCACCCCATCTCACCCTTGCCCACTTAAACACAAGCGTGAATAATTTCTTTCATCTGGAATAGATGTCACTTATTTCCAAATCGTTTTGCTTTATCATTTCTTTTTTCAGTACTGAACTAAAGATACATTACATACAGTTATTTGTAGTTTTACGGCAGTGCCAAATTGAGTAATGCCCCTTTAAGTCAGAAGGCAGTATAGGGCAAGTCTCTTAGTTTGTGAGTGAGCCTAGGCAACTGCCTGGTGGACGGCTATATCTCCTTGTGGCTGTATTTCCTCTGCTCATTATTAGATAGTCTCTAATAGTTGTGGAGTTATAATATTTTATTTGTCTGTTTATTTTTAGTCAGAATGATCCTAACCAGAAAGCTGTCTGCTGATGATTGTGATGGAAGTGTAATAATGTGAGAAATTTAACCTTCAGCCATAACATAGTTCTATAAAAGACCTTTCAGTTATAGATTACTATAGTTTGTTTGGGACATTATATATCTTAGGGTTTTTTTTTTAAATATAAATTGATTTATTTTAATTGGAGGATAATTACTTTACAATATTGTAGTGGTTTTGCCATACATTGACATGAATCCACCACAGGTATACATGTGTTCCCCATCCTGAACCCCCCTCCCACCTCCCTCCCCATCCCATCCCTCTTTGGGTTTTTTTAAATTACAGATTTGGTAGTTTGAAAATTTATGGAGTGCCTTCTCCTGAGACTCTCTTTTTTCCCCATGAGGAAGTCAGTACATTTTCCCCTAAGTACTTCAATATATATGTTAATAATGTTATTAATATATATTCAATATTTGTTAAATATGTGTTTACAGATTTTTCCTTTTGATATAAACATTATGCAGAATGAATGCATAAATCTCAAAGGTGGATTCACTGAATATCAACAAATGCATATACCTGTGTAATCCATTCCCCTGTCATGTTATAGAATATTAACATCACCCCCAAAAAGCTCACTTATGCCACCTTCCTAGTCAGTTTTCCCTTACCTTCATTAAAGGCATCCTTTGTTCTTTGTTATGATTTTTTTCCACCACAAAATCATTTTGCCTGTTTTAGTATTTTATATAAATGGTATCATATAATACATATTGTTTTATGTAAGACTTTTATCCATTATGCTGTTTCTGAAATTAATCCATATTGTTTTCCTTTAGTGGTTAATTCATATTCCATGGTATGAAGTTATCAAGAATTATTTATTCATTTTCATAATGGTACATACCTAACTCTTTCCAGCTTCTGGATATTATAAATAAAGCTGCAATAGACATTTTGTTACAGGCCTTTTAGTGATTGTATGTTTTCATTTCTCTTACATACCTAATACTGGAATTGTTGGGTCATAGGGAAGGTATATGTCTAGCTTCAAGAAAGCTGCCACAGTATTCCAAAAATGTTTATTTCATTTTACATTACCATCAACTGTGTATGAGCATTCTAGTTATTCCACACCTCTTCCATATTTAGCCTTTCTGCTGATTGTATAGTGGTTTCTCATTGTGCTTTTAATGTGGCTTTCACTTCAGTGATAATAAATGTTGATCACTTTTTCATGTCCTTATCAGAAATTTATATATCTTGTTTTGTGAAGTGTTGGTCTAAATCTTGTGCCTGTTTTTCCATTAGGCTGTTTGTGTTTTTACTCTTGAGTTGTAAGTTCTTTTTATATCCTAGATATCAGTTCTTTGTCAGATATATGAATTATGAATATCTTTTTCCAATCTCTGCCTTGCTTATTCATATTAATAATGATATCTTTTGATGAGTAGACATTTTGAATTTTCTTAAAATCTTATTTATCAGATTGTTCTCTTATGGTTTTTCCTGTCTTTGTCTTGTCTAGAAAATATGTGCTTATTCTCAGATTACAAAGATATTCTCTTATATGTTCCTCTAACGACTTTGTGGTTTTAGCTTTTCTATTTTTTTTCATGATCCATTTCAAATAATTTTTGCATTTGTTATCAGCTAGGAATTGAGGCTAGTTTTTCCCCACGGGGATATCCAGTTGTCTCAGCACCATTTTGAAATATATTTTCCTTTGTTGGATTGCTTTGGCACCTTTATTGAAAATCAAATATGCTATATTCTGTTAAATGTATTTATTTCCTAATCCTTATGAAACCCTACTGTCTTAATTATTGTACCTTTGTAACAAGTCTTGAAGTCAACTTTGTGACTAACCACCAAGATTAAGCAAAAGACCTAATTTAAAAAACAAGCTTTTAGCTAAGTTATAAAAAATACCCTCATTTTCCTTATATGAACAGTGATTCACTGAGTATTTTCAACTTTATTAAATGAACCATTATACTTTTCAGAAGGTCCTTTCAGTTTACTAGGGAAAACTACTCTGATGATGTGTGTAATTTGGGGCATAATCCTTTGGAATATTTGAACCTAGTATTAGGTAACCTTTCCTGAAACTCTAAGGATCCAAGACCACCACACTAATTTTGTATTGTTTAACTCCAGGGGGTGCCATTCACACTGGCATAGTTAGAAAGGTAAATAAAAGAAAGAGAACAGAGAGGAAAGATGAGGAAAAGATAAGAGAAATACATGTTGTGTAGATCATCACATGTCTGGTATCCCTTAGATAGAATAGGAAATTTAGTTTCAACCGTCTCTTTTAACTGCATCGTAAAAGGGAAGCAAATATAAAAGTGGAGCTTTTCTCTGGCTAAAGGATAATGTCTGTAATATCACCAGAGCTCCTTCCATTCACACCTTCGCGTCTTCTACAGCCCCGAAAGTTAAAATCCAGTATAAAAGGCTATTGCATACTGCAGTTTGGACTTTTAGATGTTATCAATTTGGACTTTTAGACTTTGGCAAAGTGAAAAGGTATATATGTGCCAAAGTGAAAGGTATATAATTCATTGAACCTTTTTGCCATTAAAGCAAATAACAATTATTTAATTAATTAAGCAACTGTCTCTTATTATTGAATCTCCGATTGATTTCAACCATTGGGGAACTTGTTTACAAGACAGGTTTATTTAAAGACATTTTATGTATTGGAGGTTGCTAACATCTATCTAGTTAAACTCAGTGTAATGAATAAAGTACAATTCTGTACAAATACTTACAAAGTTTTTAAAAATTTATTTTAGTTGAAGGATAATTGCTTTACAACATTGTATTGGTTTCTGCCATACATCAGCATGAATCAGCCATGGGTAGGCATATGTCCCCTCCCTCTTGAACCTCCCTCCCCCCATCCCACCCCTCTAGATTATCACAGTGCCCTGGTTTGAGTTCCCTGAGTCATACACCAAATTCCCATTGGCTATCTGTTTTTCATATGGTGGTGTGTGTGTTTCCATGCTACTCTTTCCACTTGTCCCATCCTCTCCTCCCCGTTACCTGTATCCATGTCTCCTCTCTGTCTGCATCTCCACTGCTGCCCTGCAGATAGGTTCATCAGTGCCGTCTTTCTAGGTTCCATAGATATGGGTTAATATACGATATTTGTTTTTATCTTTCTGACTTCCTTCATTCTGTATAATAGGACAAATATTTTCTTTATTCTCCACCTCTTTCACCTTCTTTCCCTGTTCTGATAACTAAGAGATGCTCAAAAGTTGATATCAGCATGATTTCCTCAATCAGAACTGTGACTTTTCCCCAACAGGTTAGAAATTCAGAACTGTCATTTGTTCCTATTATGTAAGTGGCAGAAGGTAGAGAAATTTGCTTATTTTTATTACTGTTGCTACCCAATTTTCTATTCATAAGTGTTTTATCTGATTTTCTAATCTATAGTTTAATTGCCATTGTTACAGAATAAGAGTGTTTTACTTTGGCTAAGTGATTTTTCATGGTTCTGAAATCAAAGATATTGGTGGGATTCTTGGCTCTACCATTTACTATGTGAATTTGGGCAAGTTAGGAACATTTTTGATAGTTTCCTCATCTCTGAAATGAAAATAACAATCACTACTTCCCACAATTGCTGTGAAGATTGACATAATGCATGTAAAGCACTGAACACAGTAGTTGCAATGAAGTAAGTGCTCAGTGAAAGGTAGCTTCTAATATTCATAACATCTTCTGAAAAGTATCTGATGTGTGTCAAAACTGAGCACTCTTCCCTGAAATAGGACAATAACCCACACATCTTTGTGTGGGTAGGTTATCAGTTTATTAAGTTGTCATTTCTGTTGCCAGGTCTCTGTTATAGTGATGAGATTCCTCATTGTAAGCCTCAATATCCTCCCATTTGAAAGGGTAAGGGAGACGTCTTCCCTTTTTTTGGCCATGCCACATGGCTTGCAGGATCTTTATTCCCCAACCAGAAACTGAACCCAGGCCCATGGAAGTGAAGGCACCCAGTCCCAACCACTGGACTGCCCAGGAACTCCCAGGAAGGCTTACTTTTGATTAAAAAATATATTCATGGTTGTTTAGATTAGTCAGCTGTACCCATGGAGATAATTCTGTAAATGTTATGTTTAGTGATAGCATTACAGATTATAACATCATGTTTGTTTTAGGGATAACAGTAATATCAATAATTTGGCTGTTTAATTGAATTCCATTGAACACTAAGACTTCACACTCTTTGATAGTATTTGTCTCAATGATGTAAATAACAGATGTGATGTTGAAGTAGATACAAAAGGAACTAGCCATCTCATTTATTGTGTGTCTCCCTGATATCTCAGTGGGCTTCCCTGATAGCTCAGTTGGTAAAGAATCCGCTTGAAATGCTGCTGCTGCTGCGTCGCTTCAGTTGTGTCCGACTCTGTGCGACCCCATAGACGGCAGCCCATCAGGCTCCCCCATCCCTGGGATTCTCCAGGCAAGAACACTGGAGTGGGTTGCCAAATGCAAGAGACCCCAGTTCGATTCCTGGTTCGGAAAGATCCACTGGAGAAAGGATAGGCTACCTACTCCAGTATTCTTGGGCTTCCCTTGTGGCTCAGCTGGTAAAGAATCCACCTGCAATGTGGGAGACCGGGGTTCAATCCCTGGGTTGGGAAGATCCCCTGGAGAAGGGAAAGACTACCCACTCTAGTATTCTGGCCTGGAGAATTCAGGGACTGTATAGTCCATGGGGTTGCAAAGAGTTGGACATGACTGAGCAAATTTCACTTTCACTTCACTTTCACTTTCAAGAAACTAGACTGAACTAAATGAATCGGTAGCACTTTACTGTTTACTCACATGTACTTAAGTCCTCTTCATCAGGAAAGTCTTTTTGAAGTGGTGATTACCAACTTTTATGGTTTTCATTGTAGTTTATATCTGACAGTTTTTTATCAACTTTTTTGTAGAATTATCATCATATTTTTTCCTGAGCATGTTAGAGCCTTCAGTAGGCAACTCAATTTTAATAACTTGGCTTGTTCAAAAAGGTATCATAACTGCAGAAAAGCAGTAATAAGCAGGGTCTACACGACTGAGCAACTGAACAACAACCTTCAGATTGCCTTGTAGTCTACCATCTGTGAAAGGACAAGTGGAAGGAACAGTGCAGTTCAAACAAAGTTTTAACCAGGCCAGCAGAGAGTTCTTGAGCCAAAGTCACTTGGTGGTGGAGTCCCTTGTCCTATAACAGTGGGTCTGTAATAGAATTCCTGCTCTGCTCAGTCATTGTCTTGGAGCAGTCTGAGTAAAACATGGCTGCTTCTTCTAAGCATGCTGGTGGATCTAGAGGGATAGAGGCTTGGACCATAAATCCACCATGACCCCTGCAGTAGATTTGAGTGGTACATTCCCATAGCCCCACGTTCCCTTGTGTTACACATATCCACTTCCCAATGCAGATTTGGGGAGCAGTTTGTCCATGCATGGTCTCGATGATCCTGTCTTCTTGAGGGGAAACTTAGAAGAGGGGGGTTAGTTGGGTGAAACACAGTCTTCCATTTTAGCACTTAGTCCTGGGTCTTCCATCTTGGCAAGGATTGATTCTAATGAGAATGTTGAGCTGTGTTTACTCATACAAGGTCAGGAAGAATACGAGTGAAACCTAGGGGATCTACTTAATGTCTCCTTGCCCTGTTTAAACTGTGAATGGATACCTGAAACAACTCTGATGTAACAGGTGTATCATTACCAAAAGGTTAATTCCCTTAGGAATGAATATTTGAGTCACACCAAGACCCATAGAGTGAATAGCTAATGATGAGAGGAATTTAGAATGGCTAGGAAGAGGGAGAAGTTGAATACCACTGTTTTAGCTTCTGGGATCTACTAGTGAACAAAATGCACTCATTGTCTTCATGAAAGTTACATTCTAGTGCAGATAGAGTATACATGCACACACACACACAAACACGCATACAACAACCACATAGTGAATAATAAGAACTATGAAGAAAAATAAGAAATAGAGAATGATAGTTTTGCTTTTTTAGCTAATCACAGCAAAACTCTTTGAAGAGATAATATTTGAGCTAAAACTTGAATGAAATGAATTAAACAGTGAGCCAAGTATGTGAATATCTAGGATTGTGTTGTTCCAGCCAAAGGCAACAGCAGAAGAAAAAGCTTTAAAGCATGAACAATCTTCTTTATGTCTGAGGCTGAGCAAAGAGGTTAGACAATAGGGTAGAGTGAGAAATAAGCTCTAAAAGGCAGGGGGGAGTCAGATACAGTATTGTGAGACCACCCTGTAGTCTGTGGAAAGGATTTTAGGGAATTCATGTGACTGAGTTATAATTTCATCCAGGCACATTTTGCAATTTTATCTGTAAGTTTGGTTTAGTCACTCAGTCGTGTCCGACTCTTTGTGACACACTACAGCACACCAGGCTTCCCTGTCCATCACCAACTTGCAGAGCATGCTCAACTCCTACTCATCAAGTCGGTAATGCCATCTAACCATCTCACTCTCTGTTGTCCCCTTCTCCTCCTGCCTTCAATCCTTCTGAGCATCAGGGTCTTTTGCAAGGAGTCAGTTCTTCACATCAGCTGGCCAAAGTATTGGAGCTTCAACTTCAGTATCAGTCCTCCCAATGAATATTCAGGACTGATTTCCTTTAGGATGGACTGGTTGGATCTCCTTGCAGTCCAAGGGACTCTCAAGAGTCTTCTATAACACCACAGTTCAAAAGCATCAAATCTTCTGCACTCAGCTTTCTTTATGGTCCAACTCTCCATCCATACATGACTACTGGAAAAACCATACCTTTGACTAGACAGATCTTTGTTGCCTATGTAATGTCTCTGCTTTTTAATATGCTGTCTATTTCTCACGCTTTACTTCCAAGAGCAAACGTCTTTTAATTTCATGGCTATAGTCAGCATCTGCAGTGATTTTGGAGCCCAAGAAAAGAAGGTCTGTCACTGTATCAGTTGTTTCCCCATCTATTTCCCATAAAGTGATGGGACCAGATCCCATGATCTTAGTTTTTTTGAATGTTGAGTTTTAAGCTAGGTTTTTCACTGTCCCCTTTGACTTTCATTAAGAGGTTCTTTAGTTCCTCTTCACTTTCTGCCATAAGGGTGGTGTCATCTGCATATCTGAGGTTATTTACATTTTTCCTGGCAATTTTGAATGCAGCTTGTGCTTCATCCAGCCCAGCATTTCACATGATGTACTCTGCATATAAGTTAAATAAGCAGGGTGACGATATACAGCCTTGACGTACTCCTTTCCCTATTTGGAAGCATTCTGTTGTTCCATGTCCTGTTCTAACTGTTGCTTCCAACCTGCATGCAGATTTCTCAGGAGGCAGGTCAGGTGGTCTGGTATTCCCATCTCTTTAAGAATTTTCCACAATTTGTTGTGATCCACACAGTCAAAGGCTTTAGCATAGTCAATGAAGCAGAAGTAGAGGCTTTTCTGGAATTCTCTTGCTTTTTCTGTGACCCAACGGATGTTGGCAATTTGATCCCTGGTTCCTCTGCCTTTTCTAAATCCAGCTTGAATATCTGGAAATTTTTTGGTTCACATACTGTTGAAGCCTAGCTTGGAGAATTTTGAGCATTACTTTGCTAACCTTTGAGATGAACGCAATTGTGCAGAAGTTTGAAGCTTCTTTGGCATTGCCTTTCTTTGGGATTGGAATGAAAACTGCCCTTTTCCTGTCCTGTAGCCACTGCTGAGTTTTCCAAATTTGCTGTCATATTGCATGCAGCACTTTCACAGCACCATCTTTTAGGATTTGAAATAGCTCAGCTGGAATTCCATCACCTCCACTAGCTTTGTTCACAGTGATGCTTTCTAGGGCCCACTTGACTTCACACTCCAGGATGTCTGGCTCAAGTGGGTAATCTCACCATCATGGCTACCTGGGAGATTAAGGTCATTTTTGTATAGTTTTGTGTATTCTTGCCACCTCTTCTTGATATCTTCTGCTTCTGTTAGGTCCATACCATTTCTGTCCTTTATTGAGCCCATCTTTGCATGAAATGTTCCCTTGGTATCTCTGATTTTCTTGAAGAGATCTTTAGTCTTTCCCATTCTATTATTTTCCTCTATTTCTTTGCATTGATCACTGAGGAAGGCCTTCTTATTTCTCTTTGCTATTCTTTGGAACTCTGCATTCAGAAGGATATATCTTTCCTTTTTTCTGTTGGCTTTCACTTCTCTTTTTCTCTCAGCTATTTGTAAGGCCTCCTCAGGCAACCATTTTGCCTTTTTGTTTTCTTTTTCTTGGGAATGGTTTTTTAAATTAAATTAATTTGTTTATTTTAATTGGAGGCTAATTACTTTACAATATTGTAGTGGTATTTGCCATACATTGACATGAGTCAACCACGGGTGTACATGTGTCCCCCATCCTGAACCCCCACCACCACCTCCCTCCCCATCCCATCCCTCTGGGTTGTCCCAGTGCACCAGCTTTGAGTGCCCTGTTTCATGCATTGAACTTGGACTGGTTATCTATTTCACATATGGTAATATACATATTTCAATGCTATTTTCTCAAATCATCCCACCCTCATCTTCTCCCACAGAATCCAACAGTCTGTTTACATCTGTGTCTCTTTTGCTGCCTTGCATGGTCATTGTTACCATCTTTCTAAATTCCATATATATGCATTAATATATTGTATTGGTGTTTTTCTTTCTGACTTACTTCACTCTGTTTAATAGGCTCCAGTTTCATCCATCTCATTAGAACTGATTCAAACGCACTATTTTAATAGCTGAGTAATATTCCTTTGTGTATATGTACCACAACTTTCTTATCCATTCATCTGCTGATGGACATCTAGGTTGCTTCCATGTCCTGGTTATTGTAAACAGTGCTGTGATGAATATGGGGGCACAACATGTCTCTTTAGATTCTGGTTTCCTTGGTATGTATGCCCAGCAGTGGGATTACTGGGTGGTATGACAGTTCTATTTCCAGTTTTTTAAGTAATCTCCACACTGTTCTCCATAGTAGCTGTACTAGTTTGCATTCCCACCAACAGAATAAGAGGGTTTCCTTTTCTCCACACCCTCTGCAGCATTTATTGTTTGTAGACTTTTTGATAGCAGCCATTCTGACCGGCATGAGATGGTACCTCATCTCACAGTTTTGTGGTTTTGATTTTCATTTCTCTGATAATGAGTGATATTGAGCATCTTTTTATGTGTTTGTTAGCCATCTATTTGTCTTCTTTGGAGAAATGTCTCTTTAGTTCTTCGGCCCACTTTTTGATTGCGTCATTTATTTGGGGATGATTTTGATCACAGCCTGCTATACAATGTTATAAACCTCTGTTCATAGTTCTTTAGCTACTCTATCAGATCTAATCCCTTGAATCTATTTGTCACTTCCCCTGTATAATCATAAGGGATTTGATTTAGGTCATACCTGAGTGGTCTAGTGTTTTCCCTACTTTCTTCAATTTAAGTCTGAATTTGGCAATAAGGAGTTCATGAGCTGAACCACAGTCAGCTCCTAGTCTTGTTTTTGCTGACTGTATAGAGCTTTTCCATCTTTGGCTGCAAAGAATATAATCAATCTGATTTCAGTGTTGACCATCTGGTGATGTCCATGTGTAGAGTCGTCTCTTGTGTTGTTGGAAGAGGGTGTTTGCTATGACCAGAGTGTTCTCTTGGTAAAACTCTGTTAGCCTTTGCCCTGCTCATTTTGTACTTCAAGGCCAAACTTCCCTTGGAGTTACTCCAGGTATCTCTTGACTTCCTACTTTTGCATTCCAGTCCCTTATGATGAAAGGATATCTTTTTTTTTTTTTGGTGTTAGTTCTAGAAGGTCTTGTAGGTCTTCATAGAACCATTCAGCTTCTTTGGCATTAGTGGTTGGGGTATAGACTTCGATTACTGTGATATTGTATGGTTTGCCTTGGAAACGAACAGAGATCATCCTGTCGTTTTTGAGATTGTACCCAAGCACTGCCTTTGGGACTCTTTTGTTGACTATGAGGGCTGCTACCTTTTTTCTAAGGGATTCTTGCCCACAGTAGTAGAAATAATGGTCATCTGAATTAAATTTGTCCATTCCGGTCCATTTTTAGTTCACTGATTCCTAGAATTTGATGTTCACTTTTAAGTACATTGTGCTAAATGCCATGCTGAAAGTAAAGTCACTGTGCTATTCCATTTCCCTTATCTAAAAAACTATTATTTCACCTGGCATTTATGTCATGTTAACTTTTATGTAGTTCCTCTAATTCTCTTTTTAACAACACTGAAAAATTTCCGGTATGAGTCATCCCAACATCTTTACTGCTTTCCATACCTTTAAAACTTTTCCTAACAGTGGTTATGAGAAAGGTAGCATTAACTTAGTGTGTAATTTACTTGAACCTGGATACACGAATATATCCAACAGTCATGACATTGTCTCCCCTTTAGTTAGAGTCTCAACTTCTATTCTGTCCAGTTAGAAGACTACCTTTCTTCTTGGAGATGAAGGAAACAAAATGTTTCCCAAGCAGTATACTACCCAGGTCTATGTTTTCTACTTTTGCTTTTCTAAAGCATTTTTTCCTCCATGAGCTTTGGTCCCTTTTATGTTTTTAGCATTTTCATGATTGTTCTTACAGGTTTATGTTACTCATTTATGCCTTTCTTCCTTTCTTTTTTCCTTTTTTTATCATTTGACATTTAAAAATCCAATTTAGTCAGAGTATTCCCTCTGTTGTACCTCTGGTTATTTCACATGGCTCTATTTTCTTTGTTATTGAATTCTCATACTTGTGTGATAGAATTTTACTTTGTAGAATTGCCTATAATCACTATGCCATTAGAGTCTTTGGTCATTAAATCACAGTTATAATTTTTAATTTTCCAAAATCTGCTTTTTAGCTTACAGGGTCTGCAGTTGACTATGCTCAGCTTTCTCTTCCCTTACTATTAACAACTCCAATCTGACATTACAATTTGTCTTCTTTCGGTTCCTTTTACTACCAAATATCAGTCAGTTCAACTGTGCTCTTCAGGCTTAAAGAATAGAATGCTCTTGTTGAAAATAATCTGACTTCAACCACCTTTGGAAGACAACGAGTCTTCCTAATTTTTTAAACACATTGGTTCTCAGCTTCAGGTGCACATTATATTTAATTTACTTGGTCTGGATTTGGGACAAGGCACTCCGATTTAGGACTACCTTTGTAATAACAAAGGAATCTGTACAATAATTTTTCTATTTGCCAAGTGATGAGATTTTTTGTTTATTCACTATCATGTTTTTTAATATTTCCTTTTATTATAAAATAACTTTTTCCCACCTACTCCTCATTATTCTTTTTTTCTTGCTTCTATATCTTGTGTAAGAATCCTTTATTTTCTAGAAAAATAACTCTTTGTACTTACAGACTGAATATATCTTTTCAGTAACAATCACAATTGTTATTTTTGTTTTCTACATCAGCTTTATTGAATTGAAATTTAAGAATTTAAGGCATGTCACACATAATTCAAAATTTCTTAGAAATGACCATAAAAAAGCTAAAAAAAAAACAGTTGAAATGAACTTTAGTAATGTGTCCTTTAACCCACTGTATCCAAAGATGTTATAATTTCATCATGTGATATATAGTTTATTGCTGTTTTTGTTCAGTCACTAAGTCATGTCTGACTCTTTGCAACCCCTTGGACTGCAGCATGCCAGACTTCCCTGTCTTTCACTATCTCCTGGACGTTGCTTAACCTAATATCCATTGAGTCAGTGATGCTCTCCACCATCTCATCCTCTGTCACTTCTTTCTCCTCCTGCCCTTAGTCTTTCCCAGCATCAGGGTCTTTTCCCATGAGTTAGTAGTTCTTTGAATCAGGTGGCCAAAGTATTGGAACTTCAGCTTCAGCATCAGTCCTTCCAATGGATATTCAGTGTTGATTTCCTTTAGGATTCATTGGTTTGATCTCCTTGCAGTCCAAGGGACTCTAAGAGTCTTCTGCAGCACCACAGTGTAGCACCACAGTTCGAAAGCATCAATTCTTCCGGCTCTTAGTCTTCATGGTCAACTCTCACATCTGTCCATGACTACTGAAAAGACCATAGCTTTAACTATACGGACCTTTGTTGGCAAAGTGATATCTCTGCTTTTCAATTGGCTGTCTAAGTTTGTCACAGCTTTTCTTCCGAAGAGCAAGTGTCTTTTAATTTCATGGCTGCAGTCACCATCTGAAGTGATTTTGGAGCCCAAGAAAATAAAATCTGTCAGTGTTTCCACTTTTTCGCCATCTATTTGCCATGAAGTGATGGGACCAGATACCATGATCTTAGGTTTCTGAATGTTGAGTTTTAAGCCAGCTTTTTCAGTTTTTTCTTTCACCCTCATCAAGAGGCTTTTTGTTCCTCTTTGCTTTCTGCCATTAAAGTAGTATCCTCTGTATATCTGAGCTTGTTGGTATTTCTCCCTGCAATCTTGATTTCAGCTTGTGCTTCATCCAGCATGGCATTTTGCATGATGTACTCTGTATATAAGTTAAATAAGCAGGGTGATAATATACAGCCTTGACATACTCCTGTCCCGTTTAGACCTAGTCCATTGTTTTATATCTGATTCTAACTCACTTCTTGACCTGCATGCAGATTTCTCAAGGGAAAGGGAAGTCACTCAGTCGTGTCTGACTCTTTGCAACCCCATGGACGGTAGCCTACCAGGCTCTGCGATCCATGGGATTTTCCAGGCAAGAATTCTGGAGTGGGCTGCCATTTCCTTCTCCAGGGGATCTTCCCAACCCAGGGGTTGAACTCGGGTCTCCTGCGTTGCAGACAGACGCTTTACCGTTTGAGCCATTTCTCAGGAGGCAGGTAATATGATCTAGTTTTCCCATCTCATTAAGAATTTTCCACAGTTTGTTGTGATCCACATAGTCAAAGGCTTTAGTGTAGCCAATGAACCAGAAGTACCTGTTTTGGGGGATTCCCTTTCTTTTTCTGTGACCCAACTGATGTAGACAAATTGATCTCTGGTTCCTCTGCCTTTTCTAAATCCAGCTTGAACATCTGGAAGTTCTCGGTTCACATTACTATGTAAGCCTAGCTTGGGGTTCACATACTATGTAAGCCTAGCTTGGGGATTTCGAGCATTACCTTGCTAGCATGTGAAATGAGCGCAGTTGTATGGTTGCTTGCACATTCTTTCACATTGTCCTTCTTTTGAATTGGAATGGAAACTTTTTCCAGTCCTGTGGCCACTGCTGAGTTTTCCAAATTAGCTGGAATATTGAGTGCATCATCTTTTAGGATGTGAAATAGCTCAGATGGAGTTACATCACCTTCACTAGGTTTGTTCATAGTAATGCTTCCTGAGGCTCATGTGACTTCATATTCCATGATGTCTAGCTCTAGGTGAGTGACCACATCATTGTGATTATCTGGGTCATTAAGACCTTTTTTGTATAATTCTTCTTTGTATTATTGCCATCTCTTCTTAATATCTTCTGCTTCTGTTAGTTCCTTGCTGTTTCTGTCCTTTATTGAGCCCATCTTTGCATGAAACATTCCCTTGCTATCTCCAAGTTTTTTGAAAAGATCTCTTGTCTTTCCCATTCTATTGTTTTCCTCTGTTTCTTTGCATTGTTCACTTAAGAAGGCTTTCTTATTTCTCCTTACTATTCGCTGGAACACTGCATTTAGTTGGGTATATCTTTCCCTTTCTCCTTTGCCTTTCAGTTCTCTTCTTTCCTCAGCTATTTGTAAGACCTCCTCAGACAACTACTTTGCCTTCTTGTGTTTGTTTTTCTTTGGGATGGTTTTTGTCACCACCGCGCATAGTGTTATGAACCTCCATCCATATAGTTCTTCAGGCACTCTGTCTACCAGATCTAATTCCTTGAATCTGTTTTTCACCTCTACGGTATAGTCATAAAGCATTTGATTTATGTCATACCTGAATGATCTAGTGGTTTTTCCTACTGTCTTCAATTGAAGCCTGAATTTTGCAATGAGAAGCTCATGATCTGAGTCACAGTCAATTCTAGGTCTTATTTTTGCTGACTGTATAGAGCTTCTCCATCTTTGGCTACAAAGAATATAATCAATCTGATTTTTGTATTGACCATCAGATGATGTCCACGTGTAGAGTCATCTGTTGTGTTTTTGGAAGAGGGTGTTTGCTATGACCAGTGTGTTCTTTTGGCAAAACTCTTTTTAGCCTTTGCCCTGCTTCATTTTGTATGCCAAGGCCAAATTTGACTGTTACTTCTGATATCTCTTGATTTCCTACTTTTGCATTCCAATTCCCTGTAATGAAAGGGACATCTTTGGTGTTAGTTCTAGAATGTCTTGTAGGTCTTGATAGAACCATTCAGCTTCAGCTTATTAATGAGATATTTATTAACTCTTTGAAAGTTGGTGTGTATTTTACATTCATAGCACATTTCAATTTGTACTAGCTATATTTCAAGTGTTCAGTAAGACTAGCCATATTTCAAATGTTCAGTAGCTATAGATGGCTACTGGCTACTGTATTGGTCAGAGTAGGTCCAAATGAACAGTTGATGTGGCAGAGGATGAGATAGACTGCATCATCGACTCAATGGACATGAATTTGAGCAAACTCCTGGAGATAGAGGAAAACAGAGGAACTGGCATGCTGTAGTGCATGGTGTTGCAAAGAGTGGGACACAACTTAGTTACTATACAACAACAACCATATTATTTTACCTTAAAATTTACTATAGAAAATGCCCATCGATTTGTCTTTTCTCATGATTTCTTCCTAATTAGAATTAATCTTATATCTCTCCTCTCACAGCACATTATTTAAACTTCCATCATAGCATTTTTATTTCATATTGTTTTTATTGTGTTACAATAATTGATTTGCCTGTGTGTTTCTCCAACTAAATTGCCAGATGTTTGAAGGCAGGTTTTGCATACCATATTTATCTTTGTGCCATCTTTCCCCATCCTTAGCAGTTCTCATTGCTTTCTGAGATAGTAAATCAAGCAATAAATGTTTATGGAATTATTGCATAGAACCCATTTTTTCGTGTGTCTGCATATTACAGAGGGTTAGTAATGAGGAATGTGGTCAGTATTCTCTCAGGAATAAGGAGACATTCCATTTTCAAATATCTAGCCACAAGTCAAGATAGCATACATTCTGTTCCAATTTTGTCTAGTCGTGTGTGTTAGCTCTCGTTCTACCAGATGTACCATTTGAATTATGATTTTCTGGTATGTAGTATTTATTTCAGTCTTTTTGTTTCAATTTTAGTGTTGCCTTGAATTATATTTATAGATGACTAGCCAGGTAGACTTTGATTTCTAAAGTTGTTTTGCTAGTTTATCTATGATTCTTAAAGCTGTTCACCAAACCCTAGTATTTGTTCCTAGGAAATGATGATTTGTTCCTAGGAACTGATGATGGAAATCAAGTACAATACCATGTTAACAAGCTTGATTAAATAGCAAATTGCCAAGTTTTTGCTATTTTTATTAAAATAAAAGCTCATTGATTGACTGTATATGTAAGGTATATAGGGACTCCTGCCTCTACAGAATTTTCCATCTACAGTCTCCTAGATCTGTTTGTCAAATCATCTCTCTCACCTGCACTTCCACAGATCTCTCTAAGACAGGGCTAAGTAAAGACAGATTTTTATCATGACATGCACAAAATGACAGTAGATTCTGAATAATACATAAATCAAAGCTGCTTTGTAAATACCCTGTTTAAATGACAAATATTGAAAAAGTACTGCTTACTTTACTACTAAAGGAGGTTATAAATTTCCTAAATATTGACTTGACAGTTACCAGCCTATTAGATGTAGGTAGGGCTTTTGTGATTTAGGAGGGACTGTGATGGTGGTAGTGGCATAGTATTTCTCACCTTTCATATGTGACTTTATATAACTAGTATCCCATCATCAAGAACACTATCAAGAAGGTATTGTTTTTTTTCCTGCTGATTATAAGTGAAATTATAAGCTGATTATAAACCAGAACTGAAGCATTCCATCTTTTTGTGATTGTGCTAAACTAGGGTTTTGCTAATTTCTGCTTGTGTTGGAAAATACCGTGGAGTCTTTCATGCAGAACAGTTGCCATACTCAGTGATAGCAGGGTTTCCTGCTTTGCTGCCTGTGAAATGAAGATCATATTAACTCCTCCTATCATGAATACCAGCTGCCGAGATGATCAGCCAGTAATTCTGTTAGAAATGCACAGGAAATGTTGGTCTACTCAGTGTAAGGGCAAAAAACAATTTCTTCTTACCTTCCTGCCAGCAGCCAACAGGGAGGCCTAGGGCATGTTAGTGCATTTTTACACTGGCATAGAGCCCTGGAGTTGGACACACTGAATCTTAAATGCACTCAGAATACAGGTTTTGACTGCTTCATAGGAGACATTCCAGACATATTTATGCTCAGCAGAACTCTGAAGTTTTTATTCTTATTATCATGGTACTGTGGTCTTTTTATTTGTTTCTTTTATCTGTGATGTTAGTACTTTTCCAAGGCCAAGTTAAAACAAATAACTCAGATAAGTTCAACTTGTGCTAATCTCTTTACATTTATGGAACCACTTTACTGCAATCCTAAGAAAGATGTTGAAACTCAGGATATGTCTGTACAGGCCTGGTAGATTGGAAAGCCACAGTGTTTTCAATAGCCAGTCTATAAAAATCTTCTTGCTACAAAATCAGGGTTTATCTTCTCAATTTTCTTTTCTCAGTGAATCCATAGTTTTGGTTAATTCATTTATCTGAAAGTAAATCATTTTAAATGGTGTTAGAAGTTTTCATAATATCCAGAAATACATTACAACATAAAATCCAATGATTTTATTGTGTTACTTATGTTTATAATTCCATCATTCTGGACCACCAATTTTTTTTTTATTGGAAATTTTGGATACTCTTTCAGAGTTAGTAGTGGAAAGAACATGGCATTTAGAGGCAAGACAAAAATCCGAGTTCAAATCGTAGCTGACCATGTTATCCTAAATCAAGTTATTTAAGCTCTCTAAACCTCCATTTTTACATCTGAAACCATAGGTAAGTATAGCTGCATACATTCCAACAATATTACTGAGAGGACCAAATATGATATGTGAAAGTTGCTCAGTCTTCTCCAACTCTTTGCAACTCCTTGGACTATACAGTCCATGAATTCTCCAGGCCAGAATACTGGAGTTGGTAGCCTTTCCCTTGGACTGTAAAGAGATCCAACCAGTCCAGCCTAAAGGAAATCAGTCCTGGATATTCATTTATTGGAAGGACTGATGCTGAAGCTGAAACTCCAATACTTTGGCCACTTGATGCAAAGAACTGACTCATTTGAGAAGACCCTGATGCTGGGAAAGATTGAAGGCAGGAGGAGAACCCCTGGACAGAACAGAGGATAAGATGGTTGGATGGCATCACCGACTTAATGGACATGAGTTTGAGTCAACTCTGGGAGTTGGCGATGGACAGGGAGGCCTGTCGTGCTGCAATCCATGGGGTCACAAAGAGTCGGACACAACTGAGCAACTGAACTGAACGGAGCCTTTCCCTTCTCCAGGGGATCTTCCCAACCCAGGGATCGAACCCTGTTCTCCCGCATTGCAGAAAGATTCTTTACCACGTGAGTCACCAGAGAAGCCCTGTAAACTGTAAAGAGCTATATAAATGTTGGTTATAAATTTTGGTTATAATTTTTGCTATAACCCTTTTACCATAAAATCTTTAATACAAATATCTCCTGCTTATAATCCCTTAGTAGCAGGTTAGATATGATAGTATCACTTAAGAATGTATGTTTCATTTTACTGCTGAAAATGTATGTATCACCAGATTCTCTTACTAAGGTTTCATATTAAAAATGAATAATAATCATTCCAACAGAAACAATTTATGAGTAAACATTGGTCATCCCCCCCTACCCACAAAGTAAAATAACTGCTTTTAGTTTGTGTAGGGAGATTAAATATTTCTTCTTTGGCTTATATTATAGCCTTTGAGAAACAATATTAAGTGATTCATTGGGTTGATCTCATTTTAAAGTGATTTTAGTCTGTTACTTGCTTGAGTTCCCATTATTGACTTTTATTTGTAAGAGACTTAGGCAGGTTCAATCTCTTACTGTACAAGTATGTTAAACCTTAATACTGTGAGCTACATTATGAGTTCAGCATCACTGGAGGTGTGAACTAGGTGAGGCTAGATGGCTGGAAATGTTTAGCTGGATAGCATAGATGATATAGAGCTAAGAACTGGAAATCTTTCTAATTCTGCTATGTTGTGATCTTTTCTTCTGTTTATTTTCAAATTTAGATTATTAACATACTTATATATACTTTATTCCTTTAAATATTGCTTGTTCCCCTTAAAAACTTTGGAAATTCTGGCTAGGGAAAAATCTACTAGAGTAACATGAAAAAATATATTTTGTGTGTGTTACCAGTTTTCTAAGCATTTTTTTTCTTTTTTCAGTGTTCATAATGCTTTATGTTAACCTTATGTCATTTATCTCATTCTGTCTAATAAATTCTAAGTTATTTCTCTAATTCCCTTTTGTTGGTTATAAAATTTTCTGGAGAGATAAGATATTTAATAACGTCCATACACCTCATATTAATTTGTACAGAGCCTGACTCAATAAAACTTCTAAAGTTTAACTTATGGTTACTGGTACCTAAAACTGGGAAGAAAGTTGGCCTTGATTAAGGTCGCTTATGTTTGTTTTTTTTTTTCCTATCTGCCAGTCACGGAATCTACTCTCAATACATCATTCTGAGTCTGCTTAATTTTCTAATGTAAAAATCCCATTTATATAAACATCATTAAAAGCATCTGGTAACCTAATTTTTTTAAAAAGCTCCCAATTTCACATATTTCCAAATGGTATCCAAAAATTCTTGGAAATAAAAAGTATAGCTTCTCCACCCTAAATATAAAATCACTGGAGCTAACGTAAGCAACTGTCTGAGGATTTTTAAGGTTAAAGTACTTATGGTAACGAAGCATTTGGTAATTTGTCCAGACTAGATTCCAGAATAGCTCCATTGTCTGATAACTGATGTCTTTAAATATTTGAGTTCACTTTGATTGTTAGTTTATGAGCATCACTAAAGTCTGACATATTAATACTTCTGCTTGGTAACCTTTCTTAGGCCCCTACCTTCTTTTCCCAACATTCTTTCATCCCTGTTGGAAAAAGAAAATAGAATCTTTAAAACTAAATGAGTGTGTCTCTTTCTTTAGTTACCTTAAAAATTGTAATGCTTTTCATCAAGAAAACTCATTACCTGTGTTAGTATAAGTGAATTACATGTTGTAGTCATCATATTTTTAATGGGTTTCCTCATATTTTTATTTTTTCTCTTTATTTTTTAATATAAATTTATTTATTTTAATTGGAGATTAATTACTTTACAATATTGTATTGGTTTTGCCATACATCAACATGAATCTGGCACAGGTATACACGTGTTCCCCATCCTGAACCGCCCTCCCTCCTCCCTCCCCGTACCATCCCTCTGGGTCGTCCCAGTGCACCAGCCCCAAGCATCCAGTTCTTGATTTATAAAAAGTGGCAGCTGCTGCTTTGGTTAAAAGGCTTTCAAAGTGATTAATGTGTTCACCTATAATTTGATTTTTTTAAAGAAATACTTTTATGATAGTGAAAATAATATGTCTCCTCTTCATAAAAAAAAATTGGTGAAACATCTTGGCTTTTGCTCAGAATTTGAAAGTAAATGGGAATCGATTTGAAATATTGAAAAAGTCAAGAAGCTAACTGTGGGTCTGGCTATGTCATTGACTGGCCTGCCATTTCTTTGTATTTAAAATGAAGGGGTATGTTAGGTAATTTTTAAGACTCCTTTCAACTCTGATAACATTCTTCTATTGATAACATTTATTAGGTATGGATTGTGTCAGGATATCAAATAGAGGTATATATCAAAAATATGTAAATTTTTTACCCTTGGACTGTTAAAAAATGGTGAATCTATGCCCTCTCTACCCCCCAAAATGGAAGTTTTGTGTTCAGAATAGCCAGGTCAAAGATGGCTTCTGTTTAGAAATCTTAAGTTTAAATTAATATCTTCTAAGAGTTTCTTGAGAAATCTGTATGCAGGTCAGGAAGCAACAGTTAGAACTGGACATGGAACAACAGACTGGTTCCAAATAGGAAAAGGAGTACATCAAGGCTGTATATTGTCACCCTGCTTATTTACCTTATATGCAGGGTACATCATGAGAAACGCTGGACTGGAAGAAACACAAGCTGGAATCAAGATTGCCTGGAGAAATATCAATAACCTCAGATATGCAGATGACACCACCTTATGGCAGAAAGTGAAGAGGAGCTAAAAAGCCTCTTGATGAAAGTGAAAGTGGAGAGTGAAAACGTTAGCCTAAAGCTCAACACTCAGAAAACGAAGATCATGGCATCCTGTCCCATCACTTCATGGGAAATAGATGGGGAAACAGTGGAAACAGTGTCAGACTTTATTTTTTGGGGCTCCAAAATCACTGGAGACGGTGATTGCAGCCATGAAATTAAAAGACGCTTACTCCTTGGAAGAAAAGTTATGACCAATCTAGATAGTATATTCAAAAGCAGAGACATTACTTTGCCAACTAAGGTCCGTCTAGTCAAGGCTATGGTTTTTCCACTGGTCATGTATGGATGTGAGAGTTGGACTGTGAAGAAGGCTGAGCACCGAAGAATTGATGCTTTTGAACTGTGGTGTTGGAGAAGACTCTTGAGAGTCCCTTGGACTGCAAGGAGATCCAACCAGTCCATTCTAAAGGAGATCAGCCCTGGGATTTCTTTGGAAGAAATGATGCTAAAGCTGAAGCTCCAGTACTTTGGCCACCTCATGGGAAGAGTTGACTCATTGGAAAAGACTTTGCTGCTGGGAGGGATTGGGGGCAGGAGGAGAAGGGGACGACCGAGGATGAGATGGTTGGATGGCATCACTGACTTGATGGACGTGAGTCTGAGTGAACTCTGGGAGTTGGTGATGGACAGGGAGGCCTGGCGTGCTGCGATTCATGGGGTCGCAAAGAGTCAGACACGACTGAGCGACTGAACTGAACTGAACTGAAGAGTTTATGAAACTTGTGAGAGTAGCCATTGTGTGACAATATGATATCATATCATGCATATGTGTAAAGTACAGCAAATAGTAAACACCACAATTTCTTTTCTCATCCCTTTGGACTTCCTAGATCAGTTCCTTGAGGGTAAATAATTTTTGCTTTATCAATACATTATCTGTTTACCCTGTATTATAAAAAATGAGCCATTGTTTCTGCTACCACCCTTACTTCTCTTTTTCATCTCCCCCCAATATGTTAACTCTGTTACCAGTTAATTCAATAAGTTATGTTTAAGTTATTTTGAATATGTGAATATTATGAATATGTTGTTTATTATAGAGCCAAGTAAAACTCTTCATTATATTTCTTTTTAAAATTATTCTTAGTTTTACAATTTTATTTTATTATTTTTTAACTTAATTTTTATTTTATAATGGGGTATAGTTTATTTACAGTGTTCTGTTTCAGGTGTACAGCAAAGTGATTCAGCTAAACATTTACCCATATTCATTCTTTTTCAGATTCTTTCCCCATATAGGTTATTACAGGATTATTGAGTAGAGGTCCCTGTGCTATACAGTAGGTTCTTGTTACTTATCTATTTTAAACATAGTAGTGTGCATATGTCAATCCCAAACTACCAATTTATCCTTCCCCCTCCATCTTTCCACCTTGGTAACCATGTCTGCTTTTGAAGTTTGAGTCAGTTTCTGTTTTGTAGATAAGTTCATTTGTAACATGTTTTAAGATTCCATATAAGTGATATTACATGATATTTGTCTTTATCTGACTTACTTCACTGAGTATGATAATCTCTAGGTCCATCCATGTTGCTTCAAATGGTATTATTTCATTCTTTTATGGCAGAATAATATTTCATTGTATATACATACCAAAACTTTTTCATCCACTTTCTGTTGATGAACAGTTAGGATGCTTCCATGTCTTAGCTGTTGTAAATACTGCTATAGTGAATGTTGGGGTGCATATATCTTTTCAAAATATGGTTTTCTCCAGATATATGCCCAGGAGTGGGATTGCTGGATCATATGGTTGTTCTGTTTTTAGTATTTCAAGGAACCTCCATACTGTTGTTCATGGTGATTATACCAATTTACATTCCCACCAATGGTGTAGGAGGGTTCTCTTTTCTCCACATGCTCTCCAGAATTTATTGTTTATATTATTGATAATGGCCATTCTGAACTACGTGAAGTGATATTCCATTGTAATTTTGATTCTCGTTTCTCTAATAATTAGTGGTGCTGAACATCTTTTCATGTGTTTTTTTTTTGCCATCTGTATGTCTTCTTTGGAGAAATATCTATTTAGATCTTCTCCGCATGTTTTCATTGGATTTGTATTTTTGATTTGGAGCTGCATGAGCTGTTTGTGTATTTTAGAGATTAATCCCTTGTTAGTTGCTTTGTTTTTAAAATATTTTCCCATTTTATGGGATGTCCTTTCATTTTGTTTATGGTTTCCTTTTCTGTGCAAATGCTTTTAAGTTTAATTAGGTCCATTTGTTTGTTTTTTGTTTTTATTTTCATTACTCTAGGAGATGGGTCCAAAAAGATATTGCTGAAGTTTATGTCAGTCTCCTGCCCATGTTTTCCTCTAGAAGTTTTACAGTATTCAATCTTACATTTAAGTTTAATCCATTTTGAGTTTATTTGTGTATATAGTATTAGAGAATGTTCTAATTTTTTTCTTTTCAATTTTCCTAGCATCACATACTGAAGAGACTACCTTTTCTCCATTGTATGTTCTTGCCTCCTTTGTTATACATTTATTGACCATAGCTATGTAGGTTTATTTTGGGCTTTCGATGCTGTTCCATTGATCTTTGCATCTGTTTTTGTGGCAGTACCATATTGTTTAGATGACTGTAACTTTGTAGTATAGTTTGAAGTCAGGGAGCTTGATTGCTTCTTGGTCTGTTTTTTCTTTTTCTCAGGATTGTTTTGGCCATTTGGGATCGTTTGTTTCCATACAGCCTTAAATTTTTTTTGCTCTAATTCTCTGAAAAATGCTATTGGGAAGTTAATTGATAGGGACTGCATGGAATCCATAGATTGCCTTGGATAGTACAGTCATTTTGACAGCATTGATTCTTCCAGTCTGAGAACATTTTATATCTTTCAATCTATGTCACCATAAATGGATGTTGAATTTTTGTCAGAAGCTTTTTCTACATCTGTTGAGATGATCATGTTGTCTTTATTCTTCAATTTATTACTGTGGTGTATCACACTGATTTGTGGATATTGAAGAATCCTTGCATCCCTGGGATAAATCCCACTTGACCTTGGTGTATGATCCTGTTAGTATATTGTTAGATTCAGTTTGCTAGTATTTTGTTGAGTATTTTTTTAATACTTATTCAACTTTATTTGAAATGCCATAGTGTCTTCCAAAGTGGTTTTTAAAATTTATTTATTTTATATTAAAGGATAATTGCTTTACAGAATTTTGTTATTTTTCTGTCAAACCTTAACATGAATCAGCCATAGGTATTCATATATTCCCTCCCTCTTGAACCTCCCTCCCATCTTCCTCCCCACCCCACCCCTCTAGGTTGATACAGAGCCCCTATTTGAGTTTCTTGAGACATACAGCAAATTCCCATTGGCTATCTATTTTGCATATGGTAATGTAAGTTTCCATGTCAGTTTCTCCATACATCTCACCCTCTCCTCCCCTCTCCCCATGTCCATAACTCTGTTCTCTATCTCTGTTTCTCCATTGCTGCCCTGTAAATAAATTCTTCAGTACCATTTTTCTAGATTCCTTACATTTGCGTTAGAATATGGTATTTATCGTTCTCTTTCTGACTCACTTCACTCTGTATAATAGGTTCTAGGTTCATCCACCTAATGAGAACTGACTCAAATGTGTTCCTTTTTATGGCTGAATAATATTCCATTGTGTATATGTGCCACAGTTTCTTTATCCATTAATATGTCTATGGACATCTAGGTTGCTTCCATGTTCTAGCTATTGTAAATAGTGCTGCAACGAACATTGGGGTACATGTGTCTTTTTTAATTTTGGTTCCCTCAGGGTATATGCCTAGCATTGGGATTGATGGGTCATATGGTAGTTTTATTCCTAGTTTTTCAAGGAATTTCCATACCGTCTTCCATAATGGTTGTATCAATTTACATTCCCACCAACAGTGCAAGAGTGTTCCCTTTTCTCCACACCCTCTCCAGCATTTATTGTTTGTAGACTTTTGTTGATGGCCATTCTGACCAGTGTGAGGTGATATCTCATTGTAGTTTTGATTTGCATTTCATTAATAATGAGCAATATTTAGTATCTTTTCATGTGTGTGTTAGCCATCTCTATGTCTTTTTTGGAGAAATGTCTGTTTAGGTCTTTTTTTTTTTTTTTGATTGGGTTGTTTGTTTTTCTGGCGTTGAGTTGTATGAGCTGCTTGTGTATTTTGGAAATTAATCCTCTGTCATTTGTTTCATTTGCTATTATTTTCTCCCATTTTGAGGGTTGTCTTTTCACCTTTCTGGTGGGAAGCTTTTGGATCTTCTTCCTTAGCCACACTGCCCCTGGGTTTCAATTGTGGTTTTATTCTATCTCTGCATATGGGTCGTCCACTTGGGTTTGCTCCTGAGGCTGCCCTGGAGGACTTGGGTCTGCCCCAGTGAGGGCCAGGTGTGGAGGTGGTACAGTTGCTTGGGTCACAGGGATTCTGGCAGCATGAGGTACTCAGAGATTTGGTGGTTAAGGCATCAGGAAATATAGTGCTCTAGAAGGGTATAGCAACCAGTATTGGCCAGTGTGTTCCAATATTCTTGCCTGGAGAACCTCCCTCCCTGACAGAGAAGCCTGGCAGGCCACAGTCCACATGGTTGCAAAGAGTTGGACACAACTGAAGTAGCTCTGCATGTATAGATGCAAGACTTTTTTTTGCCTTTGGCAGCTCTGCCCCAGTGAAGGTTAAATGTAAAGGTAGCACACCTGGTTGGTGCCAAGTGTACAGAGACATGGACTGTCTCAGCTGCAGGACTTATGGCTCTATCAGCATCTTTTTTCAAACCTTTGGTAGCTGGTGATCAGAAGGCCTCTTTGGCTAGTCTTTCTCCATAGCTCTGCCTGTTCAGCTGTGGATGCTGGCATGTGGGAAGAGAGAAGCTACGGTGATGGCTTCACCCCCTATGCATGACTCAGCAGTATTGCCTTGCTTCCTGGCTTTCCTCCACAGGCATTTCCCACCACAATCTCCTCCCTCACGTCCCCTTGCTCTGTCTCTCTGCAGTCAACAGCAGCCCTCGCCCTGGGATTGCTCCACAATCCCTACGCTCCAGTTCCTAGCTGCTATAGCTTCTAGGGGACCTGCATCCCTCCCTGGGGTACATATGGCTGTGGCAAGGACTGTCTGATTCTCATTCCATTTAGGCTGCCACAGATCACCTGCTTCACTCTCAGCCTTAAATGTTTCTCCTCTGACCCAGAAAATTGCTGTGATGCGGGGATTGGACCCTGCTTCAGTTCACCCACCTGCTGAGGGCAGGTCCAGTCCTTCTAACACTCCCATTTTTACCCCTAGTACCTTCTTTTTACTGAGTTTTGTGTTGGTCTGTATATTCTTTTGCTGGTGGTCATGTACTGCTGTCTGCTGTCAGCTGGTATTCTGCAAGCACTTCTGTGTCTGAAGGTGTATTCCTGATGTATCCATGGAGAGAGATGTACTTCACATCCACCTATTCCTCTGCCATCTTGTTCTCTCAGGATTTTTGTTTTTATGTTTATCAGTAATATTGGCCTGTAGTTTTCTTTTTGTGTGGTATCTTTCTCTGATTTTGATATTAGGGTGATGGTGGGCTCATAGAATGAGTTTGGAGGTCTTCCTTCTTCTACAATTTTGGGAAGTTTCAAAAGTATAGGTGTTGACTCTTCTCTAAATGATAAAATTAGACTGTGAAGCTATCTGGTCCTAGATTTTTGTTTATTAGAAGCTTTAAAGTTACATTTTCAGTTTTAGTACTTGTAATTGATCTGTTCACATTTTCCATTTCTTTCTGGTTCAGTCTTTGAAGATTGTACCTTTCTAAGAATTTAAACATTTCTTCTAGATTGACCATTTTATTGACATATAGTTCTTGAAATTGTCTCTTATGAGCCTCATATATCTCTGGTATCATTTTTTAATTCTCCATTTTCATTTCTAATTTTATTGATTTTAGCCATGTCCCCTTTTGTTCTTGATGAGACTAGATAAAGATTTATCAGTTTCGTTTATCTTTTCAAAGAACCAGCTTTTCATTTCATTGATCTTTTCTATTTTCTTTGTCTCTATTAATATTTCATTTATTTCTGCTCTGATCTTTATTATTTCTTTCCTTCTAATAAGTTTGGATTTTCTTTGTTCTTCTTTCTCTAGTTGTTTTAGGTGTAAGGTTAGGTTGTTTGAGATTTTTTGTTTCCTTAGGTAAGATTTTATTGCTATAAATATCCGTCTTAGAATTGCTTTTGTTGTGTCCCAAAGGTTTTGGATGATCATGTTTTCATTTTCTTTTGTCTCTAGGTATTTTTTGATTTCCTATTTGATTTCTTTGGTAATCCACTGGTTGTTTAGTAACATTTTTTAGTCTCCATGTGTTTGTGTTTTTTACAGTTCTTTTCTTGTAGTTGATTTCTAGTCTCACAGTGTTTTGGTCAGAAACAGGGCTTGATATGATTTCAATTTTCTTAAATTTACCAGGGTTTACTTTGTGGCCCAGTATGTTATCTATCCTGGAGAATGTTCCATGTGCACATGAGAAGAACATATATTCTGCTGCTTTTGGATGGAATGTCCTATAAATATCAATTAAGCACGTCTGTTCTAATCTGTCATTTAAAGCCTGTGTTTCCTTATTGATTTTCTGTCTGGATGATCTATCTGTCCATTGATGTAGGTGTGGGTGTTAAAGTCCCCCCTATTATTATCTTACCATTGGTTTCTCCTTTTATGGCTGTTAGCATTTGCCCTGTAAATTGAGGTGCTCCTATGTTAGGTGCATATATATTTTCAATTGTGATATCTTCTTGGATTGGTTCCTGGATCATTATGTAGTGTCCTTTGTCTCTTATAACAGTCTTTATTTTAAAGTCTATTTTGTCTGATATGAGTATTGTTACTACAACTTTCTTTTTATCTCTATTTTCATGGAATATCTTTTTCCATCCCCTTACTTTGTCTGTATGTGTCCCTAGATCTGAATTGGGTCTCTTGTAGACAGCATTTATAAGGGTCTTATTTTTGTATCCATTCATCTAGTCTGTGTCTTTTGGTTTGAGCACTTAACCCATTTCTTTTAAGATATTATTGGTATATATATATATGTTTTTATTGCTATTTTGTTGATTGTTTAGGATTTGTTTTTGTAGGTCTTTTTTCTTCCCTTCCTCTTTTTATTATCTTCTCTTGTGGTTTGATGACTATCTTTAGAGTTGTGTTTGGATTTCTTTTTCTTTTTTTGGTGTGTATCTGTTGTATGTTTTTGGTTTGAGGTTACCTTGAGGTTTTGATATAGCAGTCTACACACACATACACAAGATTGTTTTATGCTGCTGCCGCTAAGTCACTTCAGTCATGTCCGACTCTGTGCAACCCCATAGACGGCAGCCCACCAGGCTCCCCCATCCCTGGGATTCTCCAGGCAAGAACACTGGAGTGGGTTGCCATTTCCATCTCCAGTGCTTGAAAGTGAAAAGTGAAAGTGAAGTCGCTCAGTCGTGTCCGACTCTTAGCAACCCCATGGACTGCAGCCCACCAGGCTCCTCCATCCATGGGATTTTCCAGGCAAGAGTACTGGAGTGTTTTATGCTACTGGCATCTTAATTTTAAATGCATTTCCAGTATCCTGAATTTGTGGTCTTCTCATGATTGTTGGTTTCAATACCATATTTATATGTGGATGATCTCCCACATTGTTTGTTTGCCTTTATCAGTGAGTTTTCCCATTTGTAATTTTGTTTTTAATTGTGGCCATTTCTTTTCCACCCAGAGAAGTTTCTTTTAGCGTTCGTTGTAATGCTGGTTTGGTAGTGCTGAATTCTCTTAGATTTTGGTTGTCTGTAAAGTCTTTAATTTCTCTGTTGACTCTGAACAAGATCCCTTTGGTGTAGAGTATTCTTGGTTGTAGGTTTTTCCCTTTTATCACTTTAAATATATTGTGTCACTCCATTATGACCTTCAGAGTTTTTGCTGAAGTATCAGCTGACAGCCATAATGGGATTCACTTGTATGTTATTTGTTGCTTTCAATGTTTTCTCTTTGTCTTTAATTTTTGTCAATTTGATTAATATGTATCTTGGTGGCTTCATCCTTGGGTTTATCCCGTGTGGGACTCTCTTGCACTTCTGGACTTGCATGAGTATACCTTTCCCATGTTAGGGAAGTTTTGGGCTATTATCTCTTTAAATATTTTCTCAAACTCTTTCCCTCTTCTCCCTCTGGTACCCCTGTAATGCAAATGTACTTGCATTTAATGTTTTTTCCAGAGGTCTCTGAGATGGTCACCCTGTTTTAAAATTCATTTTTTCTTTATCCTGTTCCACAGCAGTGATTACCACCAGTCTTTCAGCTCACTTACTTTTTCTTCTGCCTCACATATTCTGCTATTGATTCCTCCTAGTGTATTTTCCATTTTAGTTATTGTATTCTTCATCTCCATTTATTTTTTCTATAAAATTTCTAGCTCTTTGTTAAACATTTTGTGTATTTCTTGGTCTATGCTTGGATCATCTTTACTGTCATTACTCTTAATTCTCTTGTAGGCAGGTTGCCTATCTCCACTTCACTTAGTTGTTCTGAGAATTTATCATGTTCTTCTGGAACGCATTTTTCTGCTGTCTCATTTTGTCTTACTTTATATGTTTGTGGTCTTCATTTCTCAGGCTGCAGGTTTGTAGCTCCTCTCTCTTCTGGTGTCTGCCCCCTGGTGGATGAGCTTGGTCCAGGTGCTTGTACAGGCTTCTTGGTGGCAGCCACTGGTTGGTAGAGCTGGGTTTTATTGCCCTTCTGTGCAGGGCCATGTCAAGTGGTATGTTTAGAGACATCTGTGCACTCAGAACAACTTTAGGCAGCTTATCTTTAATGGGGGCTGTGTTCCCACCCCATTGGTTATTTGGTTTGATGTATCCTAGCACGGTGAAGGCAATGGCAACCCACTCCAGTACTCTTGCCTGGAAAATCCCACGCGCGGAGGAGCCTAGTAGGCTGCAGTCCATGAGGTTGCAGAGTCGAACACGACTGAGTGACTTCATTTTCACTTTTCACTTTCATGCATTGGAGAAGGAAATGGCAGCCCACTCCAGTGTTCTTGCCTTGAGAATCCCAGGGACGGTGGAGCCTAGTGGGCTGCCGTCTATGGAGTCGCACAGTCAGACACGACTGAAGCGACTTAGCAGCAGCAGCAACAGCAGCATCCCAGCACTGGAACCTGCAAGCTGTCAGGTAGGGCCAGGTATCAGGGCCAAAATGGTGACATCCTGGAGAGCTTACACAGATGAATACTCCCTTGGACCACTTCCACCACAGTCATTGCCCACACAGTGAGCCACAGCTGACCCCTGCTTCCCCAAAAGACCTGCATGACCTGCAAGTATATCTGGCCCAGGCTTCTATGGAGTCCCTGCTTTTCCCTGGGTTCCAGTGCATGTGAAACCTTGTGTGTGCCCTCCATAGGTAGAGTCTCTGTTTCCCTCAAGTCTTGTGGAGCTTCTGCATTCAAGCCCTGCTGACCTCAAAAGCCAAATGCTCTGGGGTTTCTTCCTCCCAATGCCAGACCCCTAGACTATGGAGCCTATCATGGGGCTTAGAACACTCACTCCTGTGAGAAAACCTCTGCAATTAATTACTTTCTCATTTGTTTGTCATGCATTCCAGGGTGTATGGAATTTGGTTATATTGTGAAAGCACCCTCCCTACAATTTTGTTGTGGCTTCTTATTTGTCTTTAGATATAGAGTATCTTTTTTGGTAGGTTCTAGTCTTTTTTGTTGATGGTTGTTCAGCAGTTAGTTGTGATTTTGGTTTTTTTCATCAGAGAAGGTAAGCTCAAGTCATTCTCCTTCTCCATCATGTCTCCTGCCAATACCTGTATTTTTTTACTGTGTTGATCTTTTCCCCAGAGTCTCTAATTCCATTTCTTCTGTTTTCATAATGTATTTCTCATGAGCTTTGTTTCTTTCAAAAGCTGCATTGTATCTCGTTCCCTTACATTTTTCCTGGGAGATACACTTGGGACATCATCACAAATGGCCTTATATTGATGACATATAAAAATATAATTCACTTTCATTTATTGGATTTATACCTAGCAACTTTGGTAAACACTATTAATTCTAACTTCTTTGTATATTTTAAAAAAGTTTTCTATCTGTACAATCAAATCATCTGTGAATGACATTTTTTGTATCTTTTTCTCCAAACTTTCTTTCCTTTTCAATAATGGCTAAGGCTTAAGTTAAATCCAACTTTGTCATAATTTATTTAGGATTTTTACATAAATATTCATTGGTAAAATTAAACTGTCATTTGCTTTTCACTTTCAGTCTTATTTGATTTTGTCATCAAGGCTATGTTAGCTTTATTCTTCCTCTTCTGTTCATTCTCTGGAAGAGTTTGGTTAGATTTAAATTATTTGTTATAGCTTACTTGCATTATAGTCAGATATCATGTCCTGTGTGAAACCATTCCTTTGAGATATATCTCGACTAACCTTAAAGCCCTGTTTATGGCCAGCTTTTGTAAATATCCAAGGTGTGGGCTCAGTGGTGAGGGATCTGTCTGCCAGTTCAAGGGACATGGGTTCCATCTCTGATCTTGGAATATCCCACATGCTGTGGGACAACTAAGCCTCTGCACCACAGCTATTGACCCATTGCTCTAGAGCCTGGAAGCCACAACTACTGACCCTACATGCCACAACTACTGAAGTCTGCACACCCTAGAGACCATGGTCCACAACAAGAGAAGCCACTGTGATGAGAAGCCCACACACAGTAACTAGAAAGTAGCTCCCACTCACTGCAACTAGAGAAAAGCCCATGCAGCAATGAAGACCCAGGACAGCTAATAATAAATAAATAAAATGATTATTTTAAATATCCGGGGTGCACCTAAAAGAAATGTGTATTCTACATTTGATGGGCACAGTGTTTTATTTATGTTGATTAGAAAAAGTTTGTAATCATGTTCAAATCTTTCTACACCTTCACAGAGATCTGTTTAAAATTTGCGACTGTGATTGTGGATTTGTCTATTTCTCCTTGTAAATCTGAACCATTTAACTGTATATATTTTAGGATCTTATTAGTATATACCAATTTAGTTGTTTTTCTTTTAAAGTGTATTTCTTTTAAACAAAACCTTTTTTTTAATTCTGAAGTGTGGTTTTTATCTTTTGTAATGTTTTTTGCCTTAAAGTCTATTTTGTCTGAAAGTAGCATAGCTGTATGTTACTTATCAGAAGCAGAAGATATTAAGAGGAGGTGACAAGAATACACAGAAATATATAAAAAAGATCTTCATGACCCAGATAACCACGATGGTGTGATCACTCACCTAGAGTCAAACATCCTGGAATGTGAAGTCAGATGGACCTTAGAAAATATCACTACGAACAAAGCTAGTGAAGATAATGGAATTCCAGTTGAGCTATTTCAAATCCTAAAAGATGATGCTGTTAAAGTGCTGCACTCAGTATGCCAGCAAATTTGGAAAACTCAGCAGTGGCCACAGGACTGGAAAAGGTCAGTCTTCATTCCAATCCCAAAGAAAGGCAATGCCAAAGAATCTTCAAACTATGACACAATTCCACTCATCTAACACGCTAGCAAAGTAATGCTCAAAATTGGTTTTGAGCTAGGCTTCAATAATACATGAACTGTGAACTCCCTGATGTTCAAGCTGGATTTAGAAAAGGCAGAGGAACCAGAGATCAAATTGCCAACATCTGTTGGATCATCGAAAAAGCAAGAGAGTTCCAGAACAAAAATCTATTTCTGCTTTATTGACTACGCCAAAGCCTTTAACTGTGTTAGTTAGTTAGTTCAGTCACTCAGTCGTGTCTGACTCTTTGCAACCCCATGAATCACAGCACGCCAGGCCTCCCTGTCCATCACCAACTTCCGGAGTTCACTCAGACTCACGTCCATCGAGTCCGTGATGCCATCCAGCCATCACATCCTCGGTCGTCCCCTTTTCCTCCTGCCCCCAATCCCTCCTAGCATCAAAGTCTTTTCCAATGAGTCAACTCTTCACATGAAGTGGCCAAAGTACTGGAGCTTCAGCTTTAGCATCATTCCTTCCAAAGAAAACCCAGGGTTGATCTCCTTCAGAATGGACTGGTTGGATCTCCTTGCAGTCCAAGGGACTCTCAAGAGTCTTCTCCAACACCACAGTTCAAAAGCATCAATTCTTCGGTGCTCAGCCTTCTTCACAGTCCAACTCTCACATCCATACATGACCACAGGAAAAACCATAGCCTTGAATAGACGGACCTTAGTCGGCAAAGTAATGTCTCTGCTTTTCAATATGCTATCTAGGTTGGTCATAACTTTTCTTCCAAGGAGTAAGTGTCTTTTAATTTCATGGCTGCAATCACCGTCTGCAGTGATTTTGGAGCCCCCAAAAATAAAGTCTGACACTGTTTACACTGTTTCTCCATCTATTTCCTTGTGTGGATCACAACAAACTGTAGAAAATTCTTCAAGAGATGGGAATACCAGACCACTTGACCTGCCTCCTGAGAAATCTGTATGCAGGTCAGGAAGCAACAGTTAGAACTTGACATGGAACAACAGACTGGTTCCAAATAGGAAAAGGAGTACGTCAAGGCTGCACATTGTCACCCTGCTTATTTAACTTATATACAGAATACATCATGCAAAATGCTGGACTGAGTTAAACACAAGCTGGAATCAAGATTGCTAGGAGAAATATCAATAACCTCAGATATTCAGATGTCACCAACCTTAAAGCAGAAAGCCAAGAAGAACTAAAGAGCCTCTTGATGAAAGTGAAAGAAAAGAGGAAAAATGTTGGCTTAAAGCTCAACATTCAGGAAAGTAAGATCATGGCATCCAGTCAAATCACTTCATGGCAAATAGATGGAGAAACAATGGAAACATTGAGAGACTTTATTTTTGGGTCTCCAAAATCACTGCAAATGGTGACTGCAGCCATGAAATTAAAAGATACTTGCTCCTTGGAAGAAAAGCTATGTTCAGCCTAGACAGCATATTAAAAAAACAGAGGTCCTAGTTAAAGCTATGGTTTTTCCAGTAGTCATGTATGGATGTGAGAGTTCGACTATAAAGAAAGCTGAGCGCCAAAGAATTGATGCTTTTGATTTGTGATTTTGGAGAAGACTCTTGAGAGTCCCTTGGACTGCAAAGAGATCAAACCAGTTCATCCTAAAGGAAGTCAGTCCTGATTATTGATTGGAAGGACTGATGTTGAAGCTGAAACTCTAATACTTTGGCCACCTGATGGGAAAAACTGACTCACTAGAAATGACCCTGATGCTGGGAAAGATTGAAGATGGGAGGAGAAAGGGAAGACAGAGGATGAAATGGTTGGATGGCATCACTGACTCGATGTACATGAGTTTGAGTAAGCTCCGGGAGTTGGTGATGGACAGGGAAGTCTGGATTGCTGCCATCCATGGGGTTGCAATGAGTCAGACTCTACTAAGTGACTGAACTGAGTTGAACATAGCTATATAAGTTTTCTTTATTATTTGAATAACTTTTTCATCTTCTCTGAATTTTTGTTTTTGGTCTCCAAAATAGCATATGTGTTGCAGTTTACCCAGTTTTCTGCAGTCTGAGAATACTTGCCTCTTGAGTACTTTTTAAACAGTGTACTTACAAACCTAACTTTTTAATAACAATAGTTTCAAAAAGCTGAAAGAAATTTTAATGAATTACAAGTATAGTTCCCTCTAGATTCAATACCTATCGTTTTGCCATATTTGCTTTATATTTTTGTGTTATCTCTAACATCTGTGTGTGCATGTATGTAATGATTATATAAGTTGACTTAGTGACTTAAAAAATATATACACTTGTATATACACTTTGTATATGTACACTTTGTATAGACACTTTTTCTAAATGATTCAGAAATAATTTCCAGACATCATGACATGTTATAGGCCTGAATATCTCAGCATGTTTCATGACTTAAGAGGAAAAGAACATTATACTGTATCATCACATCATTATCACACTTAAAAAAGTTAACAATTGTAAAGGATAGCTTAATATTCAAGTCATATTCAGATGGTCCTAAAAACCTTTCATAGCTGTTCATGTATGACATCTGTTTTCTCAAGTTTTTAAAAGTTCTTAAAAATCTGGAATTAAGTTTCTAAAAGTATGGGATGGTTTGGAGGAAAATTTTCCATGGATCTCTTGTATCTCTATACATCTTGAGAGGAACTAGCTCTTTGTTCTCAACTATCTTTTCAAGAATATTTATATAGTGAACACCTTGGAAAATAAAGATAGTATCTCCCTTTGGAGTAAAATCCAGATTTCTTTCCTGTCCAGTGTAGTAAAGATAAAATCTCAGAGCAATTGTCAAGAAAGCTTACTTCCCATTATAAAATATGCAGGTTCCCTAAACAGTCAATTTATTTCTTGTGACAATAATGTGTATGTGAAGGCAGTATCTTGTCCTCTTCATGTCAGCCTATGGGAACTGGGGCTCAGGGAAGCCTAGGCTGTTACTGTAAGTAATAAAATATGTTGTCTCTAGTCAAAAAAGTTTTGTATTTTCTGACAGCATCCATGAAACTATGGCAAGCTAACTTGTTTGCTTCCAAGTAAAGAAAAATCTCAGACCCTTCACAGTTTTTGACACAGTGGTTTTCTCACATTTTATTTTATGACACTGATTGTTAACAGCTTCATTGAGATAAGTTACATACAATGTATTCACTTAAAGTTCATAGTTCAGTGGGTTTTTTGAATATTTACAGAGTTGTGCAACAATCACTCAAATTCGGTTTTGAACATTTTTAGCAACCCCAAAAGAAATCCACACTCCCCATGACTCTGCAACCACCCAGACCTAGGTAACCACCAATCTAGTTGCTGTTTCTAGAGGGCCGTCTACTCTGGACATTTCATGTAAATAGAGTCAGGCAACATGTAGTCTTCGGTATCTGGCTTCTTTCATTTAGCATAATGTTTTCAAAGTTCATCCATGTTTGTAGTATACACCAGTACTTTATTCCTCTTCATTGCCAAATAATATTCCACCAGACACATATGTTTCATTTTACCTACCAGTCTTATCAGTTGATGGACATTTTTTTTCAATAGTTTTTAGGCAATTGTGAATACTACTATGAACATTCATGTATGTGTTTTTTTTTCTCTTTTGCTTAGGCATAAATCTAGGTATGGAATTGCTGAGTCTAAAGGTGGAAAATTAGTTTATTAACTTGACATATTTTTTAATATAGTCATTTACTCCTATAAATTTTCTTCTAAACATTTTTAAATACATCTCATATGCTGTCATATTTTCCAGTTTTATTTTCATTTACTAAGAGTACTAATATAACCTGTTATTTCTCTTTGACCCAAAGGTTAATTTGGAACAAATTGTTTATTTTCTACATTCTTGTAAATATTCCAATTTTCCCCTGTTATTCATTTATCATTTCATTCCATTGTCATGGAAAAACATACTTTGATTTCAGTTCTTTAACTTTTATTGAAGTTGATTTTATAAGATTTAGCATATAAGCTATCCTGGAGAATGTCCTATGCATTCTTGAGAAGAATGTACATTATACTTTTCTCGGGTAAAGGGTTGAATAGATGTCTGTTAGATCTAGCTGATCTATGTTGTTGTTCAAGTCCTCTATTTCCTTGTTGATTTTCTGCCTTGCTATTTTACCTATTATTGAAGACAATCCAGCTGTTGTTGAATTGTCTAACTTGTCAGTTTTTGTTTCTTGTATTTTGGGGTTCTTTTGCTAGGTGTATCTATGTTTCTACTTGTAATGTCTTTCTGATACGTTGACTCTTTTATCATTATAAAATGTTCTTTTTTATCTCTAGTAATGTTTTTTGTTTTATTATATATTTTGTCTGTTAGTATATCCATATAGCTTTGTTATGGTTGCTCTCTTAGTTTGTGCTGTATGATAAAATACCACAAACTGTGCTGTGCTTAGTCGCTCAGTTGTGTCTGACTTTGTGACCCCATGGACTGTAGCCTGCCAAGCTCTCTGTCCATGGTGATTCTACAGGCAAGAATACTGGAGTGGATTGCCATTCCTTTCTCCAAGGGATCTTCCCAACCAAAGGATCAAACCCACATTTTCTGCATTGGCAGGTGGAATCTACCATCTGAGCCACTGGGGAAGCCCAAGAATGGAGTGGGTAGCCTATCCTTTCTCCAAGGGAACTTCCCAACCCAGGAATCGAACTAGGGTCTCCAGCATTGCAGGCAGATTCTTTATTAGCTGAGCTACCCAGGAAATTGAGCTACCACAAATTAGGTGGCTTATAAACAGCAGGAATATATTTTTCACATTTCTGGAGGGTGGGATTTTAGTATCAAGCTGCCAGCATGGTCATGTTCTGGAGAGAGCTCATGTTGCAAACTGCTGACTTCTTGTATCCTCACATGACAGAGGGCTGTGTACCCTTTGGCTTCTTATAAGGAGACTAATCCTACTCATGAGGATTATACCCTCATGATCTAAGTATCTCCACAAAGCCTCACCTCTTAATATCATAACATTGGAATTGGCATCTCAACATATGCATTTGTAGGGACAGGGAACAAATATTTAGTCCATTTCTGGGAACAAATATTCAGTCCATTTCTGTTGCTGTTTGGGTGATTGTATTATTTCCATTTTTTTATGTTCAGTCTTTTTGTATGTTTTCAATTAGTCCATTTCTGGGAACAAATATTCAGTCCATTTCTGTTGCTGTTTGGGTGATTGTATTATTTCCATTTTTTTATGTTCAGTCTTTTTGTATATTTTCATCTAATGTGTTCTCCTATAGACATCATTGGATCTTGCTTTTTTATATAGTCTGAAAATCTGAATTTTGATTGGCTTGTTTAATACATTCACATTCAATGTTATTATTGATATGATTGGATTTTGTCTGCCATTTTACTTTTTGTTTTCTGTATTTCTCATCCATTTTGTTGTTTTCTTCTTCCTCTATTCCTCTTTTATTACCTTCATTTTTGAGTGGATATTTTCTAGTTTAATACAAAATTTTCTTTAATGTTTTTCTTCACTGTTTTTTTGTTTTGTTTTGTTTTCTTTATGGTTGCTCTAGTCACACAGAGTCGGACATGACAGAAGCGACTTAGCAGCAGCAGCAGGGCTTATCATGGATATCATAACCTATCATAATCTACTTAAAATATAGCAACTGAATTCCACTAAAATATAGAAATATTATTTCTATGGTGCTTTATTCTTTTTTCTTCCTCCTATTATTATACATATTACATCTTTGTATGTTAGAAACTTAAAAATAAAATATTTTAATTGAAATTAGAATGTTGTATAACTTTATGTCTTCAAAGAAACTGAGAAAAGCAAGGAAAGGAAGTATATATAGTTTGTTATACTGAACTTCTTATTTAACTTTTCTGGGTTTTTTGCTCATTTGAATTTGTATTATTTTCTGTTGTAAATTATTTCAATACTTTGCTCTCATGATCTCCTTAGTTATGTTATTGTCAAATATGTTACCTTTCTGTATGTTATAGGCCCATCCCATTATACCACATGTTTTATGTAATTGCATTTTAAGTCGGTTAAGAGAAGAAAGACATAGAAATATGCATTTTTACTGCCTTTTACAGTTATATGTGCTGTGCCATGCTCAGTTGCTCAGTCATGTATAGCTCTTTGTGACCCCATGGACTGTAGCCCACCAGGCCCTTCTGTCCATGGAATTTTCCAGGCAAGAACACTGGAGTGGTTTGACATTCCTGTCTCCAGGTGATCTTCCCAATCCAGGGGGGATTGAACCCACATCCCCTGCATTTCAGGTGGATTCTTTACCACTGAGCCATGTGGGGAGGCCTTACAATTATATAGTTGTGTCTAACAGCATTCCTTTTCTTTTTTCCTGTGGCTTCAAATTACTGTCTGGATTCACTTTTTTTCAGCATGAACAATTTCCTATAGTAGTTTTTGTAGAGCATGTCTGATTGCAATAAAATCTGTTTGCTTTTGTTTATCGGGGAATGTCTTTGTTTCACCTTTGTGTTCCAAAGATAGCTTTGCTGGCTATAAGATTCTTGGTTAATAGTTTTGTCTTTGAGTACTTTTAATATGCCATCCCACTGTCTTCGGGCATCCGTTGTTTCCGAGATGTTATTTGTTAATCTTTCTGAAATTCGGTGCTAGAGAATGCCATTTTTCTCTTGCTATTTTCAAAACTTTTTCATTGTCCTTGTTTTTGAATGTTTTTACCAAGATATTATGTATGTAGTTCATTTTTAGCCATTATTTCTTCTGTTCTTTTTTCTTGGTTGTATTGGGTGTTTGTTGCTGTGCACAGGCTTTTCTCTAGCTGTGGCAAGCAGGGGCTACTCTCTAAATTGCCATGTGCAGACATCTCATTGTGGTGGCTTTTTTGTGGCAAAGCATGGGCTCTAGAGCATGAGGGCTTCAGTTGTTGTGGCACATGGGCTCTGTAGTTGTGACTAGTGGGCTTAGTTGCCCTGTGGCATGTGGGATCTTCCTGGACTAGGGATTGAACCTGTGTCCCTTGCATTGGCAGATGGACTCTTAACCACTGGGCCACTAGGGAAGTCCTCTTCTATTATTTTTTCTCCTACTTATTCTGTCTCTTCTCATTCTGTTACTCTCATTACATGTAAGATGATGCCCTCAATGATGCCCTAAACTTCTCTGAGGTTCTGTTTATTTTTGTTTCTCATTTTCCTTCCTGTTGTTCAGGTTGCATGATTGTTACCATCTATTTTAAAGTTCATTGATTGTTTCTTCTACCAGTTCAAATATACTGTTGAGCCCTCTAATGAATTTTTCTTTTTAGTTTTCTTTTATTTTTCAACTCTAGAATTCCATTTGTTCTTTTAAGTATGTTTCTTTATTGATATTATCTGTTAGTTGAGATATTATCATTATACTTTACTTCTTTAAACATTGTTTCCTTTAATTCTTTGAACATATTTGTATAATGGGTGCTTTGACATTTTTGCACACTAATTTCATCATCTCAGCCCTGTGGAAAGTAGTTCTATTGCTTGTTTTTTCCCCTTTTGTATGGGATACTTTCTTGTTTCTTTATATGTCTTGCTGTCTTTTGTTAAAATGTGGACATTTTAGGTAATGTGTTTTAGCCAATCTGATTATTGATTCTCCTCTTCTCCAGGGCTGGTTGCTTGCTTGTCCTTTTTTTTCAATGAGTTTGCTAGACTATTTGATTGAGGTCTCTTTCCCTGACATGGTACAGCATCTGATGTCACTACCCAAAGGTTGTAGCCTTAGACATGTTCACAGTCACCTTGATATGACTGTGTATTTATCAGGGTTCTCTTTGATGGTTTTTTCCCCTGCTCTCTCTCTCAAGGTGAATTCATTTGGTATCTTACCCAGCTATAAACCTTCACTGATGACTTACTAGTGGCTGTATTGTTTTTGACAGTGTCTTTGGGCATGCATGAGGCTTCCGTTGTAGCTCAGTTGGTAAAGAATCTTCCTGCAGTGCAGGAGACCCAGGTTTGATCCCTGGGTTGGGAAAATCCCCCGGAGAAGGAAATGGCAACCCAGTCCAGTATCCTTGCCTGGAAAATCCCATAGAGAGAGGAGCCTGGTGGGCTGCAGTCCTTGGGGTCACAAAGAGTCGGGGCACAACTGAGCGACTAACACTTACTTACTTACTTGGGCATGCATTGCTCCAGGTTCTGACAGTTAATTTAGGGCCTGTTTGAGAAGTTAATTTTGAAGCCAAATCTTTGAGACTTGTTCTAGTCTCAGGGCTTCTTATTTTTCTCTTTCTCCAGTTATCTTTGGTAAATTGTAGCTGATTTGTGGTTTGAGTTGTTCTCATGAGGCTAACTGCCTCTTCTTAATTGCTTGCCACCAAAATTTCTGTTGTTTTTGAGAGTGCCCTTTGGTTTAAAATTCCCCACATCTGTTCCAGGTAAAGTCAGGTCCCTTAGGGAGACCTTCAGAGATCTTTGTTTTTATGGTCTCCCTACCTGTCAACTGACCCACCCACGTAAAATCTCTGTGACTGCTCCAGAACTGATGGCAGAAGCAGTGACCCTCTTTTTTAGAGTGACACCCTGCATTGTGAACAGGACACTGAGAAGGACAGTAACATCTGGTCTCCTCAGCTTGATTACACTAGCATCAGCCTTTGTTCTATGAGTGACTGAGTCCAGTACTCTTAGCCTGCCATGCCAGAGGTTAGATCTTTTATGAGTTGGGACTGTGTGGAAGACAAGAATCACAAAACTCTCAACTGTTCTTGCTTGGAGTACTTCTGTAGTTTGGAACTGGGCATTACTGTAATGCTCAACTGGGTGATGGAGAAGGAGCTCTGTATTCATGTCTGCTTCCCACCTTGTGTGGAGCTTTTGTCAAACTCAGCAGGGCAGGAGGAGAGGAAAGGAGTGGGTCATGGCTAAAATGCCATACGTTCTTTCTATTCACACTGAAATTTAGTAAATTTTGTTGAATAAGTGTTTCTTCATTTGCTATAGGTTTTTCAGATAATATCCAGAATTTTTTTTCCCTAAATTTCATCATTTATTGTTTTTTCCTTAAGATGATTCATAGAGTTTCTCAAGCTCTCATTTACAAAGTCATCTCTCTCATGGCGTGGCACTGAGTTTTTGAATAGTCCATCATAGTTTTTTTCTAAAATGTACCATATTCCAGATTTGTCTGATTATTTCATCACAGTGTGCCACTGTATTGTCTTTTCTAAGATAGCACTTTCTGTTTCTGTCCTTCTCTTTTGTCTTCTTTTGGATTTGAGTATTGTCCTCTCTCTAATAATTTGGAAAACTTGGCTTCTTTTAAGGTTTATCCTGGAAATTAGAATTCCTATATTGTATGCTTATCATATCAAAGTCTAAAGTAATCAATGTCCATATTTGTTTTTTACAGTTACAAGGGCATTAACTTCACTCATCCTCTCCTGACTTATATTGTTTTATCACTGTTTTTCTGTTGCTGCTGCTGCTGCTAAGTCACTTCAGTCGTGTCCGACTCTATGTGACCCCATAGACGGCAGCCCACCAGGCTCCCCCATCCCTGGGATTCTCCAGGCAAGAACACTGGAGTGGCTTGCCATTGCCTTCTCCAGTGCATGTTAGTACTGCATTTTTGAGCACTGCATCTATTTTTATAATTTTGTTTTATAGTTAGTATTTTTTAAAATTCAACCACAAGTGTATTATTTTTTCTCTCATTTCCATTTTGTATTTTAAACCTTCCATTTCATTTGTGTTTCCTTTCTTACACAGGAGAAGATATTCAAAAGGTTTAAATTTCCTTTTGTGAGGTCCTGCTGGGGGCATCCTTTCTCAGTTTCTGTTTGTCTAGAAATGCTTGTATTTTTATCTTGTTCTTGAAAGGTATTTTCACTGGGTATAAACTATGGGTTGACAGTTTTCTTTTTGCATATTAAAGATGCAATTTCATGGTACTCTGTCTTCTGTTGAATATCTGAGAACTTATCTGTAAATTAATTGTCACCCATTTGAAGGCAGTCTATCTTGCCTTTATTGATGCTTTTTAGGGCTTTTTTGTTTTTTGGCTTTATGTTCTGAAGTAACCCTATTTTGCATCTAGTTTGGGGTTTGATTTTTCTTCCATTGGATCTGCTAGACTTCTAGACTCACAGATGTCTTTAATTAGTTCTTAAAAACTTTCCACCATTATCTCTACTATTGACTCTGCCCCATTCCTTCTTTCACCTCTTCTTTCTATAACCCAAATTACCTGTTTGCTATACTACCTCACTCTTTCTTCCATGGCTCTTAACTATTCTTTTATATTTCTCATATGTTTCATCTCCATGTTACATTATAGATCATTCCTTTTCACTTTAATTGTTTTAACTTACTAAGTCTATCTTTAGCTGTTATCTAGTCTGCTATGAAGCTCATCCATTGAGTTTTAAATATCATAGTTTTTACTTTTAGAATTTATATTTCAGTTTAGCTGTTACCTTTTTTTACATGATTTCCTTTATTGTCTTAAAGTTAAAAACCTTTCATCATTGTAAAAATAGTCATTATGTATTTTGTTTCTAATAATTCTAATATTTGAAATCTTTGCTGAGTAGTTTCTGCTATGACATGTTTCTCCTGATTTTTGCTTATGGTATTTTGCTTCCTTGTAGTGATTTTTGAAATGAGTGCTTCATGTCAATGTATGGCAAAACCAATACAGAATTGTAAAGTAAAATAAAAAATAAATTAAAAAAATAAATAAAAGTTCAAAAAAAAAAAGAAAGAGAAAAAGGATTTTTTAAAAAAAAATTCTCTGAAGTTTAATATGGCCTCTCTGAGTCAGGAAGATGCCTGAAGAGGAAATGCAACCCACTCAAGTGTTTTTGACTGAAGAATTCCATGGACAGGGGAGCCTGGTGGGCTACAGTTCATGGTCCATAGGGTCGCAAAGAGTTGGACACTGCTAAGCACACACACATGCTCTTCTGCATAGGATTTATATGCATTTCTGTCCAGACTCTAGGAGGTCGAAGCAGTTTGAGTCACTCTAAAAAAATTTACAGTTTGAAGTTAGTGGGCTCCCCAGCTAAATGCTAACTTGAATTGCAAATCTGTACGATGGCCAGCTTGTGGTTATAGTTTTTCAAGGATCTTTGCCCCTTGTTCTTCTCTGTTGAGATCCAAAATATCTTTTTCTTAAAATTCTCTGGGGTTATTTTGTATATGGTTCTCCCTTACACTAAAAACAGGGGCTTCCCTGGTGGCTCAGAGGTTAAAGCGTCTGCCTACAATGTGGGAGACCTGGGTTCAATCCCTGGGCTGGAAAGATCCCCTGGAGAAGGAAATGGCAACCCACTCCAGTATTCTTGCCTGGAGAATCCCATGGACAGAGGAGCCTGGTGGGCTGTAGTCCACGGGGTTGCAAAGAGTCAGACACGACTGAGCAACTTCACTTTATACTAAAAACAAGAATCTCAAATTCCCCAAGTCTGGTAAATGCCCTTGGGGCAAAAGTAGTTTCTATGGTCAGTTTATTGGAATTTTTTCCCCTTAGATTTTGGCCTGATAAATCCTATTGTGCTTCTCTTTGAGGTTTTTAAGATATTTTTACATTTTTTGCAAGCATAAAAGTTTTTTTTAACTGTCTTGATACCTAACTCCATTATTGGGATATTATTTCTCTGTGCCATTATTTTGTAGTATATATCTCAGATCATCTGAAGCAAAATCACCTGGAAATGTTTATTAGAATTTTAGGTTCTGACAGCCAACCTCAAGCTTACTGAAACAAAATCTTTAGGATGGGGTCCTAGTATCTGAATTTCTGTGAGGTTTTATAAATGATCCTAATGCATACAGAAGTTTGTTTTTATTTATACATTTAATCTTATTTTTTTTTTACTGTAGGACCCTGAAATCTAAATTTATTGTTTTTTTATACTTGCCCAGCATCAAGGTTAACAGCCCATTATTTTTACATTTATTTCATAGCAGTGTTAGTCACTCAGTCGTGTCTGACTCTTTGTGATCCCACAGATTATATAAATCACCAGGCTCCTCTGTCCATAGGATTCTCCAGGTAAGAATACTGGAGTGGGTTGCCATTCCCTTCTCCAGAGGATCTTCCCAACCCAGGGATTGAACCCAGATCTCCTGCATTGCAGGTGGGTTCTTTACCATTTGAGCTACAGGGAAGACCTATCTATTTCATATTCCAACTTTTATCATATAGCAAACGTGTGTGTGTCTGTGTATGTCTATCTGTTTCTGGCCTTTGTATTTTGGATAATTGAGCTGCCTATTCTTTGAGTAATACCATACTGTTTTAATTATTGTATCTTCATGATATGTTTTATTATGTGATAATAAAAAATCTTTTTTACTTTTTTATTATTTTCTCCCACACTAAAAAGTGTACAACATTGCTATAGTTGCACTGGTTTTCTTGCTTCAACAGTCTTCAGTGACTTTGTAGAATACTTTTTCCCACAGTTTTTGAAAGTTTATTTTTTTAAAACTTAACTCCTATAGTACTTTTCCCCTATGGACTTAAGAAGTCCTTTAGACTGAGGTACTTAATATTGTTTTTTGTTCATAAAAATTGGTATTATAATTTTATTGCTTAGCATGGCCATTTTGCTCTAGATACATTTCTACTACATTTTTAAAAATTGGAATGCAGCTATTTACATTTTATGCAGAGCCATTAGGAACACTCCCAAGCTCTAAGGAAGTCTCTTAAGTTTGATAACAATTATTGATTATAGAACTCATTTTCACTCAGTAAATCCTACTGAATCACAGACTATAAAAGCTAGAAAATACCTAAAGATATATTGTCTGTCTCTATAATTTTACCAAAGAGAAACCTGAACTCTAGGGTACAGGAATGACTTATCTGTAGTCACGTAGTGAGTCAGTTCCTGAGGTAAAATCAGGATGTATTTGTTGCATCTTGGAGCTTTTTCTCTTCCTGTTGTATGCTATATCATTATTGCATTATATTAAGTATTCTTTTCATTTGTTTGGGCCTGACTTGTTTTGTTTTACTAGATTGGAAGTTCCTTAAAGGCAGCACTCATTAATTTTTTTGTACAACTCAGCCCTAATATTGTGCTTGGTTCTTATTAAGCACATAATCAGTATTGATAGATGTTGATAAAAAATAAATTGTTCCATTTAGCAGATGTCAAATTGAAGCTATTTCCTTGTGAGCATCACGATTATAACTATAAGAAAAGTGGCATCTAGTGGTTGGTTTATGTATTACAGTTTCCTTTTGTTTCTTGAACTGGTTACTGGAGTCATTTTCATAACCTAGGTGGAATAAATAGAATATAAATTAAATTTTCAAATTGAATTCAAGCATTTTTTTCTGTAGCCACCAAATGTTTTAAGCAGGGACCTCTCTAAAGTAAAACCACATGTTAAGTTATAAAGAAGTGCAAAATGATGAGATTATTAATTTTTAGAAAATCTTTGTATAAAATCACTTCCAAAATGGAATGCATGACTAAAGTTTTATTGTTTGTTTATAAATTATATTACAAGTTGAAGGATATTGTTGGATATTGAAAAATCAGAAATGCAATTATAAAGACAAGTTGCATATTATCTTCTCCATATTGATGAAATCCTATTAGGTTATTGCCTTAAGTTATTTTCAAGAACTTTGTTTGTATTTTAAATGTTAGAACTCCTTTAATTTTTTAAAAAAATTTTAACTGTGCTGTAGTTGATTTACAATATAAGTTTCAGGTGTACAACCAGTGATTCACAATTTTAAAATTTATACTGCATTTATAGTTGTTAAAAAATATTGCCTATATTCCTTGTGTTGTTCAATATATACTAGTAGCTTATTTATTTGATACATAATAGCTTGTACTTCTTAATCCCCATCGTTATCTCCCTTCTCCCCTCTTCTTTCCCTCCACTGGTAACTACTAATTTGTTTTCTATATCTGAGTTTATTTCCTTTTTTGCTATATATACTAGTTTGTTTTACTTTTTAGATTCCACATATAAGTGAAAATATTCAGTATTATGGGCTTCCCTGGTGGCTCAGATGGTAAAGAATCTTCCTGCAATGCGAGGGACCCAAGTTTGATCTCTGAGTCAGGAAGATCCCCTGGAAAAGGAGATGACAACCCACTTCAGCACTCTTGCCTGGGAAATTCCGTGGATAAAGGAGCCTGGTAGGCTACAGTCCATGGAGTCACAAAGAGTAGGACACAACTGAGTAACTAACACACACACACATGCAGTATTATAAATATATACATATATGATATATAACATACAGATAATACATAAAAAAGATAGAACTGCTAATGATAGATGACAATAGAATATTACACCACCTTTTGCTTACAGAACCAAAAGTCTATGCAAATATATTTACGTTTATAATGCAAAGTCAAGGTTAATTCTTAGATTTACAGTCATTTTTGATTATCACTATCCTTTACTCCATTAATGCATGTAATTGAGTGCTGTTAATATGCACAGTCTAATTCAGTGAATATAACTACTCTCATGAATCAATAAATTCTAAAATTTTTAAGTTTTACTTTGGAATCTAGAATTCATGTTTGCACAGAACACTACTAAATATCTTAAATTGATGTCTGTTCCTGACAATTTATAATGTAATATTTATGTATAGGATTATCCTACCCATTAGAGAGCAGTGATATACTGTCTTTGTATCACTACCTGCATCTAATGTAACCAAGTGGCTGGCACATAACAGGTGATCAATATGTATTTGTTGAATTAGTTATATATGTTAGAATGAGTGTGCCTTATTCAATATTAACACCTAACATGTTTTCTGACTTCTTATAATGCTCAGTTTATGTTTGATGAATAAGTAAGTCTGAATAAGTCTATTTAACCTGTAATGTAGTTGATACATAACACTAAAACTAGAGTGTATTACTTAATCACCTATGAATAATTATAGACATATAACAGTTTCATTAGAAATGTCAAATGCACATCTTTTACTGAAACAGCTTTTTGCAATGTGAGTGGGAGATTTCCCCCAATATCAAGCCATTATTATTTGCTGTTATAATTAGGAAAAGGAATTCTAGCGTGAGAATGACTTCTAGTTGTGGCTGAGTGTGTTAGGAGTTTTAAATAGAAGAACAAGGTTAGCGCTTTGATAAGAATTGGGGAAGGTACTATGGTAATGATTGGAGTAAAGGAAAGCATGGAATGTTGGGAAGGAGGCTATGGTACATATTAAATCATAGCCTCCCAAGGCTGAACATTATAAACATTCATTTACATATTTATATCACATAAAAATTTATTTTATTTGATGAGGAGCACAACCCCTTATTTTATATAAATGGTGAACTATCTACATATGTTAAACTAATTACTATTTGTTTTTCTAAGCAGTTCAACTTCATGCAAGAGTAAAGGATAGTTCTGGATGGCAGACATCATCTGTTGTCTTCTTGTTCTAAGGTTCTTATTTTGGAGAAGGATATTTTTCTGGCTCCAGTACTTCAGTTCCTAGTATGAGAGAATGAGCTTGTTAGTAGTGGCTGTTTAAGACAACCTAGGCTCTGGGAACAGCATCTGAAGTCAAACTTGGAGGTATTAGAGACTAAGCTACTAGTGATGAAAGAGTGGAAGCAAAGGAAAGAAAGGTGGTAAAAGGTAGTATATATTTCATGCTCCCTGATTGCTAATGAATGCAGAAAAGCAAGGGACTTTAAGTGGCAATCATCTTTGGCTAGTTGCCAAGGAGTTTGCTAACATAGATTGAGAGGTAATTTCTTACAAGCGATGTTAGAAAAAAAGGAGTTCCTTAGAGCTGAAAATCATATTAAGGGGAAGTTGTATGGATTTTTTTCATTTTTAAAAAGACATTTTTCACTTTATAAGTATTTATTTTCTCATTTTAAAGAGTTCAAACAGAAATGTATACAATAAAAGATGGATGATTCCTCAGAGATAAACATTGTCTATAGTGTTTATCCTTTTAGATATTTTTATGGTAGTTGTTTTAAAAGTTTGGATTGTTGAATTCATCTGAGTCATAAGTCACAGTCTGGTTTTTAGGTTCATATTTAATGATTTTCCTCCCTCTTTCTCTTCCTTATAGGCTTGCTATGGGTGTTCTCCAGGATCAAAGTGTGACTGTAGTGGTATAAAAGGAGAAAAGGTAAGATATGAGTTAATCCTTCAAAAATTTAGAAAACCAATAAAATACTGATTTTAATTAAAAAAATAGGACGTCTACCCCAGCATATAATTAAAATGAATATAATAAAATAAATAGATAAATTAAATATAATTAAGTAAAATGAATTTTACTATGCCACTTATTTTAGATTACTATAGGGATTAGACTATATCTCAGAAGTCAGGAAACACTTTCTGTAAAGAGCCAGATAGCAAATGTTTTAGGCTTTTTGAGCTACATAAGGTCTCTGTCACATGTTTTTCTCCTTTTTAAAAAATAGTCCTTTAATAGTGTTAAAAAGATTTTTAGCTTTTGGACTATACAAAATGGGCTTCTGACTGCATTTGGCCTGATAACTATAGTCTGCCAATCTCTGATGAATCTTGTAATGACTGACTTAATAGGCAAAAGAAAGTAAAAATAACACTTAAGGAACAAAACATTTATCAGGCTACTAATCTATGCTAGACACCATACTAGGCAATTTCATGTATTTTTGTCTAGTCCGTGTAAGTTAATGATTGCTGCATCTCTACTTTCATCTTACTTTTCTCATAACAGCATTCTTACTGTATAGATATGATGATTACAAAGTATTAGTGATGATTAAATAGCACAAACCTAGCTAATATGAATCAGTGACTGACACTGAAATTAGATGTGTTTAAAAAGGGATAGTGAACTGTAGTCTAAAAAGAATTGTACTGGGGGAAGGTGATCATACTCTAGTCTTCATTCTTTGAGACTCAGTTAATATTTTTGAATGAATCACTGAACATTACTAATTATATAAGAAAAAGTTCAGGATAGTATCTTGAGCATATTCCATTTAGGCATATAGAAGGTACACTAGCATATTAAAGGGGTTTAAAAGTCCTGGAGTAAAGAAACCTATTTGTTTTGCAAAGTTATATTTCTAAGCTTTATTTAACCCACTTTCCTTCCAACAGAACACCTATTAATAATAATTGAAGAGTGTTATACAGAACCATTATTTGAGTAACATTAGTTTGAGGGGAGTAGTTTTATGGTAAAGGTAATTTCTGTAGTGCTAAAAAGACCAAGAGGGATTCATTTCTGACATTAGTGGAATGACTTTTATCAGATTAACTCTTAAGAGGTGAACATTCCGGACAAAATATAACAACTATTTAATAGCATAGGAGAGTGACCAAAGTAGGAAAACAGGAGAGCAAATTCTGCCTCTTAAAGAAGGGAAGTACAGTGGGCATGTTTGCACTTCTGTACCTTTTTATCCTGGGTGTACCTTTCATCTGTGCAACGGATGGTAAGATGGCAGACAGAAAACCACAGTTCTAGTGGCTTGAGAAGTCAAGGACAGAATTGAGGATGCCAGAATGGCTATAAAATGATGGGAGATATGCTGGAATGTAGAGAGTTACAGAATAGAGAGCCCAAATATCTGCTTGGAAATGTCACCCAAATACTTGGTTGAACCTTGAACTTTATATGTATACAGGAGGATTCATTCAACCCAGTAGAAAGGAGCAGCTTAAAGGCCGCAATAAGGCAACGCAGATTTAATTGCTGTCCATTGAAAGGAAAATGGAGTTTTAAGTGTTAACTCAGCCAAGTTAGCTATTTCCTGAAACAAATGTTCAGTACTTTTCAGACAATATAAAATAATCCAGGATGTGTGTACATATTAAGTACAATGTCCAGTATGCAATTAAAACCTGTTAGACACTAACACAACAAGATCTGTGAAGTAACAAGTAAAAGTGACCCATAGTCAAAAAAACGACCAATAAATGAAAACTAACTCTGCAATGACACAGATATTAGAATTTTTAGGCAACTGATTACAAAGTAAGTATTCAGTTCAGTTCAGTTCAGTTCAGTCGCTCAGTCGTGTCCGACTCTTTGCGACCCCATGAATCACAGCACGCCAGGCCTTCCTGTCCATCACCATCTCCTGGAGTTCACCCAGACTCACGTCCATTGAGTCCATGATGCCATCCAGCCATCTCATCCTCTGTTGTCCCCTGCTCCTCCTGCCCCCAATCCCTCCCAGCAGCAAAGTCTTTTCCAATGAGTCAACTCTTCGCATGAGGTGGCCAAAGTACTGGAGTTTCAGCTTTAGAATCATGCCTTTCAAAGAAATCCCAGGGCTGATCTCCTTCAGAATGGACTGGTTGGATCTCCTTGCAGTCCACGGGACTCTCAAGAGTCTTCTCCAACACCACAGTTCAAAAGCATCAATTCTTCGATGCTCAGCCTTCTTCACAGTCCAGCTTTCACATCCATACATGACCACTGGAAAAACCATAGCCTTGACTAGATGGACCTTTGTTGGCAAAGTAATGTCTCTGCTTTTCAGTGTGCTGTCTAAGTTGGTCATAACTTTGCTTCCAAGGAGTAAGGGTCTTTTTTTAAATTTTTTAAAATATAAATTTATTTATTTTAATTGGAGGTTAATTACTTTACAATATTGTATTGGTTTTGCTATACATCAACATAAGCGTCTTTTAATTTCATGGCTGCAGTCACCATCTGCAGTGATTCTGGAGCCCAAAAAAATAAAGTCTGACACTGTTTACACTGTTTCCCCATCTATTTCCCATGAAGTGATGGGACCAGATGCCGTGATCTTCGTTTTCTGAATGTTGAGCTTTAAGCCAACTTTTTCACTCTCCTCTTTCACTTTCATCAAGAGGCTTTTTAGTTCCTCTTCACTTTCTGCCATAAGGGTGGTGTCATCTGCATATCTGAGGTTACTGATATTTCTCCTGGCAATCTTGATTCCAGCTTGTGCTTCCTCCAGTCCAGTATTTCTCATGATGTACTCTGCATATCAGTTAAATAAGCAGGGTGACAATATACAGCCTTGACATACTCCTTTTCCTATTTGGAACCAGTCTGTTGTTCCATGTCCAGTTCTAACTGTTGCTTCCTGACCTGCATATAGGTTTCTCAAGAGGCAGGTCAGGTGGTCTGGTATTCCCATCTCTTTCAGAATTTTCCACAGTTTATTGTGATCCACACGGTCAAAGGCATTGGCATAGTCAATAAAGCAGAAATAGATGTTTTTCTGGAACTCTCTTGCTTTTTGGATGATCCAGCGGATTTTGACAATTTGATCTCTGGTTCCTCTGCCTTTTCTAAAGCCAGCTTGAACATCTGGAAGTTCATGGTTCACATATTGCTGAAGCCTGGCTTGGAGAATTTTGAGCATTACTTTACTAGCGTGTGAGATGAGTGCCATTGTTGCTGATGATTAAATAGCATAAACCTAGCCACTATGGAGAATCCCAGGGATGGGGGAGCCTGGTGGGCTGCTGTCTGTGGGGTCGCACAGAGTCGGACACGACTGAAGCAACTTAGCAGCAGCAGCAGCCACTATGAATCAGCGACTGACAGTGAAATTAAATGATTAAAAAGAGAGTAATTTAAAGCAGATAGGGTAAATATTTTTGTTGGTCTAAAGGGAACTCTGCTAATAATAAGTGAACAGATAGAGAATCATAACAGAGCACTGGAAATTGTGTAAAAAAGAAAAAGAAAAGAAAAATCTAGATTTGAAAAGTAAAATATGAGAAAGAATCATTTACCAGATGGGCTTTTAACAGCAGAATGAAGACTGAAGAAAGATGGACAAATAACTTGAGAAACACACATTACCTAACACTAACCAACTAAGTAACAAAATGAAACAAAATATGAATAGCTCCATATCTACTAAGGAAATTGAATTATCAAACCCTTCCCACACTCACATAAAAATTCTAGTCCAGATGTTTTCACTGAGGAATTATATGAAGCATTTATGTGAGAAACAATATCAGTCTTGCATAAACTCAGACAGTGGAGGGATAAGGACTGATGTCCAACTAATTTTATGAAACAAATATGCCCTAAAACCAAACCAAAGACAAAAGTTAAAAATCATTAAACTATAGCTCATTAATAGAGCTGCAGAAATGAAGAACAAAATTTTAGCAAATCAGATCCAATGGCATATAAAGCAGATAATATGTTCTTACCAAGTGGGGTTTATGCAAGTAATGCATAGTAGGTTTAATATTTGAAAATCAAAAATTATAATTCACCATGTTAAAAAACTGAATAAAAATTTTAAACATAAATAAGCCCACCATATAATTATCTCAATAGATACAAATAATGCATTTACCAAAATTCGTCATCAATTTCTGATAATCTCAGCAAACTAGAAATAGAATGGATTTCCTTAATCTTAAGGAGCATCTACCAAACCCCTATAGCCAAAATTATATTCAGTGGAGAAAGACTACATCCCTTTCTTCTAAGATCAGGAACATGTCTGCTCTCGCTATTTCTATTCAACATTACCAGTGCAGTAAGACTAGAAAAGGAAAAGCATCATACTAGAATGGAAGAATAAAACTCTCTTTTTTTGTAGATGAACAACACTAAAATGCTGTTTGTGAGTGTAGAAAGATCAGAATAAACAAACCTGATAAGATCAATAAAGATCATTTATATGTATATATTGTAACAATGAAAATTTGGAAATAGGAGTTATAAAAATGCCTTTTGCAAGAGCCCCAGAAATTTGAAATACATGGGAGCAAGTCAGACAAAAATGTGTAAGTCCAGTGCACTGAAAACTACAAAAATATTGTTGAGAGAAATGGATACCTGAATTAACATAGATATATATCATGTTTAGGGATTAAAGTGCTCATATTACTAAGATGCCAATTCTCTCCAAATTTATATACAGATTAATAGACCTTCTTACTTTTCTTGTAGAAATTAAGCTGATTCTAAAATTCCAGTGTGGGCTTCCCTGGTGGCTCAGACGTTAAAGAATCTGCCTGCAATGTGGGAGACCTGGGTTAGATCCCTGGATGGGGAAGATCCCCCGAAGGAGGGCATGGCAACCCATTCCAATATTCTTGCTTGGGGAATCCCATGGACAGAGGAGCCTGGTGGGCTACAGTCTATAAGGTTACAAAGAATTAGACTCTACTGAAGCTACTTAGTATGCACAAAATTCAGGTGTAAGGACTTCCCTGTGGTACAGTGGTTAAGAATCTGCCTTGCAATGCAGAGTATTCAGGTTTGATCCCTGGTCAGGGAACTAAGTTCCCACATGCTGCAGAGCAAGTAAGCCCATACACCACAACTAGAGAGTGTGGGCTGCAATGAAAGATCCCAGGTGTCAAAACTAAGACCCAACACAGCAGTATAAATAAATATTTTAAAAACTAAATAAAATTCAGGTGTAAATGCTAACGTAGCTTTTTAAAAGAATGAAGCTGAAATATATATATTACACAATTCCAAGACTTAGAATAAAACTAGAGTAAACATGATAGTGTGCTAATAGCAAAACAAATAGACATATAGATGAATGGAACACAATAGAGTCCATAACTAGACCCATAGGAGCATGATGAATTGATTTACTGACAAAAGTGCAAAAACAATTCAGTGGAGAAAAGATGGTCTTTACAACAAAGAGTACTGGAAGAACTGGATATGCATATTCACAAAAATGAACTTTGACTCACTGCTTGCACTACATGCAAAAATTAACTCAAAATGGATCATAGACCTAAATATAAAGCCTTAATCTATAAAATGTAAGTCTACCAATCTTTCAGAAGAAAACATAGAAAAAAATCCTTGTGACCTTGGATTAGGTAGATATTTCTTAAATATGACAACAAAAACATGATCTGTAAAAGAATGACTGATAAATTGTATTTCATCAAAATAAAGAATGTATCTTTTTAAAGATTTCTTTATTTTTTTTTAATTGGAGGTTAATTACTTTACAATATTGTATTGATTGGAACACGTGAACATATTTTTTTTCAAAAATAAGTTTATTTATTTATTTTTGGCTGTACTGGGTCTTTATTGCTGCACGGGCTTTCTCTAGTTGTGGTGAGCAGGGTCTATACTCCAGTTGTGATGCATGGGCTTCTCATTATAGTGGCTTTTCTTGGTGCAGAGCATGGGCTCTAGGGTGCACAGGCTTCAGTAGTTGGGTTCCCAGGCTCTAGAGCACAGACTCAATAGTTGTGGGGCATGAGGTTAGTTGCTCTGCAACTTGTGGGATCTTTCTGGATCAGGGATTGAACCCGTGTCTCCTGCATTGGCAGGTGGATTCTTTACCACTAAGCCACCAGGGAACCCCAAGAATGTATTCTTTTCTGAAAATACTAAGAGAATGAAAAGACAGTCCACAGTCTAGGAAAAAATATTAATGAATTACCTATCTGATAAGAATCTTGAAACCAAAATATATAAAGAAATCTCAAAACTAAATAATAAACATCCCCAAGTAAAATTAAATTAAAAACAAGATGGCAAAAGATTTGAAGACACTTCCCAAAAGAATAGATGATGGCATCATATAGATGATGGCAAGTAAACACATGAAAAGTTATTCAACATTAATAATTAGGGAAATGTATAATAAAACTAGGAGGAGATACTACTATAAATGTATAAGAATGTGTAAATATTAGAACATAACCATACCAAATACAGATAAAGTTGTGGAGCAACGTGCTGGTAGAGATCTAGAATGATGCAAATACTTTGGAAAATAGTTTGGCAGTTTCTTAAACAGGTTAACATAAACCTGTCATATGACCCCCCTCTGTTCCTAGGCATTTACCCATGAGAATTGAAAGTGTGTGTCTATACCATCCTTGTACATGATGTCATGGTAGCTCTATTTGTAATAGCCAGAAACAGGAATCAACTCAACTGCCTTTTAACAGGTGAATGAATCTTAGCAAATTGTAGTAGAGCTGATCCTTGAACAACATGGATTTTAACTTCATGGGTCTACTTATATTCAGATTTATTTCAATAAATACATACTACAGTAGTATACAGTCTGTAGTTGATTAGAATCCATAGTTACAGAACTGAAGATTTGGAGCACCAGCTGTAAAATTATACTCATATTTTTAACCACACAGGGGTTGGCACTCCTGACCCTCATGTTGTTCAAGGGTGATATATATATATACACACAATGGAATACTACTCTACTACTCAACAATAGAAAGGAATGAACTATCAACACACTTCTAAATCACAAAGTAATTATGCTGAGTAAAAAGTTAGACAAAATGTATATTCTGTATAATTCCATTAATAAACTTTGAAAAATGAAAATTAATCCCTGGTGATGGAAGGCAAATCAGTTATTGCCTGGGGTTATGAGTAGAGGCAGGAGGAAGACATAAAGCGGGACAAGGAAATTTTTAATATTTATAATATTTCATTTAATATTGTTATTTTTAAAAGATTTTATTTTTTTGTGCGGTTTAGGTTCAAAAAAAATCGAAAGAGATATAAATTTCCCATATGTGCCCTGCTCCCACACATGCATAGCCTCCCCAGCTATACCATAGTGGTACATTTGTTACAGTTGATGAACCTACATTGTTATGTCATTATAACCCCAAATTTAAATTTTACCTTAGCATTTACTCTTGGTGTTATACATTCTGTGTGTTTGGAAAAATGTATAATGACAGGCGTCCATATTAAATTATCATACAGAGTATTTTTGCTGACCTAAAGAAAAACTCTGCTCCCTCTATCGATCTCCCCAACCTGTACCCACTGGCAACCACTGATATTTTTACTGTTGGTATAATTTTACCTTTTCCAGAATGTCATATAGTTAGAATTACATGGTATGCAGCCTTTTCAGATTAGCTCCTTTCAATTAGTGATATGCATTTAAATTTCCTTCATGTCTTTTCATGGTGTGATAGCTTGTTTCTTTCTGGACTGATATTCATAATATTCCTTTGTCTGAATGCACCACATTTTATCTGTTCACCTACTGAAAAACATCTTGGTTGCTTCCAGGTTTGGCAATTATGAATAAAACTGCTATAAACATTCACATGCAGATTTTTGTGTGGACATAAATTTTCAGCTCCTGTGGGTAAATATCAAGGAACACGATTGCTAGATCATATGATAAAAGTATGTTTAGTTTTGTAAGAAACTGCCAAAGTGTCTGCCAAAGTGGCTGCACCATTTTGCATTCCACCAGTAATGAATGAGAGTTCCTGTTGCTTCACATCCTTGTCAGCATTTGGTATTGTCAATACCTTGGATTTTGGCCATTTTAATGGGTGTGTGAAGGGATCTTATTGTTATTTTTTAATTTCCATTTCCCTGATGACATATGATGTGGAGCATTTTTTCATATGCTTACTTGCCATCTGTATATCTTTTTCAGTGAGGTATCTGTTAAAGTTTTTGTGAGTTTCTGTCTCTTAGTTGTGTCTCTTTCCAACCCCATGGACTGTAACCCTCCAGGCTCCTCTGACCATGGAATTCTCCAGGCAAGAATACTGGAGTGGGTAGCCATTCCCTTTTCCAGGGGACCTTCCTGACCCAGGGATCAATCCCGGGTGTCCTATACTGCAGGGTGATTCTTTACAGTCTGAGCCACCAGGGGAGCCCCATAGAGTCTTTGACCCGTTTTTAAATCAGGTTGTTTTCTTATTGTTGAGTGTTTAAGAGTTCTTTGTCTACTCTGGATAACAGTCCTTTATCAGATATATCTTTTGAAAATGTTTTTTCCCAGTCTGTGATTTGTCTTTTCATTCTCTTGACATTGTTTCTTGCAGAGCAGAAGTTTTTCATTTTCTTGAAGTCCAGCTTATAATTATTTCTTTTGTAGATTGTGCCCTTGTTGTGGCATCTAAAATGTCACCACCACATCCTAGGTCATCTAGGTTTTCTCCCATGTTATTTTCTAGGAATTTTATGTTTTGCATTTAAGTCTCTGATCTATTTTGAGTTATTTTTATGAAGGTGTAAGGCCTGTGTATAGAATTTTTTTTTCAGGGAATGTCCAGTTTTCCTAGCACCATTTGTTGAAAAGACAAGGAAATCTTTATGAGTGATAGATATGTTCATTATTTTGGTTGTCACATATATGACAAAAATTTTCAAATTGTGTACTTTAAGTGAAATTTATGTACTTGAACGCATTCCTTTGGCAGAATGTACATGCTTCTGTACACAGACAGAATGCGTTCAAGTACATAATGCTAAAAACAAAATTCACCAGACTGCTGATGAGAACAAGAAATCAATCAATTGACATCCCGAAATTCATGTCATAGTCAAATATTATCTAAACAAAGTGTGCCCCTTTACCAGTTACATCAGCATTTACTGGGAGCTTGTTAGAAATGCAGATTCTTAGGCTCCATAGCAGACCTACTGAATCTAACTCTGGGGGCAGGACCAGGTAACCTTGTTTCAACAAGCTGTCCAAGTGGTTCTGATGCCAGCTAAAATTTGAGATCTTCTGACCTAGATTATTTCCATTTTCACAGTTCCTAAAGATCCATATTCTTGTTCTAATCACTTCAAATATTTCTTTGTTCTATATAATTACAAAGACAATAGAAATTACACAAAAGAAGACACAGTTGCCCATAATTTATATAATTATAAAACCATTATAATTGCATTACCTAATTAAGTCATTGTTTCCATTTGTCTGTTAAGGGTATTGCTTTGCCCATAGGTTTATATAATTTTTACTTTTTATAGTAGTATAATCTTCAAATAATTTTAATTATAATTGTCATTGTGACAGCTTATCCTAATTTTTATTTTTCCTATCCTCAGAAATCCAATATTTTTCCTGTTAATTGTGTACCTGTTTTGAGAAACTGTTTTTTTTTTTTAAATTTTGTATTTATTTTTACATTTGTCTGTGCTGGGTCTTCATTTTTGCACTCCGACTTTCTCTAATTGCAGTGAGTGATGGCTACTCTCTAGCTGCAGTACCTTCTCATTGTGGTGGCTTCACTTGTTGTGGACTTTGGGCACTGGGGTTTGTGGGCTTCAGTAGTTGCAGCATACGGGCTTAGTATTTGCAGCTCGCAGGCTCTAGAGCACAAACTCAGTAGTTGTGGCACACAGGCTTGGTTGCTCCATGGCATGTGGGATCCTCCTGCACCAGGGTTCAATCTGGTGTCCCATGCATTGCAAGGTGTATTCTTAACCACTGTACCACCAGGGAAGCCCCAAGAAACTATTCTTAGAATTTATTTTTTATTTCCATGATCACATAACTTTCTTCTTGTGATTATAAAGTACCCTTCCTGTAAAATTTTTATTTGTACCTCTTACTCACAAAGTAGGTTCTACTTCACAATTAAAAGATGCTTACTCCTTGGGAGAAAAGTTATGACCAACCTAGACAGCATATTAGAAAGCAGAAACATTACTTTGCCAACAAAATTCTGAAAAGTCAAGGCTATGGTTTTTCCAGTAGTCATGTATGGATGTGAGAGATGGACTATAAAGAAAGCTGAGCGCCCAAGAATTGAAGCTTTTGAACTGTGGTGTTGGAGAAAACTCTTGAGAGTCCCTTGGACAGAAAGGAGATCCAACCAGTCAATCCTAAAGAAAATTAGTCCTGAATATTCATTGGAAGCACTGATGTTGAAGCTGAAACTCCAATACTTTGGTCACCTGATGCAAAGAGCTGACTCATTTGAAAAGACTCTGATGCTGGGAAAGATTGAAGGCGGGAGGAGAAGGGGACGACAGAGGATGAGATAGTTGGATGTCATCACTGACTCAATGGACATGAGTTTGAGTAAACTCCAGGAGCTGGTGATGGACAGGGAGGCCTGGCATGCTGCAGTCCATGGGGTCGCAAAGAGTAGGACACAACTGAGTGACTGAACTGAACTGAAATTAGTCTATTATCCTTCTCTTAAATTCTAGCTTGTATATAAGCCAGCTTTATTGCAAATAAAAGTCATCTTTTGTATAATTTTCCCTAATCATAGCTCTTATTTTTTTCTGAATCTTTGAGGCAAGCATGTGCCATAAATGAGTCTGAGTAAACTCCAGGAGTTGGCGATGGCCAGGGGGGCCTTGCGAGCTCAGTCCATGGGGTCACAAAGAGTCAGACACGACTGAACAACTGAACTGAACTGAAGGAAGTTCATTCATTGAATGAATATTTACTGCATATTTGTTCTGTTGGGCCCTAAGAATACAATGATGAACATAGCATAATTGGTTAGATGAAAGGAAAATGGAGAGAATGGAGTTGAGATTATTATAAATTTCTGGTGAAGGTAGCTGGATTATGTTATTTCCTGAAATAAATAATATGGCTGAAAGATAATGAATTCAATGTTGTTTATGTTAAATTTGCTTTTGAGAAAATTATTCAACTTCTCTTTGCTTTAATTCTTCATCTATAAAGTGCAAATAATAATAGTATTTACCTTATATTGTCATCAGGAGGATTAAATAAGATGAAACATGGAAAGAATTAAGAATGAACCTTGGCACATAGAAAGCGTTCAATACACGTTTCCTATTGTTATTGTTGAGTGTTAGGTGCCTGTGTGATATTCAACATGAGATGTTTAAGACATTTGGCCCTGTGAACCCAGCTTTTAGGAAAAAATATGTTAATATTTGAGATATCCCAGAGAAAGGGTCAAAAATGGCATTCAATGTAATACCAATATTTAAGGGACAGGCAGAGAGAGAAGACTATTATTCCACAAAGAAAAATTAGAATAATTTTTTTTTATCCAAATGTGGGCAGGCAGCACAAACCAGGGTTTTTTTAAGTTTAACCTTCAGAAATAGGTGCACCACATCATTTTCTATGTTAGTGAGTGTTATTAGCAAATTACAGTAAAATCTAGCTAGCTATAAGGATTAAATAATTGCCTGACAACCAGTAGAAAGGGTAGGCATGCAACAAATGTCAGCCTTCCCTACTTCCTGTATTAGGAATTAGGTTAGAGGACTCTCTTGCACCCTCTCCTCATGGAAGCCTTCTATAGTTTCTACTGCAGGAAACTTTCTACCTTTTGAAGACTGGAGGTTGCTATTGCAGTTTTTCTGCTACATTCCTCCAGTAGCTGCCGTTCTGTCTTTCTTGGGATGATACTGCTCTGTCAGCTAGATAGGACTACAACATTATTTGACTATTGTGTGAGAAGATTTCAGGATAGGAATCTGGTATAGGTATATGGTTTTTATTAACACAAGTGTAGTTAAGCTTTTTAGCACTCTCTACTGGACTGGAAGAAACACAAGCTGGAATCAAGATTGCCAGGAGAAATATCAATAACCTCAGATATGCAGATGACACCAACCTTATGGCAGAAAGTGAAGAGGAGCTAAAAAGCCTCTTGATGAAAGTGAAAGTGGAGAGTGAAAATGTTGGCTTAAAGTTCAACATTCAGAAAATGAAGATCATGGCATCCAGTCCCATCACTTCATGGGAAATAGAAGGGGAAACAGTGTCAGACTTTATATTGAGGGGGCTCCAAAATCACTGCATTTGGTGACTGCAGCCATGAAATTAAAAGACGCTTACTCCTTGGAAGAAAAGTTATGACCAACCTAGATAGCATATTCAAAAGCAGAGACATTACTTTGCCGACTAAGGTTCATCTAGTCAAGGCTATGGTTTTTCCTGTGGTCATGTATGGATGTGAGAGTTGGACTGTGAAGAAGGCTGAGCGCTGAAGAACTGATGCTTTTGAACTGTGGTGTTGGAGAAGACTCTTGAGAGTCCCTTGGACTGCAAGGAGATCCAACCAGTCCATTCTAAAGGAGATCAGCTCTGGGATTTCTTTGGAAGGAATGATGCTGAAGCTGAAACTCCAGTACTTTGGCCACCTCATGCGAAGAGTTGACTCATTGGAAAAGACTCTGATGCTGGGAGGGATTGGGGGCAGGAGGAGCAGGGGACGACAGAGGATGAGATGGTTGGATGGCATCACGGACTTGATGGACATGAGTCTGAGTGAACTCCGGGAGTTGGTGATGGACAGGGAGGCCTGGTGTGCTGAGATTCATGGGGTCGCAAAGAGTCGGACATGACTGAGCGACTGAACTGAACTGAACTTTCAGTTTCTAGTTTATTCCTCTATTATCTATAGCTCAGGTAGCCATTTGGCTTCTGAAAGTATATAGCTCGACTTCCCTGGTGGCTCAGACGGTAAAGCATTTGTCTACAATGTGAGAGACCCGGATTCAAGCCCTGGGTTGGGAAGATCCCTTGGAGAAGGAAATGGCAATCCACTCCAGTACTATTGCCTGGAAAATCTCATGGACAGAGGAGCCTGGTAGTCTACAGTCCATGGGGTCGCAAAGAGTTGAATACAACTGAGCAACTTCACTTTCACTTTCACTTCAAGCATTAGCCTCAAGTTTTGGCAGAGATGTGCTCTAAATACCAGCTGCTGCTGCTAAGTCGCTTCAGTTGTGTCCAACTCTGTGCGACCCCAGAGACGACAGGCCACCAAGCTACCCCATCCCTGGGATTCTCCAGGCAAGAACGCTGGAGTGGGTTGCCATTTCCTTCTCTAATGCATGAAAGTGAAAAGTGAAGGTAAAGTCACGCAGTTGTGTCTGAGGCTTCGTGACCCCATGGACTGCAGCCTACCATGTTCCTCCGCCCATGGGATTTTCCAGGCAAGAGTACTGGAGTGGGGTGCCATTGCTTTCTCTGGTAAATACCAGCAGAGATCCTAAAATATAGCTGTGTTTTCCACTTATGGAAATCTACTCCACCTAGATCATTTTATTTCATTCTAGCTTCCTTTCTGACTGGCACTTTTGATTAGATTTCTGTTACCAGCTCTGCTAGAAATGGGCTATGTAGTGAATTGAGGCAATCCAGGTCTAAAATTTTTTAATCTTCTATTTCTCTTTTCTTGTTCTGTTTTCTTCAAAATAATGGAATTGAGATTCTCTGTGTGTGTGTGTGTGTGTGTGTGTGTGTATGTGTATGTATGTATGTTTGTCGCTCAGTCGTGTCTGACTCTTTACAACTCCATGGACTTTAGCCCACCAGGCTCTTCTGTCCATGGACTTCTCCAGGCAAGAATACTGGAGTGGGTTGCCATTTCCTTCTCCAGGGCATCTTCCCAACCCAGGGATCAAACCTGGGTCTCCCACATTGCAGAAAGATTCTTTACCATCTAAGCTACCAGTTAAGCCCTTTGGATGCTAAATTTTCACAATCCTATGAGTAATTAAAACAACAAAGAGATGTATTTATTGAAAATAGAAAATACAATAATATGTCAATAATGATAATTATTGTCAATGCTATAAGAATGTTGAGACCTACCATTAATTGGGTAACATTTGCTTCATTGGTTTTGAAGTAATAAGTGAAAACTGACCGGAAGTAGCCTTTTCAAAGTTCTTATATTTATTATAGTATGATTCAACATAACAAGAAAGTATTCAGTACAAGATTATCTAAGCTATCCAGGCTAAACTTAGTACTTAACACACACACACACACACACACACACACAGACACACACACACACACGCCCACTGGGATTGTGAATGAAAGTCTGTTGTCCCTTAACCTCCAGGGGTATATGCCTCTTATGGACCATTAGTCAGTTGCCTTGTAGATATAGATGCTTCGTCTTTCTCATGTGCTGCCTAGGCTGTCACTGTGGATAGAATCTGGGGAGAGGGGTTCCCAGAAAAAGGTCCAGAGCCTTTGGCCAGAGACTCAACCTTCAAGCCTCAGAAAAGTAGAGGAACTGCGTGCAGCCAAGCAGTTGGAAGCTCATGCCTTGGAACTATGAGCCCTTGGGGTTCTTAAATGTAATAGTGGTGAATTTGCTTTCTGTGATTGGATCCCCTGGAGATGTTGGGGTTCATACTCTTAGCATAATTGACTGTATGCAAGTTAACTAACTCTAATATGTCTAATGGTATGTTAGTACACATGGTGGCTCTGTAGCCCCCACCTATCTGGTTGTAGAAATTTGCACATCAGACAACCTTTGTTGATAGATGCTGATAAGATGTGGTGGATCCTCACTAGTAGGTAGGCAGCCTCCTGTGCTGGTGTTGATAAGTGCTGTGGTCAGAACTGGGACTAGAGTCATAATTAGTGGTGGTTTTTTCTTTTTCTTGTTTTCCAGAACAAACGTGGATTCCTTTTTTTAAATTTAATTTTACAATCAGAAAAAATATATAAAGATCTTGATATTATCAAGCCCTTTTCTAGCTAACTTGTCACTAAGCAGTTAATTAATTTCCATTATTAATAATCCTACAACTCTATGCTCTACTACAAACCTGAAATCTTCTCTGATGTTCTTTTAACCTTCTTCATCTGTGTACCATACTTATTTCATTGTAACCCCTTCAGACCTAGCTTCCTGAATTTATTGCCATCTTCCCTGTTAAATTCTTCATGTCAGTATGTTTCAACTTTACTTCATCTCTGATAAGCCTTTAAATTTTATGAGAAAGCAAGAGATTACATTACCAAATATGATATAAATTTAAAGTGGTTTGTGTTTTTCTACTCATATCATACAATTTTCTCCATGCTAGCAGATACTCTGAATTTAGCATAAATAAATTAATCTACTGTAGATAGTCATTTGATGTTTTTGAATCTCATCCATGCTTCTGCTTGAAAATTGACGAGTGACCTTATCTTTCTTTCTTGTTCAATTGCAGGGGGAGAGAGGATTTCCAGGTTTGGAAGGCCACCCAGGTTTGCCTGGATTTCCAGGTCCAGAAGGGCCCCCAGGGCCTCGGGGACAAAAGGTACGTGCCAAGTTGCCAGTCAGTAATACCAAAGAAATGAAGCCATCTTAATATGGAATAGATGTCAGATGAATTAAAAAGTTATTGAATTACAGCCAGAAACTAATATTTAAATAAAACAGAATGGCCAAGAATTTATACTTCATTGTTGGTTTTTGTAAAAGTCTAAATATTACTGCTGTATTCAAATGCTTTTGGAAGATACTGTTAATGGTGTATGGTTATTGGGATCCTGAACAAAAATTAAGTCCTGTCAGGAGCTGAACTGGAGAGAGCTGAACTGCCAGGTGTCAGAGTACTGGTTAAGACAACAAGCCAAAATGAAAGTAACAGTCAAGCCTTTAGTCACTTACTGTGACAGTGTGTATAAGCAAAACATAAACCAGAGAAAGTGTGGATTTCCCCACTGTTCCATTATTCCTCATGGAAAAGTGCCAGTGAGGGTCAAATGCTTCAGCATGGAGAATTGTTTCATTGCTCCGGAAGCTTGAAGGGAGAAAACTGCTGTTTTTTTGTATACTAGAGGGCTGGATGGATGCAGGGAGAGAGGGAAGAGCTAGGAGTGGAAAAGTACAGAGAACAGAAAAAAAAAAAGTCAAGGTCCCCATCCTGCACTCAATTAAGATGTCTTCACCAAGGCTCCATATAAAGAGGCCTTTCAGTGCAGATGTGCATAAGAGTGTGACCAGCCAGGAGGACTGACACCTTAACTGCAACTCCCTTCAGAGACTGACATGCATTGGCTGTGCACTAATTCTGGTGTGGGATGGGCCGCTTTCCTATATGAGGCTTTCTGGCATGGGATGGGCCACTTTCCTATATGAGGCTTTCTGGTATGGGATGGGCCGCTTTCCTATATGAGGCTTTCTGGCATGGGATGGGC